>NC_028647.1:61189865-61321722 GCF_001406875.1 Solanum pennellii | reverse complement strand
TATATATATATATATATATATATATATATAATGAGTAAAAAGGTACTACACTAATGTGTTTGATATAATGAGCCGTGGGGTATATATGATGGGGTTTAGAAAAATAATATTTTCTATATTTTGTGTTGTTTTTAACTTTTGTCTAAGTTAAATATTTTTTTTCATTCGACATAAAGTCATATTTCTTATCATTAAAAGGCAAATCCTATAATAAAGTGCTATATACTTCTCTGTTTTGCTAAAAATATTTATTTTGTCTTTTATTTATTCATTTGAACCGATCAAGAAAATTTTATTATTTTCTTTCCATACTCATTGTATTACATAATAACTTTAAATAATAATAATCAAATTTAAAATCCTAAATATAATTAGTAAAATAAATACTACTCCATAAACATTCTTTTTAAAGAAATGGTTAAGTCAATATAAGTTGAGTAAAATAGTACGAGAAAAATGTGTAAGACACACCTACATTATCTTATGAATTGAATCTTATAACAATAATTTTTAGTGTTAATAACTAAATTCTAAGCATAACATTTGTACATATTTAACAAATTTTTATAAATATATTATTTAAACAAAAATTACTAAATTCAGCTTACTTCATACCAAAATTACTAACTTCGTACCTTACTCACAAAGCATATATATATATATAAAAGATGGGACATAAATAATTGCATTTGAAGGTCATGCTTAATTATATTGTTTCTTCTAATGATCAGTGTTCCTACCCTACCCATCCTTAACAATCATATCATCCATATATTCCCTTTATTTCAACACCCTTTTTTATTCCTTGATTTTCTCAAAATTATAAAGAAAAAAGGTATATAAATTTTTGCTCCAAATGATGAACAGCTAAAGATTATCACCTCACATTTACCAAAATGGATCTTGTCTAAATTTTAGTGTTATATATTGAGTTGATTTAATTTTGTTTCATGTAATATTGGTTAAATTAATTTTAATAAGCGAAATATGACAATATATTTTGAATGAAGATTATTGTCTTGATTAGAGATGATAAAATTAATTTATAAAAAATAAAAGTATAATTCGTTAACTTATTTAAGTTTGAATTGATCATTGACCTGCTCATTTTAATATGAATTGATATATAGCTTAAATTTTAAAAAATATTTTTTCTAGGCTTGTGCTTTCTCAAAGTCAACTTATTGTGGTGATGTAAATATCGAAGGAAAATTATCTCATTAATTTCTTCTCTTTTTGTTGCTTTTAAAAACACAAAATTCATTCATTACTCAACGTAACAATATTCATTTGCTTAAAGGAGCAAAATTATACATTTATATTAATGGAAGTATGCATGTGTTTAGTCAAATAACATGAAAAATGTGAGGATCAAAAGAGAGATGAATGGAATAAAAACTTTTGCATGCAGTATTATCATCGTTTTGATATTTTTCGAGAAAAATTATGATATATATGGTTCGATTAATTAGTTTTTTAATATAATCGAAATATATGTTACATATAGAAAAGTTATTCATACATATTGTTCGGTTAACTAATTCATGCATATATTGTGCATAGATATGTATATTATATACCTAATATATAGGGGAACTATACATATATAGATCATAAAACTCAAAATAATTATAAGTTTATACCCGAAATTCAAAGTAATTCTTGAAATATGAAGGAATATTGATTGTATTAAAGTGTTGACCTAACATGGGAGATATATATAGGAGATATAGGAAGGAGTACTAATCCTAATAGAACTAGGATTAAGGAGTACTAATCCTAATAGGACTAGGATTAGTACACAGTAAATACTAATATTATTTAATACTATTTATTTAATACTGTCTGTTATTATCCTCCCTCAAGCTGAGCTGAGCGGAAGCGAACGGAAGCTTCATTCTGGTGTGTAGGACGGAATTCTTGGCCACACAGATGGTTGATTTGTTGTCACAATAGAGAGCAGGAACAGTGTGAGTGGCGCGGAGTTCGCGAAGAATATATGTGACCCACATGGTCTCAGCAGCAAGAAGAGCAAGGGCGCGGTATTCAGCTTCAGTCGAGGACCGAGAGACCTTGGGTTGTTTTTTTGTACACCAGGAGATCAGGTTCGGCCCCAAAAAAACGAGAAACCCCGATGTAGATTTTCTGTCATTTTTATCATTCGCCCAATCTGAATCTGAGAAACCCCGAAGCTCCAAGTCCCCGGGTCGAATGAGTAAACCACGACCAAGAGTGCCAAAAATGTACCTGAGAATGCATTTTAGACAATGGTAATCATGTTCACTTGGTTGATGCATGCGCTGAGCAACTCGGTTGACAGCAAACTGGATGTCAGGACGGGTAATGGCCAGATACTGTAGAGCCCCAATGAGGCTGCGGAAGTGGGTGATATCGGCAAAGGGGGTGTCGGCTCCATTCGTAGACGAAGAGACTGCCATCGGTGTTGGTTGACTGGTGCATTTTTCCAGTCCAGCTTTCTGCAACAGATCTCGAGCATATTTTGACTGATGAAGAAACAAGCCGCTGCCTGTCCGAGAAACCTCCATTCCCAGAAAATAATGTAACGGGCCAAGGTCCTTCATTTTGAAGGTAGTATGCATAGCTCGAGTGACATCCTGAATGAGAGCTGCAGTAGAGCCTGTAATAATGATATCATCTACATAGACAAGAAGAATGACTGTACCGTGTGCTGAATGTCGAGTAAACAGACTCGTGTCGTGTACGCAACACGTGAAGCCGAGTCCCTGGAGGAACGTTTTCAGACGTGTGTACCAAGCACGGGGGGCTTGCTTGAGCCCATACAGAGACTTCTGGAGTTTGCAAACATGTTGAGGGAAGCGGGGATCAACATAGCCCGGTGGTTGCGTCATGTAGATAGTTTCATCAAGCATGCCATGAAGAAAAGCATTGGAAACATCCAACTGATTGATGAGCCAATTGTTGCGCACGGCGAGTGACAGTACCAGGCGAATGGTTTCCTGCCGAATAACAGGACTGAATGTCTCGGAGTAATCAAGCCCATACTCCTGATTGTAGCCTTTAGCAACCAAACGAGCCTTGTACCTGGAAATACTGCCATCTGCATTGTGTTTAATTTTGTACACCCATTTACAGCCCACTGGGTGCCGCCCATGGGGCTTAGGTACAAGAACCCAAGTTTTCTGATCAGTCAAAGCCTTAAACTCGTCATCCATAGCATGACGCCAATAAGCATTTTTTGAGGCAACAGAGTAGGTTGTTGGTTCACTATCGGGAAGGGGTGTATTTGGTAGTATGGTAGCCTGAAAGGTTTTGGGTTTAAAGATACCGGCTTTGCCACGGGTTAACATGGGATGAGTATTGGGGGGTGGCACGGGCGGTGGTGATTCGGGGGTGGCCGGGAAGGACCCAAAACGGATCGGGCTGGAGATGTTGTGGGTATGGGGTGGTTCGGGTTGGTTGTGAGTGTGGGTGGTGGTTGCGGGTGTATTGTGGGTGACGGTCGAAGGGGTGATGAAGGGTGGTTGGGTAGTGGGTGGAGGTGTGGGGGAAGGTGGTGAGGGACCCTGTGAGTATGTTGGAAAAAGGGGAAGGACGCCAATGAATGATGTATTTGTGGAGGAGGAAATAGACTCGTAGGGAAACTCATTTTCGACAAATTTGACATGACGAGATATGTAGACTTTATGAGTTTGTGGGTCAAGACAGCGATAACCCTTGGAGGTAGGATGATAGCCCAAAAAAATACAAGGACGGGATCGGGGTTGTAATTTGTGAGTAATATGAGGGCGTAGCCAAGGGTAGGCAAGACACCCAAAGACGCGGAGGTTGGTATAATTGGGAAGTTCTTGGTAAAGGAGTTGATAGGGTGATTTGTTGGAGAGAGTGTGACTGGGCATTCTGTTAATGAGGTAGTTTGCGGTGGCTAGAGCTTCTACCCAAAAGGAGACAGGGAGATGAGATTGATGTAGAAGAGTAACCACCGTTTCAATGAGATGGCGATGCTTACGCTCAGCCACCCCATTCTGTTCGGGAGTGTATGGACAGGAGGTTTGATGTATAATTCCCAGGGATTGCAGAAACTGGCCAAAGATGTTATTGACATATTCCTTTCCATTGTCACTTCGAAAAAGTTTAACATGAGAATTGAATTGTGTTTTGACCATTTTTTCAAAAGTGACAAAGGTGGTGTATGCCTGTGATTTGTGTTTTAGTGGGTACAACCAAGTGTATTTTGTAAAATCATCCACAAAACAAATATAATAGCGAAAACCAGCAAATGAAGGAACAGCAGTAGGACCCCATAGGTCAGAATGAATAAGTTGAAAAGGTGCAGTTGTACGCTTCTCAGATAAAGTAAAAGGTAATTTATGAGATTTAGCAATTGAACAGGAGTCACAATTGTTTACATGAATGGAAGAAAAACCTAATTGAGACATTAAAGAATTTATTATTTGAGTAGACGGGTGACCCAGACGACTGTGCCACAACAGACTGTGGCCATCAGCCGAAAGAGCCACCGGAGCCACAGGAACGCTTTCTGAAACTGGGTGGGCAGACGAACTTGTGCCAGGAAGAACGTACAGACCATGCTCACAGGGGCCCTGAAAAATCACCCTCTTGGTAGTATTGTCTAGGATCTGAAAATCATTAGAGGTGAACAAGAGTGAGCAATTATTGTCTTTTGTGAATTGGTGAACTGAAAGGAGATTGGATTTAATAGAAGGGACGTGGGTAAGGTTACCTAGGTGAAAGATAGCGGTGGGGGTTTTAATGGTACCCGTGCCAGTGTGAGAAATATTAAGGGACTCACCGTTGCCAACAGTAATACCATTGGAGCCATGATATGGATTTGGAGCGTTAAGCTTGGATAGATCAGAAGTAACGTGCATGTTGGCCCCAGTATCCAACAGCCATTCAGAGGAAGGGCCGGCTTGAGATGCATAATTGGCACGGTTATCACTATTTCGGCTCTCCTCATACCGAAACCAGCAATGAACAGCGGTGTGTCCTGTTTTCTGACAGATTTGACAAGTTGGACGATCCCGCTCGTAAGTGCCCTGCCCGCCGCTGGAAGATGACTGCCCGCCGCTGCCGAAGGAGTGCAGGCTGTTGTTGCTGCCGTGCTGCTGACCGTCGTACGGCGGACGACTGCCCTGCCGACCGCCGCGCCCGCGGCCTCCGCTGTTTCTGCCGTAGCCGCCGCGGCTCCCCTGCCGGCCGCCACCACGCCCCCCGCGATAGTTCTGGCTTGCGGTGAGGGCGGTGGCCGGCTCCATAACAGCGGCTTCTCGGAGAAGAAGTTTGCTCTCCAGATCCACGTTGATTTCTTCACTTTTTAGCCACGAGGAGAGAGTAGCCAGGTCAACGGGCGTTGGACTGATGCGAACCGCCTGTTTAATGGAGGAGTAAGCTGATGGGAGCCCCCGAACGACGCACATGACGAGATCTTTTTCGGGAATGATTTCGTTCACGGTGTCGAGGGCTGTGATGATGGTGGAGACCTCGTCTAAATACTCCGCCATAGTTTTCGTGCCTTTGGTAATTGTGTGGAGACGATCACGCAATTGAAAAATATGAGAGTGGGAAATTGATGCATAGCGTGTTGCGAGGGCCGTCCACAGGGCTGAAGCAGTTGTGTAGGATCGGACGTGTTTCTGAACCGTGGGAGAGATGACCGCAATCAAACATGATCGGATCTGGCCATCCACGGCTTTCCAGGCGGCATGGGCCGGATTGGTTTTTTCTGATTTGTCCGTGGCGGTGATGACTGCCGGCGGCGGTTCTGTGCTTCCATCGACGTATTTGAGAAGGTAATTGGCCTCAAGGGCTGTAAGAACGGTGATTTTCCATGTAGGGTAATTTATGTCTGATAATTTTTCGGGAATCAGGGCATGAAGATGCCTGAGAAGGAGTTTAACGCCAGAAGGAAGTGAATCGAGAGGATCCACCTCGGTTGTCATGGCTGCCGCCGCCCAAGAGAAGAGAGGGAACGATCGGTGCCCCAAAGAGAGAAAAAAAACCTAGAGAAAGAAGATCTAGGTTTTCTGGCTCTTGATACCATGAAGGAATATTGATTGTATTAAAGTGTTGACCTAACATGGGAGATATATATAGGAGATATAGGAAGGATAACTAATCCTAATAGGACTAGGATTAAGGAGTACTAATCCTAATAGTACTAGAATTAGTACACAGTAAATACTAATATTATTTAATACTATTTATTTAATACTATCTGTTATTAAAATACTCATTCTTTTATAAGTAATTACAGTCCATATCCGCTCATTAATTAAGGTTGATATTTTTTGCTTAATTGATACTAAATTGTTTCTTGTTCAAAATTTACTCATTAGCCAATGATACTATAAGAGTATATATATTGTTGTGGTATCATTAAGATTTTCTATTCAGAAATTACTCATTAGTCAATAACAGCAATTAATCATTAGTCAATGATACCATACTCTTAAATAAATAAATAAAATATATTTTTTAAAAGAAAAACATTTTAAACCAATGAAGTACTAATAAGGACATGTTTGAACCAAAGTATTGACAACAACAAATTTTTAAGCCAAACTAAAAATAGAAAGCGTTTTTGTTTTATTTGACGTAATTTGAGTACATGTTTTTTACCCTTTTCTATTGAATAAATATAAATACACATTTTCTAATGAATTAAATTTTCTAATAAAATAATCACACTTTAACGAATGGAAGTCTAATAGAAATTCGTTTATCAATGGTTTCTTAGACATCACGTTAGATAAATCACTATCCTTTTATTGTTCTTATGTATATTATTGTTTAGATTTTATTATAATGATATCTTTTATGTCTTTTGAGTTTACTTTTTATAAACATATACAATATGAATCTTAGATAATTCATTTTATTTTAAAATATATAGATATAAAAATAATCCAAACTCGACAGGAAGCAACTCATCAAAATTGACACAATTATGTTCCTATCCAGTTGCACAAAATTTTAAATAAATTCTCAATGATGATTACATCACATCTCTTCATATAAAAAATGTATTAAAATCATACTATATGTTTTGCAATCATACATATGAAGAGAGAAAAAAAAAAAAGAGGTATCTTTAATTTTGGAATCACATGCATGAAACTAAAATATAACAAGTCGATTAATTTAATGAATTTAATAAATTTTTTATTTGAATATTTTTGCAGTGGGATTCACAAAGGTCCTCACCACGTTAAGGTCAAGTGCATCTCATGATGTTTATTATCTCAATGTAAGATCTAAACTTTGTTTTTAAAAAAAATAATAAGAAGAATCTCATCATTGGCTACATTTAACATACTATATTAGTACAATTAATGAGAATATTCCAAGTACATAACTTTTGGGTTTTTTAAATATACCCTATTTGGGTAAAAATACTTAAAACATTATCTTGAAAATTTTCAATTGGTAATAGTATCAAATATCCTTGCTATTTGTTTCTGCAGAATGCATAGATAAGTTTTAAAAAATGATTTTTTTTTTTGAGTATTTGGTATTTTCATTAAAGTATGACTAATTCCAAACTTAAAATATTTAATTAAAAAAAAATAACACCATTCACTGCAAGTCTGCACCATATACTTTAGGCACAATGCATATATTGAATCCAAAATTTTGCTTCAAATTTTAACTTTGACCTCCAACTTTTATAATGCACAAACAGACACTTTAACTATCCAACTTTTAAATCAATAAGCACATGAGTCCTAAATGGCACAATACACGTAGAATACCACGTAGGACAAAAAATGACATGTAGGACGACATGTAGGACATGTGTGTCTATTTGTTCAACTTTATACAAGTTTAAGTGTTTATTTGTACACATCAAAATTGAAGGGCATAAATGTGATTTGAAGCTAAGTTAAAGGGCACATTTATATATTATGCTTATACTTTAATGGTGATAACTCTTACGAGTTATATTAAAGATAAATCAATAAAGATGGTATTGTTATGAAACTATATGAAATTAGAAGACGAATAAAGTAGGGACAAAGAGAAAGATTTTTTATTCATCTTGAAGTATATTCAGGATTCATTGATCTTTCACAAATCTTATTTACAATAAAGGAAAATAATTTATTTATAGGGAAAACCTTACTTGCTCTACGATTCTTAATCATATCCTAACCATATCCTACAACGACTCCTAACCATATCCTACAATGCAAAGACTCCACATAATTAGACATTCACTATAATACAAATTATTTATAACAAGTATTTTGTTTTTAAAAAAATAGACTTACATTATTAAAACTATTCTTTTATTTATATATTAGATAAATTTGCGAAGTATGACAATAATGAGCAATAATTGACATAAAAACGTTTATTTTCAAATGCCATTTGATAACCCAAGTCAAATATTTATATTATATATCTAAAAGATTCGACACTCAATATCAAAAAAATATTTTCTTCTATATTAGATAAATTTGCAAAGTTAGGAGCAATAATTGACCCAAAAAAAAGAGGCTCATTTGCATATGACATTTGATAACCAAGTTAAATATTTATATCTAAAAGATCCCACACTCAATATCAAGAAAAAAAAAAACTTTAAAATTACAAAAAAAAAAATTCAGTATCCCCTCCCTCCTAATGCTTTTACAAAATAAAAGTGAATATTTTTTTACAAATTTATTTACTTCCTTTTTGCCAAGATCTCTTAACTTTTAGCAAAAAATCTTTCAATATTTTCTAATAAATCTCCATTAGTTATTGATTTCATGTTGGTGTTGCAGTGTCCATTTTTTTTCAGTTGGGTTTTATGTCAAATTTTTTATGATAAAAGAGTTTTAAACATAAGTTTGATTCGCGATTTGTGTATCTATGATTTATCTCGATAGGATAATATTGAGTTTTATCATGAACTTATTAAGGAGTTTAATATCCGTTTTGGAGGTGCTTGGAGACGCTTTGAGGCGAATTTGAATTTAATTTCACATTAAAATCTTGAGTATGAAAATGACTTCATTCGTATATTTGTTGTCACGATCCAGACCATCGTGATCCACATCCACGTTAATCCTTCAGTGAGAAAATCATTACTACAACCCAACTAAGCAATTAATAGAAACTAAGCATTTAAAGATACAGAAGCAGGTTTAATTGACTAAATGAAATCACGAAGTTTCCACAAAATCCAAGGTCAAACAAAATAACTGATGTGGAAGTTCAACCCATAGAACTGAAAGTCATTATACCAAAACTCTAATGATCAACAAGTCTACGAACAAGGGGATGCGAATCCGAAAGCTAAAACTAACAGCCTTAATAAATAATCTGAGTCCGAAAAGAGTGGACTAAATAAGGAGGATCCATTGCAGCATGGAAGAACTAGCTCACCCTTGAATCAAGTCTCTATTAGTTGTTGCCTAGCTGAGTGTCAGTAGCTGCCTGAAGATAATTGTAATCAACAAAGAACGAACAAGTGCAGTATCAGTACACAATCACAATGTACGTAGGATCACACAGCCACCCCAGTGAGCGAAACATAGGCAAGAAATTACAACACAACAACACACATATACAGAATATGCAGATCATTATCATTTCAAGAGCAACATACCGTTTTCAATATCAACGACAATTAGACATGAATGTATAATCACAATGGTCCTCTCATCGAATTCACACCCAAACTGCTAGTGTGTCGAAACATGACACCCGATCCAATATATGTGTCGGAACGTGACACCCGATCCTGTCAGCACAATCACCAATAACAAGTCACACCCATAATGAACAATGTTCATAGTCATATAATCAAGTAATGGGTTCATGACACACAATTATAAATATACATATGCTCATTGCATTACATTCGGTTTACATTCCTTATTCTCTTACATGCATGCATATCACGAAGCAATTAACCGGCATTTATCACACAAACAAGAAATCAAATCACTTTTGACCTCGAAATCAAGCTTGAATCCTCTTAAGACACTTGATTACTCGAAAAATAACATAATTATTATTCCAAGACCAAATTCAGATCCTAATATTCAATTAGGGCTTTTCCCACCAGCAATTCAGGCCAAACCCCTCTCCCAATGATAATTATCAAGAATCTAAGTTCTACAGATTGAAAATCGGATTAGGGGAGTAAAACCCTTACTTTTAGCACTAAAAGTCATGGAAATTGTCAAGAAATAGCCTGTGGTCGTCTCTTAGCTCTGAAGATCGAAGGTTTGCAGAAAATAACGATTTTGAGATTATTCCCCAACTTAAGTAGCGACTGGCCCACTACGGCAGATCTCATCCAACCACAGTGGCCCCGCCCTGGCGGAATTAAACCCGCCCTGGCGGCTTGCACGGAGACAGAAGCTCGAAATTTGAGTTCCAAGATTCCATTTCACAACACATCTTCGACCCTTGACGTTCAGAAACTACCCTTTCGCGCCAAGATCTTTCAGGAGTTCTACTCGCCCGAATTCAATTCCTAAAGTCGTACAGGCTCCTTAACGTCTTGACTATCCAATCAAGTGATCAACACAATCAGATCCCCCATTCATTATCAAATTTCCCTAGACCTTACCTATCTCAGATTTCGTCCAAATCTGGACTAGGCTACAATTTTCCAACTAACTACTCAAAAGTTTTCTTGCCCAATTTCTTTCTCCATTGGTTTTTCTATAACGATGAAAATAAGTCGTTACATCCATATTGTATCTCCTTTACATACATGTGTATATCAATGTGTATTACACCATTTATTTTCTTTGATATATCAGTGTATCTCCACACTGAGATAAATGATATTGTGATACAAATTTCACTGAGACAGTATCTATGCATAATTCTTTTAAAGGTAGATTACGCAAAATGTTCGTTGGGTTGAATTTCTTACACAAAAAATGATTCACACTTTTCTTTTACTTAAAATGACCAATCGTACATTGTTCTTACCAAATTGACAAGTTTTGGCCATTTTCTTTCTGATTTATGAAAAAGGAACTTTTTTCTTATTTTTCTTGTTGTGCTATTTTTTAAAAAACGTTGTTGTTTAAATTTGTGTGTTGTACAATTCACCTCTCTCCTACTCTCTGTCATCTCTCTTTCGCTCGTCTCTCTCTCAATCTCGCTCGCCTCTCTCCTCTCTCTCCCAATCTCGCTCGCCTCTCTGATCTCCTTTCTCTCCAACTCTCGCTTGCCATATATACAAATACATATGTATAATATACAATTATCTAACCAATATACATATACAATTCACTTCTCTCCCACTTTTTCCCCTCTCTCGCCTCTCTCCTCTCTCTCCTAGTCTGGCTCGCCTCTCTCCTCCCTATAACATGTAGCTACGAATTATAATTATCAAATTATAGTTATGAAAAGTAATTAGGCTATTTTTAGTGGCTATAGGTGAAAGTTCCCCAAATCATTTATATAATATCAATATATGATATTCATACATCTCTATACAATATTGATATATTACATATACACTAATAATTATTTGTACATCATATATAAATATCATTATACAATATGGATGCACGTTTATGCAATATCGATACATTACGTAACTATTTAACAATATCGATACAATATATATACACTAAGACATAATTATTAGTACATTATATATACATGTTTATACCCCTATTAATCACAAAAACTTTTTATTGTATTTTTAAATCAAAGAATTTTCACCAAATATTTAAATGGTCGAGCTTGATCAGTTTTATTTCGTATGAAAAAAAAATAATAGATCAACCACAATCGATTTTATTTCAAAAAAATTAAAATCAAATTAAAAATTGAACCGTTTAAATGGGCTAAATAAGAGGAGAAGCCTAACCATAAAAAGTAGGACCTCATATGAATAAGTGACACGTGGCGATCATAGACAGTAACAAAGACCAAATATATACCAAAGAAAAATAACAGACAGCAAAAAATGTGGGAATTTTATTTTTGTAGCTTTTAAAAAGAAGACCATTTCATTGCCTTTTGGAATCGTTGAGTTTCATTTCAATTTTGCTTTGTTGATTTTTTTTTCTTTTTGAAAAAAAAAATATTGTATTTGCACTCACAACCCAACTGTGGGCACCAACAGTTTATTCCCCTCCCCCAAAAGGTAATCTCTTTGTTTCGAGACGAATTTAGAATTTAAAATTATATAAAAATAATTTAATATTCTATTTATTGATCGTTTGAATTAAACTTGTTTAGTGTTTGGTACGAATTTAGAATTTAAAATCGTATAAGAATGATTCAAAATCGTGTCTATTGATCGTTTGGATTAAACTTGTTTAGTGTTTGGTAATGGATATTAGCTAAATTGGAATAAGCATTATATTAAAATCATGAGATTATTTATCGCATATTGTATGAGATGAGATTATAATATTTGGATAACCTTATCGATTGTAGCTTATACTATTTATACATGGTTAAAATTATTTTTTATCTATACTATAAATGTCAATAAACTCGATCCCCCTTCGGCTAGTTAGGTGTCCAGTTCTTCAGATTTTGAACCCCTTAGTCATGACTAGTTTCACCGATTAATATAGAGTGTTTGATTATAAATATTCATATTATATTATTGTCACTAGTTAATTATTGCAAAATCTTTTATTTGTTATAGCAACTTGATTATGAGATTTGAATTTGCTTTTCTTGAATGTTGATATTAATGGCTTATGGGAAGAAGAATTATGGATATTGAAACTTGTTGTGTATTTTTTATTGGGAAAAAAGACAAATATACTTTCGATATTATACTTTTGAGATATTGGTATCCCTGCCGTTCAAAAACTAGATATGGTACGATAGTTCAGGAGCATATATTTGTCCCTTTTCTTTTTAGGGGGTTTGTTCCTAAATTGCAGTTAGTTTGAATTTTGTAGATTAAACAATGGCAGATGGTGAGGATATTCAGCCACTGGTATGTGATAATGGAACAGGAATGGTGAAGGTAAGTAGAAAGAAGGAAATTTTTTGAAATTTTTTGAAATTTTTTGAAATTTGAAATTTGAAATTGAGAAATTGGTAATTTTTTTAGGCTGGATTTGCTGGAGACGATGCGCCACGAGCAGTGTTTCCTAGCATTGTTGGTAGACCACGTCACACCGGTGTTATGGTTGGTATGGGTCAAAAAGATGCGTATGTTGGTGATGAAGCTCAATCGAAACGTGGTATTCTATCTTTGAAATATCCAATTGAGCATGGGATTGTGAGTAATTGGGATGATATGGAGAAAATATGGCATCATACATTTTACAACGAACTAAGAGTGGCTCCAGAGGAACACCCTGTTCTTCTCACAGAGGCACCTCTAAACCCTAAGGCGAATCGCGAGAAGATGACTCAAATCATGTTTGAGACCTTCAACACGCCTGCAATGTATGTCGCGATTCAAGCCGTACTATCTCTGTATGCTAGTGGCCGTACAACAGGGATTGTGATGGACTCTGGGGATGGGGTGAGTCACACGGTACCAATCTATGAGGGATATGCTCTACCACATGCGATCCTTCGTCTCGATTTAGCTGGACGGGACCTAACGGATCACCTGATGAAGATCTTGACAGAGCGTGGTTACTCGTTCACAACAAGTGCTGAAAGAGAAATCGTGAGGGATGTGAAGGAAAAGCTATCGTACATAGCTCTCGACTATGAACAAGAGATTGAAACCTCAAAAACTAGCTCAAACGTGGAGAAGAGCTATGAGTTGCCTGATGGTCAAGTGATTACTATTGGTGCTGAACGTTTCCGATGCCCTGAAGTGCTGTTCCAGCCTTCCATGATCGGAATGGAAGCTGCTGGGATACATGAAACAACGTACAACTCGATCATGAAATGTGACGTTGATATCAGGAAGGATCTTTATGGTAACATTGTGCTTAGTGGCGGGACGACTATGTTTCCAGGAATTGCTGATAGAATGAGCAAAGAAATCACAGCATTGGCTCCAAGTAGCATGAAAATTAAGGTGGTTGCACCACCAGAGAGGAAGTATAGTGTTTGGATTGGAGGTTCAATTTTGGCTTCTTTAAGTACCTTCCAACAGGTAACATTAATCATTTCTCTTTTAACTTCACATCTAAAAATATTAACTTTTGTTTTTTTTGGAAATGTAGATGTGGATTGCAAAGGCAGAATATGATGAATCTGGTCCATCCATTGTGCATAGAAAATGCTTCTAATCATTCTTTTTTAGACATGTAATTCCTCATGTAACAATGGCAAATAAATTTTACAGTAAAACCAATTTTCTTGGTTCTCAACTTTCTTCTTAATATAGATTTGTTTTTCGTTATATGTCCATAATAGTACACACATAACCTCAATTGATTGATGTTGTTGATATTACTCAAAAAACTCAGTGTATTTTCTTTCATTTCTAGTTTTTGTTGTGTGTTAATGACTCAAAAAACTCAGTGTATCCTAAAAGACGGAGTTTATACGTATTAAGTGATCTTTTGCACATAAAATCGAGTTTGAGCCAAAACTACTAAAAAAGAAATTGTCGAATCCTGTAAGAGAAGTCAAGCCATAATAAAATTGATCAAAACAGAAAGAATTCACCATATTTTGCTCTTTAATCTTGCAATAAGCTCAAGATACAAGTCATAAATCAACTTTGAGATCAAAATTTTCTTTTAGCACAGTAAACATAACATTATATTACCAGTTGAGGGGAAAAGACCAAATGACTACTTAAAACAAAGAGAGTTCGTTTCTCTTTTCTTTTCCTACAGAGGCTCTGGAACAGGAAGCGGCATATTACATCAAATGTAGCTCTAGGATCAATCACATCTGCATATCAATGGTCGAATACATGACTTGCAGCAACGATCAACTTCTGCTAGTGCAAACAGGAAGAGGCAGAGCCTTCAAATTTCATATTCTGTTGCATGTTTATCAATCCCCAAGAAGGGTTCGTTTTTTGGATGTGTTCATGTAAGGCTTTATGACCCACTCGATTTGAGCTTCGTCTTGATCCATTGTTCCTAATTTGATCTATACATTGAATAACAAGTAACTTGATCAGGAATGAGCAATCAGTAACAGATAGAATACGATCACACATTCCTAACAACGTAGCACGGAATTCACATGACAGAGACAGGGCAAGTGTACTAAATAAAGCACATTTTCAGGGACTGATTCTTCAAGTCAAAAACAATCCGTTAACTAATCTGATAAATTTCTCGAGCTAGATAAAACATATATTAGTGAACTCTTGGAGAAGAGCTTAATATCACTTCTGGTTTTGTTGCTTGACATCTATTATCATGAAGCAGATAAGAGAACTTGCAGCAAGTTTTTTCTCTTTAGTCGTTCCAAATAATTTTCTAGGAATATGTAGATGTGGAAAACATAGGTCTGGCAGCTAAACTAAGATAAGTCAAGATTACACAGTTTCAAGATTATTTATAAACATGGATGCAAACAAATATGATAAACTAGTCTTGGTATAATTATTGTTACCTGGTAAAGCCGTAGTTCAAATCGAGGGCCAACTTCTTTCAGCTCAATTGATTTTGGACCTCCATGCTTTTCATAGACGTGATGTCTGCATGTTTCAATCAAATTTAGTATAAAGAAAAGGGAAGGGGGGAGCTGCATATCCGGTAAATCATCAAATTTATACCTATTTTTATCTATCCTGTCAGTTAACAAGACAACCAAGGGATAGCCTAGTGGTAAGGACCCTCCACCAGAGGATTATTCGAAATCTTAGTAAAACACTGGATTTCTTATCTCATGCATGCTTTTCATGAAAAAAAATACCAATTGAAGTGGAGGGTTTCTTCAAACAAGGGACTGGTTCAACTATTCAATCAAATGATATTGAGCATGTTTCTCATCTCTTCTCGAGAAACAAGTGGGGGCTATTTCTTTGCAACAATTTCATATATGGCAATCACGCTAAGATCGACCCATGCGGTTGGTGGTTTGAGTCAATCAAGTGAGTAAAGTGGGAAAAGCTACTGCTCCCTCCTGCTGGAGTTGGACAGGAGAGGTAATGAAATTTAAGCAGGATATTCCAACTTGTATTTTGCATGGTCTTTGTCATAATCCATTTGTCTGTCTATTTCTATCATCTATGAATATTTTGAGAAGCAAAAATATGTAGCATATCATGGATTTAGCCACTTCTCTATATGTTAGAATAGTTCAGGAAAATCCATGGGCCTCACCATACAGAATAAAGAAATGGTTAATGATTTCTGACGCAACCTAGGTTGCACGTACTCTTCCATTACGTTGTTGCACCTGTGTTCAATTCTCCAAAAACACTATTTTGGGAGAATCTGCGCACACCCATTGACATATTTTAAGAGTCCCAGAAACATTGTCTGGAACAAAATGTTGAAAAGCTAATGACTAAAACAACTAAAATAAACATCCCTAAATTGATGAACTTCAGGAAAAAACAACAAAATGTTACAAAAGAGTCTAGAACATAGTCTGGCACAATCAGTGAAAATATATCTAATTGTTGGATAGCTAATGCCAAAGCAATTGCTTACAAGCTTGATTCTGATTGTATGGCTTCAATTTACCAAAATGAGAAATCTGTGGATCGAGGATCAAATGGAAAAAAATATTGCTGAGCCATTATCCCCAGCATGCCTTGTACTTAAGTAAAACTAAACAGCAAAACTAACAACCTCCATTGCTAAAGTAGAACTTAATGAAACTGAACAAGAAACAAACCTGAATGAGATGTAGTCCGACTGGTTAGCAAATGTGAGGATACGTTTTGTATCAGGCTTGGGAACAGGAAACAAATGCTTTAGGATGTTTACTGTCCTCTCACCAAGCTGCATGATCGAAATATACCTGGTGAGTATAGAACAGTATACAAGATGCTACACTAAGAACACAAAGACTCTAGATATTCAAGAGTTATCTAAACATCCAGTAACTGATTTTGGCAACATGATCAACCAGTTTTGAAAATCTCAATGTCAGTAGCAAATCTACTGAAATGCATGTGTTTCACTCTTCATCGAAAAAGGGATGTCAGGAATTACCTTAGTTGAAAATTTGTCAAAAATCAAGTGTGGATACGCCTCAGACATCGTTCCCATAGATTTTTTGTCCTTAATATCATGTCTAGTCACCTGCATGAAAATAGTAGATGAGGACATCATCTTACAACTCACATAGACAGCAGAAGACTTCAGCGCTTAACAGCGTAAGAGTAAGACCACTTACCACATTGAGCAATCCAAAATAAGCAGTTGGACCAAAAGGCAAATGACTAATGACAATACCATCAGGCACACCACGATTCTCATGGACCAAAATTACATCTGTAAAATCATGAGATCGGCAGGTTTCAATTATTTCTGATATAACCTGAAAATAAAAAGAAATATGAGCAAAATACAAACATATGATAAACAAATAGAAGATAACTGTAAAACCGTAAATATCTTGAAGTTGTGCTGCTTGGACTCTCCAAATAACTCAATGCTTCAAAAATGCACTACGTTTGGAGGATCCGACATGCACCAAGATGACATTTGAAGAATCCAAGAAACATAGGCTTTAAGAACTAAATAGCTTGTTATGCAAGCACATAGATGTTAATAAGTGATTATGACAAATCACTTTCCCTGCACAAACAAGGGGTTTAAGAGTCAAAGAATCAGAGCTCTTTTCATTAAAAAAACAAATACGAGACATCCATGGCCATCTATTCTCCTCTTTTTATATTCAATTAAAATTTTCTAGAAGGTTTGCAGGAGTGTATATATGTGAGCCTGATACATCATTCTGGTACTCTCTGTGTTCCAGTATACAAGTAAGACACAAAAATGTACATATACACATGTTTAAATTGCAACTTAAACGAATGGAACACCTCTTCCTATTCCGACAAGAAGTTAAGAGACAAAGTACCAATTCTTATTATGGATCTTTCAAGCTGTAAGCTCCAATGCCATCTCTAATAGCTTGTAATGATTAGAAATATTAAACAAGAAAATAATTCCCAATAGCAGACCAACCTGACCACCACGATTCATCCGCTGAGCATTAGGGAACACAATTTTCAACTCCTGTCTCCATACAACAACATGGAAAAGGAAAGAACAGGACATGAGAAGTGTCTAATTAAAAAAATATATAGTTTCCTATATAATGACTTCTAAAAGAAAGAGTGAGAAGGGAATAGTGGACTACGTAATATAATAATAGGATAATTGAAGGGTACACCAACCTTGACAAACTGAGTAAGAGGAGCACTAGGATTTCTTGAAGTGGTAAGCAAAATTTTGGGATCTTTTTCAGGTGCATTAGCATATTCATCATCAATAGTTGATCGAGGTACTGCATCAACATCATTAAAAATAGACAAAAGCCTTGTTATAGCAAAAACATAGCACATACAATTACAACTCGATACGAATGTAATTAGAGAACATTTCAACAACCACTATGTTCTACTTGTTCGTGCATAGTCTACAATTCACGGAGGCAAGCGCGAAAGAAGCGGAGCACGAAGCTACCGCTTCACCCGACCGACTAAAATACAACCGTCGCGTCCCATCGGTGAATTATTAACAACACAACAGAGAGAGAGAGATGTTGTCATAGAAAAGGCATGATGAAGATACAAGCATTAAAGAGAGTTGTAAAGATTTCCGACAGCCAATAATTTCTGGTTTATCAAAGGTTTCATATCCTTCCATCATCTTGTTTACCCTCTTTGCTTCTCTCTTCCCTTTCACATTCTACAAGATTTAACCCACAAAGAGAATAGACAAGTGACGAAAAACTAATGAGCACATAAAAACCTCTAGAAACTATAAATTCTTAAATCATATATATGAAGATAAAAAAAGATACCTCTTCTTTGCATTCAGCCAAGAAGACCAATGTACCACTATTTCAAATCAATTGGAAAAACAACTAATGTAATTCTCACTGCTAATCAGTCCCCTGGCGGATACTATATGGCAGCTCGTGCTTATGCCACAATCAGAAATGGGCAATTTGATAACACCACTACCACTGCCATACTTGAGTACACAAATCTCTACTCAGGCGCGAATTCAAGGCCTTTATTGCCTCAACTTCCAGTTTCCAATAATACAGCCACTGCCACTTCTTTCGCTAATCAATTGAGGAGCAATCCTAGCAATAATAGAGTTCCCAATCAAATTGATGAGAACTTATTTTTCACTGTTGGACTAGGCTTAGTGAATTGAGCCCCTGGCACCTAGATGTCAAGGGTAATAATATCCATTTGCTGCTATCATGAACACTTCATTTGTTTTTCCAAGAAGAACTTCATTGCTGCACGCATATTACCAAAATATTCCAGGGATTTATACATTGGACTTCCCACCCGTTCCACCGGTGCAATTTGATTATACAGGCAATGTTTCATGAGGACTCTGGCAACCGAAATTTGGAACAAAGATGTACAAGCTGAAGTTTGGTTCTAATGTACGAATTGTGTTCAAGAATTGTGTTCAAGATACTGCTATCTTCATGGATACCACTTTTGGGTTGTTGGACAAGGTTTTGGTAACTTCGATGCTCAAACTGATACTGCCAACTTTAACTTGATCGATCCGCCTGTCAGGAACACAATCGATTTTTCTATTGGTGGATGGGCAGTCATTCGTTCCGTGGCTGATAATCCAGGTAAAGAACCTGATTTCATCAGTAGAAATATTTTTGTGTGGCAGGGGTTTGGTTGTTCCATCGTCGAAAATGGAATTGGAGAGGTACAGACAATGGAACCACCTCCACCAGATCTACCACAATGCTAATATGTTTAAATTGTAGCAAATTGTCCTAAAATTAAGCAGTTCTTAGTGTGTATGTTTGTTGTTTTTTCAAGTGTGAGGCTGTGTGCCATCATGATTTTGCCTACTGGAATGCATTTGTCAATCATTAATGTTCAAGTGCCAACCAAGAAAAGAACTTTACTGCACATTGTAAGTACTAATCACAATCTTGGATTCTGTCATCATCATATAGAAGTATTGAACAGTCATATTTTCATCACATTTCTCTTTTTCTTAAAGATCTTTTTCGTGGTGAGCTTATATATTTTACTTCACATTCTATGTACTAATCACATTGTATCTTTATTTTTTAAAAGACTCTTTAATTCTAACTTTTCAGCTGATATGTTTCAAACTATAAGATTAAAAAGCATTTTACTGCATTCAACTTATATACTTAAGCAGACCCCAAAATTTAAAAGTTCTCTTAAATTCTTACTCAGTGAAGCAAATCCCAATATCCATATCACTTTTTCTCCTACAATTAGACACCAAAACCATAACCAAGACTAATAGCAGCAATTTTTGTAGCAAGATTAGTTCTAGTTTATAATTCTGATTCGAGCTCAATTCATATCATAATCAAGTATCAACCCCATAAATTTAGAAATAATTAGCATACCAGCAGTAATTTCATCTTCAAGATCGATTTCTTTCCGAAGAGCAGCTTCTTCGTTCCTGAGCTCAGTTGGAATTGGTTTTCCCTCTGAAAATACCGAAAAATCATCAAAAACCCGAAATATATAAAATTCTACAAATTTCAATATTTTCTCATCAAATTTGTAATGAAAACTAACCTTCTAAAGCTTCTCTGATTTTGCGTTTCTTCTCATAGAGCAAACGCTCCTTCCCTTCTAAGCTTTTCCTGTATAGGTACTCTCTTCGCAGCCTAATGTTCCTTCTATGCATGGCGGCTACTACACAAACGTCGTTGTTTTCAAGGTTTTTCTGGTTTTAGGGTTTAAGAGATTTTGGGGGAAAAGAAAGAGAGGGTTTTGTAAGAAGACAAAATAAAATGGGCTTTCACTATGCAAATATGTAGGACGATGAAACACTCAAATTTAAGATAAAAATATTACTACATTTTTCTGCGCAAAATTTTGATCTATCTTGAATGTTAGTCTAATGAATTTAACAGACATTCTTCACGCTTGTACTTGTTCTTCACAGTATCTTGGTAAAAATTATATACCAGAAAGTTCCTCTACAACCAAGCATAGTAAATATTTTTTGAAAATCAGGGAAAAAGGAAGCTTGAAGAGTAACAAAAGGACCTACAATATACACATTTCTCTGAATAAAATGAGATTCTCTATTGTGTTTGTAAGAACTCAAAATTTGTCGCATTTAACTGCATCCAATGTGCCAACAAAAAACAGAATATTGCAATGTTGTCACAATACCAGCTAAGTCATATGCTACGAATTTCAACCTTTTGCTGAACCAACCAAGTTCTTTTATTTTGTTTATGTCAGAGGAATGCCGGGCATCAAGAGAATCCAATGTAAAGACCATGTTAGATTGCAAAAAATGAATGTTTGAACGCCTTCAATGAGCATGTATTGCTGCATATCTTTGTGCAAAGGTCAAGTGAGCAAATTTATCAATTTCCATTAAAAAAAATCATAGAACCTGTAAAGATATAATATCTCGGATTAACTCAATCCCAAGGTTAGCTCAACAGGAGGATTGTTAAAGTACATATAATGAAATTGTTGGTCCATTCGCTAATGGGTACTCAATAAACCAGGGAAAACAAACTCCTTTATAATAAACACAAGAAGAGGGGCGAAATTGTGAGAACCCATTAATCAATCAGCAAGAAAAATATACCAAAAAAAAGATTAAATACTAAAAGCATCACAAAATTTGAAGGCAATATCAAACTAAAGGAAATCGCAGGAAAAAACTAAGACACCGTAAATCAACTCTTACAAATGAGGCTTGCTTAGACCAGATAAAGCTCGGAAATATCAAAAAGTGAACAAGAAGTTCAAAGAGGCTTGGTTTTCGATTTAACCAAATTTATTAACAGTGACCTGTGGGTTGTGGGTGTGTTGCTATTCAAATAATACAACAATCAACATCAACTTGTATAACAAATAACAATCAACACTTAACATTTAACAATACTCTCCAAACTCCAACAATCTATGCCATACAGTTTGGCTTTTGCTCTCCAAACTCACCTAGTTGATATTGTCTATATAGAAGTACTGACCTTCGAGTCGCGAGAGCAGTTGCGGGCTGCGAGCACTCAGCGAGGAGCCGAGGAGTAGCGGTTGGACTGAGACTATGGACGCCGAGCACAGAGACGAGAGTTGAGAGACGAGCTGCGGCGTAACTGAGACGAGAGTGACGACAGTTGAGAGTTGACAACTTACAGTGGTTTTTGTTAGGGATTTCGGGTTATCATTTCTATTGAATTTGGGCCTAATTTTGAATATGGGTCGGTTGGGCATTGCCCCTAATTAACTATCACCAAGACTGTCAAACACTATAATTCTTTGTTAATTTACGGGAAAAGGTCAAAATTATCTCTCAATTTTATTTTATTGATTGTCTATAACCCTAAAAATAAGTTATTCTTACCTCTGTCGTCAATAAACTTAACAAATATATCTCGATTTTAATAAAATTATTCAAATTTAACCAAACCCACTTAATATAACCCACAAATAAATTTTGTTTTCGCATCACCATCGTCGCCAAACCTGCTAACAGATACAAAGTCTCCCGTGGAAACTTTGGCATAACGTCTTAGAATCGCATTGAGACCAAGTTTACCATTAGGAATGGCGTCGTGGGCAATGTATCTTACTTTAATTTTTATTTTATTTTTTATTTTTGCTTCTTAACATGTTAACTTCTCAATCTCTTTCATTACTGATTGTCAATCTTGATCTTGCACAAGTAACAAACTAATACGTTTGTTGAAAGAGCTTCTTTACACTTTATACCTTTCATGTTGAATGTTTGTTGAGTTACTTGTTTCAAATCTTGAGATTTGATGAACAATAAGAAGAATGATGTTTGGTGTTTTCGACAGTGGTGGGGAAGGAGATCTTGGAGAGGGTGGCGGTTTTGGTGATGGTGGGAATATTTGATTTGGGTAAAACAATAGGTTATATTATTAAGTGGGTCGAGTCAAATTAAAATTGGGTAATTAAAGTAAAATCGGATAATTTTAATAGATTTGGAGTTTTCCATTTAAGGGGGATATATTTGTTAAGTTTATTGACGGCAAGGGTAAAGTTACTTGTTTTTAACGGCAGGGTATAATTAACCAATAAAACAAAGTTGAGCGATAGTTTTGACCATTTTCCATTTATTTATTGTCGTCATCAATCATCATTTACAATTAGTATCTTCAACCATTATTACCATAACAATATCCACCAATGTTAGTTATCAAATGCCACCAATACTGACCACTATCGATAGTTATTACAATCATCCACAAAACTATTAATATCAACCATTATTATCAACTATGACTATCCACAATACCACAATTATAGTTAGTCGCCCGTACAATTACCACTAGCTACTACATACTTCAATGTCATCCTCAATCAGCATTCACAATCACCATCGCTAGCCATCACCCCCTGAAAAAATTAAAATATTAATAAAAAAATCAAAAAATAATAACACAGACATAAAACACATGGTATAATGTTACTCAAAAAACCAAACACACTAGCTGGTCATAAACGTCTCTTGCTAATTTTTTTAACATTGAACCAGTACATCTCAATGGTTCAAATATTAAACTTCCAAAATAATAATTATTGACTTGGCTGTTTGTGGAGTAGTTAGTGTTAGCTCATTCATTCTTTTATTAGGTCTCTCTATATTATTAAACTAAAGTGAAATTATTATTATAAAGTACCTAAACTGCCAGTACACTCAACTTCTCTTTTATTTTTGTCCTAATTTTATTTCACTTTTCAATTTGTTATAATGACTTTCTGATTTAGTAAAGTCAAAAGGTTATGATAGAAAAGTTGTGTGTTTTAATCTATTCATAAAGATCATGAGTAATCACCAGATTTTTATATATTTTTGTTTTTCTCTCTTTCGATGCATAGGATGATCTCACTATAGATAATCTTCAAAATTAATGTTGCTTTCTAGGTTGATTTAATTTTGTCATTGGGTGAAATCAGACTAACAACTTTCTATTATTGCTTGATTACCTATATCGATTACGATGAACGTTCAATTCTGTATAAAGCGTAGACAGATGTCGTCCTTTTGAAAGCTTAGTTATTGCAAGATCTGTTAAGTTCTTACTTGATCTTACAGATCTATATAACCTATACTTCTTGAGTTTTTAACTAAAATCATCCCTCAATTATGACTCAAATTTAATGT
Organism: Solanum pennellii; assembly: GCF_001406875.1. NCBI lineage: Eukaryota > Viridiplantae > Streptophyta > Magnoliopsida > Solanales > Solanaceae > Solanum > Solanum pennellii. The sequence continues at coordinate 61,297,543 of NC_028647.1, read as the reverse complement.
ACATCCTTATATTATTTAAGTGAGCAAAAAATATCTTTATACTATCCAAAAAATAACAAGAATCATCCTTCCGTCTATTTTTGTTAAGATAACTAATTGAACAAATAAAAAAATAATTTTTTTTAAATTTAGTCATGTCTTAGCTACATCGAGAAGATCAATGTTACCAGCAAGAATAAGAATATGGATAAAAAATGAATATTTTATCCTCATAATTTAAATTTTGTGTGTTGTTAGTTTATATGTTTTTTTTTTGCATAATCAAGTAAATTGATCTGCAACAATACATAAGTGATATTACTGGTAGTTTACATAGTATGTACTTACTGTATAGACAATGCAATTCACATTTTATACAATATATAAAAATACTGATAATTTAGTGATATTATGTAGGCATTTTGTTGTGAAAATTAAATAATAATTATTTTATTTGAAATTTTTGACAATGGAGTTATACTTGGACAATTCTTTTACAAAGAATATTTAGAATTTGAATATATTTTGTCTGAATATTTTAATCCTTATTTTTAAAAAAAAAATAAAAATTATCCAACTTGACTAGCTTAATCGTGTGTACATATATTCATTCGACTTGACACATTTTTGTTGATGTCCTGAGATTCTTAAAAAAAATAGACAGAAGGATGAATCAAGTCCAACCCAATGTAGATACTAATGTCATACAAGTCGTTATTGGGCTGACAAGAGCTATTGGCCCGAGAATGAGCAATAGGGCCAGTTAATCTGGGATTCGGGTTGAGTAGTGGGTATGAAACGGTTTTAACAAAAAGGGAGGTGTTTTAGGGATTATGCAAATTGTTGAGGAAAATGTCTAGTCCTCTCATCCCCTTTCTTTGAGTTCTACTTCTCATCTTCGATCTTCTTCTATCTTTAATTACTTGTTATTTCAATATTTCCATTGTAAGTCGGTAGTTTGATTATTGCAACTAGAATCATAAGGTTGTAATCGTGTTTTAGTGCTCTTATTAATATAGTGAGGGTTTCGATTTGGTACAGCTTGAGTTTCTTAAAAAAATAGGCGAATGTTTGGTGGACCCTTATACTTGTATCCGTTTGTATTTTGGACCCTCCTACTTACCCTTTTGTCATCTAGACCCCTGGACTCATCCAAACACATCATTTTAAACATAATATTTGATGTGGCATCCTATGTGGAAAGACTCCACATGGAGTGTCTATACACACAAAACTAGAGCGTGAGACACCTTAAAAAGTTAGATTTTTACTTTTAAAGACCATTTTTTTTCTTTATTTTCACTCAACACCATTTTTTTCTTGTTTATTTTTTCCTTCAATTTACTCACCTCTTTTTTGTGTTGATTGTATTGTATCTTTGTTGGTTTGATTTTGTTGGTCTTCACCATGACGGCTCGGTGTAGTCATAAATTCACAAAACTCATTTTTTATTCTTGAAGCTTCATCAAGCTTATCAATGGAGTTTTCATTTTTCAATACCTTATACCCACAATCACAAAAAAATACATACAAAATCGAGATTTTGAAAAAATAAAAATGACAAAACGTAAAGAACTATAAGGAAAATTGTTTTGTAGCAAAAAATAATAAACTTTGAGAAAATATTTAGAGGTGGAACAAAATGTGGGGTGTTAAGAAGAAGAACAAGGAAAATGGTGGGTGAATCTAAAGAAAGAACAAAAGAAGTGAAATGGATATAAGAAATTTGGTTGGGGTGGAGGCAACGATTTGGCTGGAGAGGGGGGGGGGGGGGGGGAGAGGGACGGGTTTGAAGAAGATGACTCCCCTCCCCTTTTTTTTTGTTCGTTTCATTTATTTATCTTTTAAATTTTAATGTTCTTTTCATATTAATATTCATATGTGGATTATTTTTTTTTTTTTTTTGCCAACGTGTACGTGTTTGTGCAATCGCATCATACCACATCAAAAATTGTGTTTAAAATGTTGTGTTTAGCTGGGTTCAGGGGTCCAGATGACAAAAGGAGAAGTAAAAGGGTCCAGAATATAAACATATACAAATACAAGGGTCCACTAGACCATTTCGCCAAAAAAATAGACAGAAAGATGAATCTTGCAACTTTTTGAATAATGCAAGGATGTTTTCTGTTCTCTTTTTTTATAACAACCGTAAAATATTACCATAACCTTCAAAGAACAAATACAAATAAAAGAGCACCTATTTCTGAAACAGAGAATAGGCCTCTAACAAAACAAAACAACTAGCTACATAACAAATGCTGAATAAATTGTCTACGTTTACTTACTTTTTTTGAACTACTAAGTAAGTGTAATTTTTCACTAATTTTCTTCTTTATTTGTGTTACTGCATCTTTCGTATGTACACGTATATCTCTAAATCTCCTCAAATTCCTAGCACGCCAAGTGTGGTATATAATTGCTCCGCAGATGGCTGTCATGATCTCTTTTTTGAATTGCTTCCAACGATTCTTTTTTATGTTTTCCAAGATTTGTACAATATCAATATTCTGTATTGAAACTTCTGTCAACTTTTATAATACAAGAATGTACTTTATATTTAGGTTATAGTTGAGGAATTGTTTTAACCAAAACTCTATACTTCTTTCTTTAATGACAATCATTGGTCACTTCTATATTTTTTTAAAAAAATTCGACAAATTAATTATTCGATCAAATTCATATCGAAAGTAATTATTACCATATTAATTGGCCATTCGACCAACTTATACGTACCTTCAATACACTTTATAGAGCTTTGGAACTTAAATTTTAAATTTCTACCTACAATAAATATGAATCATTTTAAATGAATAATATATATAAAAAAACACAAAATATTTAGAGGTACTTATATCTAAAATTTTAGACTATTTAAAGGAAAGCGGAATTAAAAATAAATAATTAATTGATACTTTACCGGAGATATATTTACCTAAAAATTTATTCTATTTATAAAATATTAATACATACATTACATATATATCCATCATTTAGTTGAATATATATATATATATATATATATATATATATATTATTTTAATTGAAGATACATATACGTGAAAATCTATTTATTTCAATATATACAAAATACATTAAACGTAGTAAAATCATATAAATATTTCTTAAGTTAAAATAAAATTAAAAGATATCTAAATCTATTAATAAAGTGAAAATTTTAATAATCAATCTATCGAGCTAAAATAAAATTTTTTGCGCGAAAAACATGTTACATCAGACCAAACACACCATAAATTGTCGTATCAATATGACTCTTAACAAATTAAAGTCGTGAGATGTTGACACGAGCATAAAAAAGAATCCCCCAATTGTCTCTATAATGTTTAACAGTGAGTTTTGAGTTCTTTGATATTCAAAATCCATGGAGTTGCTAACCCCTTTACCTCCTCCTCCTTCAACTCCTCCAAATTTCCCGTCTGGGTATTCTTCAATGGCCAGTTTCCGACGTGGGTTTTACAGGACAAGCCAAATCGTTGCTCCTCAGTCAAGGGAAGTTGTGGTAGAAGAAGAAGAAGAAGAACAACAAGGGTCTAAAGTATTTGTAGCTGTGGGTAAATATGTTGACAAAGGTGTTGCTTTGGTTCAGTGGGCTTGTAAGACATTTGGGAATTCTGAGATTTGTATTCTTCATGTTCTTCAACCTTCTCCATATATGCCCACTTTGTGTATGTAACCTCTTTTTTCCCTCTTTCTTGTTGTTGATGCTTTTTTTCATGATATTAAGATGATTAATATACTTTGGGTGCTTTTGGTAATGAGAATTTTGTTTATGCTTTAATGTTGTTCCTTAAAAAGATCATTTTTCTGGATCATTTCTAGTGTTTGTTGGTTATAAATGTAGATGATTAGTGTATCTCTTTTGGTTGTCCCGCTCGTGTGCAATAGCTCGTAGACTACACAAGAGAGATAAACCGTACTAGGCAAGACCCTGTTGTGCAGGCAAGGGGTTTCGAACTCGAGACCTTCATTATAGAAGTCCGAAGACAAACCATCTGAGCCAACGGGAGAGTTAAATGTGGATTATATATTGTATCATGATTATAGATTTAGCTTCATTTTACTGAAATTTTGTTCAATAAGTTGATGAAGTTTTGGTCATTTTAAGGAATGTTTGATTACATTGAGTTGTGAAACTCTTTGTTCCTGGAAAATAATTTTTGACCAAAAAGGAATGAGCAAAATTTTCCTTTACAACTATCCTAATTTTTAAGTCCATATCACTTGCTTAAGTCAACATGTAGCCACTGTTTACGATACTCATATATATACTTTTACCCAGAAGCAGATGCAGAGTGACGATATGCGAATATAAATCCATAAATATGTGCAATAAATAGTAGGTATGAACCCTAAACTTTTAAAATATAATGGGTTCAACGGTAAGAACCTTAAGAGCTTGAACCCATAAAGGTGTAGTGTTGAACCCGCCTATGGTTTTCCTGAATATTAGTCCGTGTACAATTACCATATGGCATCTATTTTCATAACCCTAACAATAGAAAATGATCCGGGAAATGTTTTCTTGCATTATGACAAACATTTTCCTCTCCACTAAAGTGCACCCTGTTAAAACCTTCCCCCATACAATACACATTTAGACTAGAAAAATTTAGAGGAAACGATTTATTCTTTTGACAACCTACAATCATGTGTTCATATTTGTGATTTTTATGCAGTGGGAAAATTGCCAGTTACGCAGGCTAATGCAAAAATGGTAGCCGCATTTCGAAATGCAGAGAGAGAAGAGGCTTGGAAACTTATGTCTCGTTATTTGAGTGTATGCTGCAAATCAAAGGTATCATTTATCTCTATATGATTGGTGTGGAGTGTTGTGGAGTTATTCTCCAGGAACACAGTCCTGTTTATAGCATATGTTGCAATTATTTTGTAAAACTAGGTTTCACAAAATTCATTTGGTGGATCATATTGAATAATGAAGAAGACCATACTAGTAACTGCATAACCATTTTACTCTATGATTGAAGAGTTGTTGATGCTAGTGTCCTGATCAAAGAGAATGATGATGTTGAATTGTGATTTTGTAATATTTGTATTGGTATTGCTCTTTCACCATTTCCTTCCTCTCAACATGTAGAATAATTTCTCTGTCTAGGTTGTGCACTGTTCCTGTGCTCAACTAATTTGCTTTAGAAGTTTAGTCTATTCTCACTAAGGGTCATTTGGTAGGGCGTATAAGTACAAAAACATACCCAGAAGTGAGGACTGAGGAGGTGGTGGTGTGTCCATAGCCGTACCCTGAAGGTAGATAGGTTGTTTCTGATAAGACCCTATGCTCAAGTAAAACATATCGACATCAAGTATTGAAAGAAATACTATAGTGAAAAAGTCAACTTAAAATAAAGTAGAAGAGAACAATAACAACAACAATAATATGCTAACCAAAACAAAGGAAACAACAAGTAATAATAGAACCGACAAATAAGATAATAGGAGAGTAATAGGGTTTATAAAAATAGTACTGTATATGACATATTAGTAATGCTAGGATTAGTTGTGCAGAAACTAGTTATGTAGTCTGTTTGGTTTGTTGTATCAAATGAATAGGGTGTATTAGAATATCATATTACTGAAGATGGTGTATTAGAATAGGAATAGTATCTCGCATGTTAATGCCATGGTGTACTATGTATAAGAATAGTACCAAATAGGGTGTGTATTAGTTATACATAGGTGCAGACACCAAATATAGGATTAAATTATACCAAAGCTAATATATGTATTATTTTGGTTAAAGAATGAAAGAAAATCCCACATTGGTATTTTTCTTTTTAAAAACTGAGATTCCACATTAGTGGTTAATGAGATGGGTGGTCTCCTTATAAGGTTTGGACAATCCTCCTTCATTGGATCTAGCTTTTAAGGTGTGAGTAAGGCCCAAGACCTTTTTTTTATGACAAGGAAAACCCGCAGCCGCTACCCCAATGTAGTCAAAGGCGCGCTTGAAGCGTGCTTAAGCCCTGAAGTGAGGCTCGAAACATGTTAAGCGCTTCACCTCGCTTTATGTGCGCTTCAGTGTCATCCTCAATGTTCTAAGGAAAACTTTTCTTTGCCAATGAGCCTCTTCCAAAGAAAGACACTAAACAATTGATATTTCACTTTATCATAATTTTTTTTTTCAATTTCTTTGGTCATGTATTTGTCATTCATGTTTATAATAATTCGTCTTGAACTAAACATATATGTTAGTAACTTTTTTCCTTTTGCGCCTTTTTTCAATAAAGCCCGCTTTATATGCCTTTTGCGCCTAAAGCCCCAACGGACCTTAGAGCTTTTTTTGTGCTTTTCGCCTTTGATAACATCGCGCTACCTTTTGGGTGCGCACAGGGTAAACCCCCCGCTCCTATACAATAGCTCGCAAATAACATAGGAGAGGTAACCCGCATGGAAGTCCCAAGCCCAAACCACTAGGCCACCCCGAAGGGTAGAGTTAGGCCCAAGACCTAATTTACAATTTTCTCTAATACCTCCTACCAAACCACCTCTAAAGGTCATTTTGCTACTCTGAATTGTTAGAACTGTTATCTTAGTGGGCTTACTTATTTTAGTGTGATTTGCATAGAACTGATAAAACTGTTACAGGGGCAAGTGTCTAATGTGACATCTTTAAACATGTCTGAATAGGATGAGCTAGGTCGGACCATTTCCTTTTATGATTCTTATGTGGTATTAATGATCATTGAGGTTGCTTAAGAACTTTAAATCTTAAATGGTAGCATTTTAAGCTGCTAGAGGATTTCTGTGTACTTTTTGGCTTTTGCTTCAAAATAACTTATGAGTAGATGTGAACAACTCTTTTTGGTTCTGAAACTTTGGGATGGGTTTATTTTGAGACTCAGACTCTGATCAGGCTGTGTATTTGTGGGATTTTTGTTGATAAATTTTACTTAATAGAATGGATGTCAAATGGGACCACAATCAGATATCTTACTTATAACTAGTTTTCTTAATGTGAGATTAGGATCTCTACAATCATTTACTTAGGTAACGGTTTTGACTAATTACTGAGCAAATGGTTAAAACGGCAGTAGAGGAACTTTTCCATGCTTTCCGCCTGAAGTTCTGTCACTTATGTTACCAATAAATGACTACCATCTCTGACTACTTCCATTTACGCCATCTCTTATTGCCCCTTCTACCCTTTTTGCATCTCTCTTCTCCTCTTCCCCTCTTCACCAAAATTCCTTCTCCCTCCTAATATTTATCGTCCCTTTAGTAACCGTAGAAACTTAAGCACCATTGTAGATCTCCACCATATTCCGTCGATCACAACCGTATTTCGTGTTTATCATGATCTGAGTATTCTATCGTGATGAAGTGCTGATGGATTAAAGGGATTGCCCTCTTGCAGTTCTTGTTGTTTGCTGGGTTGTACAAATGAGGAAGGTCATTGTTGAAAGCTATTTGGCTTTTCTCTCCTCTTTTTCCTCTTTTTTTTTTTTGTTCTGAAGGACATGTGTGGATTATTCAAATTGAATACATTGAATGTGGACATGAAAATGAACAGATGTATGGGTGACAAAATATCGATCAATCTAGAGAAATTAAAATGGAAAAAGTTCTTTAAAATGGAAATAGTTCTTCTTTGCCGTTTTACTGTAATGATATTCAAAAGAAAGAAGTTCTCCTGCTGATTTTCAGAATGGTACCATAATCTGAAACAGAGATTGTGGTGAGGAAAAGATGAGTGATTTTTAACAAATATAATCTCTTTTTCTAGATGTTGAAGAAACCCAGAGAAAGTGAAAGGAACAGTAAAAAGTGATGTGAAGAAATTTCTATTCAAGAGAATAAAGGTGGGGATGTGATAAAAGTTGACGAAGAAGTTGTTGGGCTCCAGGCTCCTGACTCTCCATCTCAGGCACCTTGTATTTGAATTTTCTGTTTGTACAGATCGCTCCCCTCTTCTCAAAGTATTCTACATTTTATCCCTAAAAGTCTTAACTTGTTTTATCCACTCCTTCGTGCCTCTCTGTCACTTCCCGCTATACTTTTTTTTTTGGACAAAGGTATCTTGGGCCACTTCTGGGATTACACTAAGTATGTAAGGTGAATGTACAGGTAGTCAACCAACTAAGCTACCAAGATTTCCCCATTGTTGTTGTTGTATATTTGGTCAAGGTTGTGTGCACCTTGATTATTCCAACAGTTACCTGATATCTCCCACAAACACAGGTATCGGGTAATTCGATCCACCTAGTTTGGGCAGATGGGAAGAAATTACCTAGTTTTTTTTTTCTTCTGTTGGGATTTGAACCTTTTACTGCGTGCTATACTTGATAGCTTGAGTGGGTTTGAGCCCCCAAAATATATTCTTTTCTTCTCTCACTTTTCTACTTTCTAATATCTTCTATTACATCCGAAACAAAGACTAGAAGTCCTTAAGTTTAAGTTATTTTTTCTATTACTTTCACGATTTCCTTCCTCACTACATCTTGACCAATGTTTGTATTACAACTGTTTTAGTCTCGTTGATTTCTGTGATTAGATTTGACATTTTATTGCTACTATACGACATGCAGGAATATGTCTAGATCTTTGCTACCTCTGTGACACTAATATTCTCACAGTATCATTCATTTAAAACTAAAACAACTAGTGTTTCACTGTATCATGATCTATGTACAGTAAAATCTGCTTTTCTTTTCATAGTAATGATGAGTATTTTCCTTGTATCATGTTACCAATGCAGTCACTTACAGAAGACGTGATAATATTTTCAGGTTAAAGCAACTGTTGCTATAGTTGAATCAGATCAAGTTCTAAAAGGAATTCTGGATTTTGTCAACAAACATAACATCAGAAAGCTTATAATTGGGGCTATACCGGAGTAGGTCTTCAACTTCTGGTCATTTAGATTACGTTCAAGTGCGATTAAACTGTTTGAACTGCTGTAGATTATGATTGCACTTTTGAATTCTGGATTATGTTATATGATTCAATTTTTGAATCACTTTGTCTTTTTGGAAAGACTTCTGGATGCTATAAAATATCTCAAATTCATGCGGTTCTGTTTTTGTGCGAAGGATCTTAATAAAAACTAAATCTTTTTTGAGAACTTGTTTCCTCCTACATGTTATTTTACCTGCATAAACCAGATTTATCGTGTCAGAGGCACCAGAATTGACCACAAAATGAAATGTCCTAGTTGCTATGTTGATCTCCTGGTATCTATAGTTTCTGGTAAGTGAGGCTGCTTAAGTGATAGAGTATTCCACCTCTTACCTAGAGGTTGAGAATTTGTGTCACCTATAGAGCAAAATTCGGATGAGCCACTGTAGACTCCTAGACATGATATTATTTTGAGGGGAAGGGATAGGGTTTTACCATATCAACCAAAAAGAAAGGAGAAAAGAGGAATCCCTAGTTTTGGAAACATTTTGAGTGCTTTGTTCATGTCTTGTAGCAATTTGATGTTAGTTTCACTTTTCCTGACTGACCTAATTAGCGAAGGAAATTTAGGTCTTTCTTTTCAACAAGGTAGTGCCCGGCTATGTTGCTCAAACTCTTCAAAAATGGCACAGGTTGCGTGATGAATCCTCCAAAGTTGTGCATTTTTGAAGGATCTGACATGGTTATGGCAGTACTTTTAGAGAATCTGAGCAACATAGGTGCCCGCGCCAGTTTGTGTTCATTTCAGGTAACTGTTCTCATCAAACTTGACGGGTGGGGACAAATTTCCTAGGGTAGTCAAATTGCTAGCTGAAAAGACTAGTAGGCTAGTCTAAACTTTCACTGTTGAAGAACTGAGAACAGTGGTCAAATTAGAGGTCTAGAAATCTGTGGAGTTGTCATTGCCTGCAGAACTGGTGGATTTCATAATACAACATATATCTTGCTTCAGTTGCTTACAAAGATGACAACAATAACAGAGCCTCCATCACAAACTAGTAGTGTTATTTATATGAATCCTCTATTTATCTGCTATATGTGGGACCATTTCATTCCAACACATAGTAGTTTCTCATTTGGACAAAATCAGTTCTCTTGACCTAGAAGCTCTTCAAAATCTCTCTTATTTTTACACGAACATACAATCTCTGAACAAATGTGAAAACATTCGTAACACTGGACCTAATGTAAGGATATCAACATGACAGAACCTTAATCCAATCTATAGTTGGTATGTCGATATGGATCTTTTCTTTCACCCTCAATATTTTTTGTTGCTAAACCTGTATTTACTGGAACAGTATATTTGCATCTTTCTGAATTTTCATCAAATAAAACTGGTCCCATGTACCCAAACTTACCAGCTATCTACAGTTGTGTGAAGGTTAAGAAAAGCTCCAGGAAAGCAAGTTATGCTGCCACAAAGTTCCCTACATTCTGTGAAATATTCTTTGTGTACAAAGGAAGACTAATCTGGATTAGACAACCCCCTGAATGCTCAAGCTTCATTGCACCTATTTCTCCTAATACTCAAGCAGGGGCTGTTGATGTATGCGGTTTAAGATCTCAGTGTCTGAATGAGGTTATCCTGTTCCCAGAACGTGTTCAGTCAAGCTTGTCTAGGGAGCTGCTGTCATCTGGAATAAAAAAGTTAGTTCTTGAAGCGGGGATTCCATCACAAACTGATTTACGGTTCAAGGATTTTTCTTCTTCCAGCAGAAGCAATCTGATCAGTGTTCCTAGTTTATCTATTTGGACAAGTTCTATTCATGATATCAGTTGTGCTTCTTCTGTTGAACAAATGGTGCCCTCTGATGCTGAGATGGAAAGTTTATACAAACAGCTGGCAGAAGTCAGCTCAGAATTTGAATCATCAAGGAATGAAGCTTTTGCAGAGATTCTGAAGCGCAAAAAACTGGAAGCTGAAGCTGAAGAAGCCATCAGAAAGGTGAAAATCTAGTTTCTGTATTCCTATTGAGGTGGTCGTATTCTTATTGCTCTATAGATCATTCCATACTTACATATTTGTGGAAGAACTTTATTGATGCTAGGACAACCGTAAAATTTGGCTACTGCTGGATATCTCAGACATGGAGGCTTATGAAGCTAAATTACACTTATTAGCTTTTCTTATATTGTGGCTTCACATTCATTTATGGACCAAAGCCATCATATCTAATGTACCAGTAGACCCTTTATGGGCTTGTCCAAGCTAAAAAAATTGAAGCCAGCACTTTAGAACTACTATACTCTATGTTTTCGACCAAGTCAATGCTACTGCATGAATCTCTGTGTAAGAGTGGTTCATTCCTAAAGCCAGTTTGTATCTTCTATACTGCGCAACTACCATTATAAGAGAAATGCTATGTGAATATTAATGTCATTTCTCATATTTGCAATGTCTATAACGGACTGAAAACACATAATTGGTGAACTATTACTTCTATACAACTGAAGTTTCCTCTAATTTTTTAATAAGAACTGAAGCTTCCTTCTTAGGCTCTGAAATTTAGAAATTTTGCTTTGTTGTAGATAAAAGCATTTGAATCTGCTCATGCACGTGAAGTTAAACTGAGGAAGGAAGCTGAGGATGCTCTGGAAACTACATTGCTGGAAAAAAAGAAGCTCTTGATGGAGAAAAAGGAGAAAACTTATGAGCTGTGCAAGGCCATGAGAAATATAGCCCTCCTGGATTGTCGTGCACAGGAGGCCGATCGACGGTGTGAAGAGATCACTGGAGAATTGACATTGATTCACTCCTCCATATCAACTCTCCAGCAGGAGAAGCAGAAACTTAAGCAGAAAAACACTGAGGCCATGCACTGGATTAATTCGTGGAAGAATCGTGGAAAATATGGAGGACAAAGTGCAATTGACTTGGCTGAGTGCTCTGTATCACTTGGGTTGGTTGAGTTTTCATCCTCCGATTTGCAGACAGCAACATGCAATTTTTCTGAGAGCTTCAGGATTGGTCAGGGAGGATATGGTGATGTATTTAAAGGAGAACTCTCAGATAAAACTGTAGTCATTAAGCAGTTGCATCATTATAATATGCAACAGCCATCACAGTTTTTTGAACAGGTAAACATCTCCATTTGATTTACATGCATGGATTGCAAATTGCATTTAGATAGGATTTGGGTTCCACTCTAAGTTTCTTTACTTCAGAGTTCCCTTTCAGCATAGCATGTGATTTTCCTTAATATCATCCAACTCAAGTGCATATACCTTTCCTTGTGCGCAGTTTGGTCTTTCATCGTAAGCTAAAAAGTGATCTCATAATTTTCTCTGCGAACAATTTTTTTATTTGTGTGCTTGCTCATATGATTAACTTCTTACATGCAGGTGGAAATTCTAGCTAAGTTACGTCATCCTCATCTGGTCACTTTACTTGGTGTATGCCCAGGATCTTGGTGCCTTGTTCATGAATATTTTCCTGGCTTGAGCCTCCAAGATCGCCTCTTTTGCAAAAATAACACTCGTCCCATGAAATGGAAGATGCGAGCACGAATTCTTGCTGAAATTGCGAGTGCACTTCTGTTTTTGCACTCTTCATACCCTGAAAAAATTGTACATGGGGATCTGAGGCCTGAGAATGTGCTCATTGATTCTTCGGGCAGCTGTAAAATATGTGATGTCGGCATATCTAGTCTGATACCTAAGCAAGCCCTACGATGCCCAAGTTTCGATCGTCTTAGTGAACCAAAGGGTCTGTTTGCCTACACTGATCCTGAATTTCATGAAACTGGAGCTCTGACACCTAAATCGGACATTTATGCTTTTGGACTTATTATCCTTCAAATGCTCACTGGAAGAACTCTAACTGGACTAGTGAATGAAGTACGCAGGGCAGTCTTATATGCACAATTAGACTCTCTTTTGGATTCATCTGCTGGGGAATGGTCTACATTTGTGTCAAGGAGGTTAGCAGAACTGGCATTGCAATGCTGTGAATTAAACAGTAAGGATAGGCCTGAGCTGACATCATCTCTTGTAATGGAGCTAAAGAACTTGAATGAGTCTGAAGAACAATCAGTGCCCTCCTTTTTCTTATGTCCGATTCGCCAGGTAAGTTATGTTCTTTGTACTATTAATCATTGTGGTCCTCAAGGACGCAGGATAGGAAGACAAAGATATGTTATTTTAGGGGATAAGAGTGTGTATAGACTTAAAAAGAATTGAGAGGGAGCAAACTGGTAGTCTGTTTCCCGGTAGTGCTGCTATCATGCTTCTTAAAGGTTGAGGGTACTACATTTGGTCATATCCTTTCTCTTCTCTCAACCACCCTTTCACACACACCCCCACCCACCCCCACCCCAGCAGAACATGGAATCATAAAATAAAAATAAAAACATAATCTGAATGTAAAATGCATGAGATGGTAGTTGTTCCACATGCATGGCATCATAGGCCTGTAGTCATAATTTATGCTGAAAATTGATCACTAAAGTTATAGATGATCCATCTAGTCTGCCGTGTTTGTAATTTTCATTCACTCCAATCTGCTGTTAGAAACAATTTTTCTGGTTTTCATGTTTGCAGCTCAATAATGCTCACATAATTGTGAATTTATTTCAGGACATAATGAATGACCCCCAGGTTGCTGCAGACGGGTTCACATATGAAGGAGAGGCCATTGAAGGATGGCTTGAAAGTGGTCATGATACTTCTCCAATGACCAATTTGAAACTAAGCCATTTGGAGCTAACTCCCAACCATGCCCTACGACTTGCTATCAAGGATTGGCTCTGCAACTTATAAATCCTCATATAGTAGTAACAATAGTGTAAATCGATATATATGTATATGTGGAGCCTAGGATACAAAAAGGTAACCTAAGAGCTAGTGTTACAAATACAAGTAAAATAGCCCCATCTCATAGATCTCTAATACACCAAAATGGTAAGACTCCGTGTTGATAACATGAGTAGAGGAGAACACTGCAATTGTCTCATAGACAATGTAGTAGTTATAGATTTTATAGATTGATTTTATGTGCTCTTGTTGTTTCTTTTGCCATTTTCCTGAGATGTTAAATGTTGCTGAAGGTAGAAGCAACAAGAATGCAATTTTAGTTTACATCAGGTTGTAGCAGTAGAGATATAACAGGGTTACTAAGGGGTGCGGTGGGGTGGTTGAGATCTCTCTTAGATACCAGATGGTTAAACGAAAAAACAACAGCAATGAACTAGGAAACATCAGTATCATTAGTAGCATTGTAAAGAAACACAAATTTGGGTATCATGCTCTTTCAAGAGAGCAACAATTATTCCATGAACCTGAAATGGAAGTATAGTTGCATTTCTGCATTGCTTCACCCTGTAGGTAAAGGTTATAACAGAAGCTCAAACCAGCTAGTAGTGGTATTAAGTCTGTAAGGGAACAACCAACTAGGTGTTTCTTAGCTCTATACATAAATCTTTAGGCGGAACGCTACAACTGTTCTGAGAGATAGATGAACGCATAAAACAACTATTCAACATACATATGCTGCTACACGTCCTATTGACATGCTTGGAGGACTTGATCTCCAGAAGAAAGCAGTGAGACTGACGTTAATCGATCTGTTTCTCTGAAAGGATGATCCTCTTCTGATGAAAATACCATCCTTGGTTCTTCTTTCTGTTCATCCAAAAGTGCTTTTGATTCTCCTTTGAAGTTCCATTTGTGCATTTCATCACTTGGTGCTATGTTTTCTTTTACTAAGTACTCATCATCCACTTTCTCACTAACTTGCAATTCATCATCATCATCATCATTTTCATGATGATTAAACTGAGAATTAGACCTTCCATAAGGTTTAATTGCTGATTTTTCCTCTGAACTAGTAGTCCTCCTAATGTTAAAGCTCCCAAAACCTTCAATCCCTCTTGATATCTTCCTTGATTTGTTCCTCTCTTCTTTGAGAAGTTGTCCATCTTCTAGCAGCTTCAATATCCTCTCAGATTTCTTCCTAACATTTAGCCCCCAGTTGAATCTGCATTACATCATTCAAAGTACCTTAAATGGATGGACATTCAACTTTTAGTTTATCGCGACAAAGTTGTAGAACCTAATAAATTTTGTACGATGGAATTACCAACAACATACTCAGTATAGTCACACAAAAGGCAACTGGAGAGGGATATACACCTTATCCCTATCTTATGAAGATAAAGAGACTGTTTCCGAGTTGAGTTATTTTCCCATTCTAGAAATTAGTTTTTGATGACTTGTTTACCATACATGATCATAATTAAATTCAACTTGTAATAATGTTTACCCTTTCTCATCAATAAGTTGAAAGCTTCCCATTTCCCTTATAACATCTTTATCACTTTGAAATTCCTCAGCAACACTTTCAGGTCCATGAGTCAACAAGTGTTCCAACACTATCACAGCCTTATATGAAACCCTCCAATTCTTTTTATCAAAACTTGACAATCTACATCATACAATTAAACATCATCAAGCCTCAAAATATTATCCAAAAAATTCCAAAAAAGAAAATAATAAGAAGAATTAAAATTAACATACTTTTTATGTAGGATCCCAACAATTCTCCAATAATCATCAACTTCAAAAGCTGCCTTGGAAATCATTTTTAATGTTTTTGTGTCAGGTGCACCTGGATTTCCATTTGTAGCTTCTTCTGTCAATCTTCAAACAAACATCATCGTTAGAGGGATAATTCTAGTTGTAAGATATCTAATAAAATCGTTAAATTTAAATTAAAATCTCAAATATTCAGAGTTTCTTTCTATGAATGATCCGATCCACAAGAACCATAATTGGTAACTATTTTATCAAATTAATTTCACGTACGATCACTAACTTGAAAAAAAACCCTACTTTTTGTAAAAGAAACCAAAAAACGACTTATCAAAATTCGTTAATATAACAATAAAGTCACAAAATTATTTTTAAAAAAAACTATGTGTAAATAAATCAGAAGATACAAATGATCAAAAAAAGTCAAAATTGCTCATCATAGTACAAACACTAAAGAAAGTGGAAATTATAAATTACTCGTAGCTAACAATTTTTTTTTTCCCGATGATCTATTACTATCATGATATATAAAATTTTATCAGTCGCTAATTTCAAAACTTACATCTGAGTTGGTGTAACATCAGTCAAAGCCAATCTAGCTGTCTTGATCTTCTCCTTAAGGAAGAAAGAAGCTTGTTTCTTGAATTCATGGAGAAATGGTTGAGCCATAATATTGTTACTATTTTCCCTACCCCTTTGTATTGTTGACATAATAATCTTGTTAATTCATACAAGAAAAATAAAATAAAAATGAAGGATTTTGGACTTTTTGGTAAGGGGTAGAAGAGGTTAATAATCAAATGATGCAACAAACCAACAACAGACACCTAATTCATTAATAGTAATTTTTTTTAATATTAGTGTTGTTTGTACATACTTCGACTTATTTCACTAGCTATCTATCGGTTCAATTTTTAGATATATTAAATGTAACGAATCAAATTAAGTGAGTTAGTGATATGTCCAAACTTAGGCAAGTTGAAGGAGTCATGTATATTTATATTTAATATCTCTCATTAATATTGCGTACCAAATGAATCTGCCGACCAAAACTTGAGATGATTAAAAGAAATTATTTTAACTTTTTATAATTTATTAAAATTGAAATTCTAATTTTATGATTTATTTTTTTAAAAAAATTATTTTATTAATCACTAGGTCATATCCGACTATACACCTAATACTTCTCATCTAATTAATATTAGTGGTCATTGCCTATGTAATGAGAAGGACACTTGTGGTGATAGAGATGACAAATTCAAAGAAGAACTATTTAGATGGATTTGTTGAACTTTTGTATGTGTATTATTCAAAGGTCAGATTTCCAAGATGGCTATATAGTGGTTTTTGAATATAATATATATGGATTTGAAGTAACAAAAGTGTGTACCTATAAATTAAAATATTCAACATCATGGAAGGACATTAGTAAATTTATTAGCACCTCATATTTATATTAATGTTTATATGTATATCTTTTATTATTCAATCATGATAAAATTGTTTCTTGTTTTCATTACGTTAGGATTAAGTATTTATCATCATATCAAAAGTTATAGTTTACAGAAAAGACATTATTTTACATTTTAACTATATATGTTTATAAAACAAGCATCATGTTCGATCATGACATTCACTCCTACCACCTCAATCTCCTTGTGGACCTTTCTATAGTCGAGATATTGGCATATTACTCAGTAAATTATTTTCATTTTTCATCCGACGTCTTGTATTATTTCAGAAAGTTTACTTTATTATTGAAGAAAATTAAAATTAAAAAAAATAACTTTTTGAGATAATAATTATTAATTGAGCGATTATGATAAATAAATTTCATAAAATACTTCATCACTACCCATAAGAGGTGTGAGGTTGGCATTTCAATATCATGTGGATCATGCACTTCTCCAAACTAAAATGTGTAATTTATATTGAAGGATTTGGTAAAATGTCCTATTCAATTAGCACATAATAAAAAAAAACAATTGTCAATAGAATAATATATTCACATAAATTCTACTTTCTGTAACACATAAAACATGTTACACAATCTGTGTTTAAAATAGTATTACTGATTACAATAAATTTTACAAAAATATAAAATTACTAAAGTTTAATAAATCAGTGAAGAACAGAAGAACATAAATTAATTCACAAAACTAAAATCTATAAAAACATATCAGAATCTGAAAAAAATAAAATGAAAAGAAGAACAAGTCCACTGAATGCACAGTGTCCTCTTAAGAAAATTATTCTCCTTTAGTATCCGAGGTTTGATTTGGAATATGTCCTATCATGATAGAATGATCTCAATCACCAATGTATTGATACCAAAATGCTAGTGTTAGCAAGCTACTCAACGACAGTAAAGTACTAAATACACGAAGAAAATTTATGCAGAAGAAATAGAAATTTCGTAAGTAAAAAATCTGAAGAATCAGTGGTATTTATAGCCAAGCTCTGGGACCAAAAGAATGCAACCTTTCAAAAAATCACACGGCCATTCCAGAAAGTTTGCAATCTTTCAAAACGGTCATGTTCATGAAAGTTGCAACGTTTCAAAATAGTCATCTCCAAAAACGGGAAATTCAAATTAAAATGAAAAAGTGTTTTAAATAAAACGAGTCGCGCGGATCCGAGTCGGGTCGAAAAGTTTCGATTAATTAACTAAATATTGAAACATTTTGGCCATTTAATTTAATTTAATTAATTAAATAAATAATTAAAACAAACTTTGTCCAAAAAATAATCTCTCGATCATTGTTCAAAGCAAAAGCCAAAGCAATCAAAACCGAGTGAGCCATGACGGCAGCGAGAGGGAGGTCCCTCTTTCCAACCCTTTTAACAACTAATAAAAGTGTTTCTCTACTTAAACACTTCTCCTTTTCTTTTCACCACCAATGAGGAAAAACTATCTTTTTACTAAAGCATATGAGAACTTTTCAATTTTCTCTCTTTCCATCTTTCCTCCGTTCCTCATTAACTCTTGCTATATACCCAACAAAACACCCCAAACTTTTTTCGAAGTTGAAAATCTTCCATAATGATTTATATTTTTGTTGGATTCCCCCAATTCGTTTTTCCATATTTTGAGTGAATTATATATTAAAAAACGCAAATTATTGAGGATAGTTCATGTCTAAAATTTAGAATTGCTTAAATGAGATTTTGAGTTTGTCGAGATTGAAAGACTCTATTAGCAATTAAAGCTTCTTTAAAGCTTAATTTTGAAACTCGATATGCCACGCACGTAAATTGTTTTGAGTAAAATAATATACCACAGATTCAAAACATCGAAAGGATCTTATATCCTAAATTTAGGACTACTTAGGGAAGATTTAAGTTGTAGTGGTGGTAGGATTGCTCCACCTTTAACCAGATGTTTCGAGTTCGAGCTCTGGGTATGAAAAAACTTATATTAGGAGCGCTACTTCCGGATTGGCCCTGCGATGCGCGATTCGAATTTATTCGGGACTTCAATGTTGATTCCAAAAACCTAAAAAGAACATATTTGAGTTGGTCAAAATTTGGAATATATATATATTGTATAAACAATGTATATGAACGTATATACATCTTTGAATACATAGATATACATCCTATAAAACACGATTAAATACTATTTATATTATATGGATACGTTACCTATACATAATCATTCATTTTGTTGAAATTCTACTTTTTCGATGGATATTGTTTTCATTGTTAAAGAGATAATACATACTTTTCTCCCTAACCTTAATATTAACTTTTGTAGTATATACTGCATATATTCACCAACATGCCCATTGAAGACTGAAAAAAAGACATGATAAGGAGGGATTTTTCAAAGGTAGTAAATACTCTTCACATTATTCAATTATCGAATACATATATCTTTATATACTTTACATTTAGTATCAGTAAAATAAATAAATAATTTAATATATTCATTATAAGATACTTTAATTAAATGCTTGGGAATTTAGAGTTTGTTTACTCTTGCCACTAAAAATAGCTTATCTTATTTTTAGAAGCATACTTTTGAAATAGTTTTTTTTAAAAATGTTTGAAAAAGGAAAAAAAATAGTTTGTGTTTAATTAATTCATTCAAAAAGTATTTTTGATAAGTAGATTGTGTTTGACTAATCATTTTTAAAGAGCAACTTTTACATATATATATATATATGTGTATGTATGTATAATTTCGTTGGCAAACCATTTATATAAATTGTTGACAGCCTCTCGTTTGTATAAATTGTTGGCAGACTCTTAATTCAATTTTATGTGTTTATATATCTGCATAAAATTTGAATTTGTATACAATTCAATCGAAATAAACATTTGTATATCAAATCTCTTTCTCGCTTTATACAACATGAATTATATATTGTAATTTGTAAATTTATGTTTGTATAATGCGATAAAGACAAAGGCAAAAGAAAACTGGATGGAGGAAGATCTATATTTGTATAATCATAAGTGTACATGACAAAAATATATGTATTTGTATCTGTATATACAATTTTCTCTCACTTTATACAAACACAAACGCATTTTATACATTTGTGTTTGTATAAAAGCGAGAGAGGCGAGGGAGAGACTGGCGAGCGAGAAACCTAGGGAGAGAGGCGGATGACAACTGTTTGTTACGGGTTATAATTATATCAAACTCTGGTTATATCATTTTATTTGAATTAATAGTTTGCTATTTTTATATTATTTTTTTTCCCTTTCTGAAAAATGCTTTTGGGAATTAAATTATGAAAAATTGACAAGTATCAATGTACTTTTAATATTAAAATTATTTCACAGAGAGAGACATTATTTTAAATATCTATTATAAATTTTAAATTAATTTTTAAATTAAATTAATGTGTATATATTTAAATTTTCAATCAATACTATACATACATAAATAAAAATAAAAATATAATATTAACATAATAATTTGAATATAATTAAACATATCAAACAAAATATATTTATAAATCATTCCAAAAATCAATTCACTACATACGAAAATTCACCACAACAATAAATAAATACAAGGAATATAATAATTTTCTACTTCTTCATAGAAATTTTGTGTTTCTTCCCAACAATTAAAAAACCATTTTTCCATCCAATTAAAAACAATTTTAGTTATTAACAAAATACTTTAATTATTTCAAACGAAATATTCCTTTTCAAAAAATATACTCCCTCTGTTTTAAAAAGATTGCTCTAGGATTTGGCACGGAGTTTTAGAAAATAAAGAAGACTTTTGAATCTTGTGGTCCTAAATTGAAGTTATGTCAAATGTATTAAATTGTTCTTCAATCTTGTGGCTTAAAACATTTCATGTGAAAATGTGAAATTAAAATGTTACCAAAAAAAGAAAAAAAGTCATCTTTTTTAAACAGACTAAAAAAAAGTCATTCTTTTTAAAACGAATAAATATTTAGCATCATAACAATAATATCAAACAAACTCTTAGGGGTCGTTTGGTAAGCCGCATTAAAACAAATAGTCCATGTATTATGGATGTTATTATTTAGCACTATGTTTGATAGGAAATTGAGTCTATGTATAAATAATTCGTGGATTAGTTATACCTCCTACATGGTATTATATGATGTATTACTTCGTTTTTTGGTACAAAAATGAATAACACATGGATTAGTAATGCAGAAATAGTAATGTAGAGATTTGTAGTGCAGGGATTAGTAATGCAGGATTTATTTTTATCAAGTGTTTGGTTCATTGTTTCCAATCCCAACTTGTGTTTAAAATCAAATTCTTTAAAAAACTCCCTTCCAATCATACCCTTAAATTATTATATAATTGGGTCAAGGTAGATAATTATCGGAAAATATTTTTTTATGACATTCTAACTAGCTATGATAAGAATAATTTTGTTGACATGTTTCCAATTTTCTACTTGAATTATTTGAGGATAAATAATTTTCATCTTAATAAATTGATCACTAATAAAATGTCAATTTTAAATTTAAAAAAGATTAAAAAAAACTATTTTTAAAATTATAAAGACGGTCAACAATTGTAAAATTGAATAAACCATGTACATTTACACATAAAAAATTGCAAGTTATAATTTTAATATGTATATAATTTTTTTAAATTGTTCAAAATACGAATAATTAGTCATATATTTGTCTTTTAATTAGTAAATGTTAAATAACTCACATTTCAAATTTGTATTGATTTGAATTAGATATATTTAGTTACAAATAAGTCTCTCTAAATAATTTGTAAACTAATTTATTTAAATAATTTTACTAGTACAAATATAAAACATAAAATCAAGAACTTAAAATAAAAATTAAAAAGATTTGAGGGATATTTTTGTCTTTATGTGCTTATCCCATGGTATTACAAATACCTCCAAATGCAAGGTATTAGTATTACATCCTATAATACCATGTAGGATGTATTAACTAATCCATTGATTAGTTATACATAGGCTCATTCCTACCAAACATAGTATTAAATTATACCATATATAATACATGAATAATTTCTACCAAACGCCCCCTAATACCTCCAATTTGGAGGTATTAGCAATACATGGGTTATAATACCATGGGATAAGTCTACTAAAAAGAAAAATATCCCTCAAAATATTTTAATTATTTTATTTATTTTCTTGATTTTATGTTTTATGGTTATGCTAGTAAATTTATTTAAGTAAATTAGCTTACAAATTATTTAGAGAGAGTTGTTTGTTAATATATATATATATATATATATATATATATATTTGTACGATTTTCTAATTATTTGTATTTTGAACAATTTATAACATTGAATAGATATTAAAATTACAACTTGCAATTTTATGCGTAAATATAGATGGTTTATTCAATTTTACTATTGTTTACCATCTTTTCAATTTTAAAAGTTGATAGTTTATCTTTTTTGAAATTGAAAATTGATATTTGTCAATTTACTAAGATAACAATTATTTATCATCACATAATTTAAGTAAAAAAATAAAGCAAACATGACAATAAAATTGTTCTTTTCATAGGTAGTTAGAAGGTCATACATAAAAAAAAATTATCCGACAATTATTTACCTTACTTAATTATATAATAATTCAAGGATGTAATTGAAAAAAAGTTTTTTATAAAATTTTACTTCAAATACAAAATGAAATGAGAAATAATAAACCAAACACTTGATAAAAATAATTTCTATATTACTAATCTTTACACTATTAATTCCTATATTACTGATTGATAATAGAAATGACTCAAAAATCTTAAAATTGACCCACAATAGGACAATTGTGAGGGGGCGCAAGGGGTTGGTGAGGGGACAGGTGGGTCCAAGTGAGAGATCACATATTTGGGTGTCAGTGACAATATTGTTTTAAAAAACAAGTGTGATATGTTGATTAAATTTATTGAGTGGCCACACAAATACAACAAAGATAATACTTTCACTGTTTCAAAAAGGATAACATAGTTTGATTTGAAATAGAGTTTAAAAAAAGAAAGAAGACTTTTTAATCTTATGATTTTAAATTAAAATTATATCAAATGTATTAAAATTCTCTTTAATTTTGTGGTCTTAAACATGTCACATGAAAAGTTAAAGTTAAAATGTTGCCAAAAAAAGAAATGAGTCATTCATTTTGAAACATATTAAAATGGAAATAGGGACATTCTTTTTGAAACGAAGGCAGTAATATATTTAGTATAATATAATATTAATAAAATTTGAAAAGAATAACGTTTCTGTATAAATTTTAGATATAAAGGTTTGAAAAATATCTCAATTTTAGTCAAATTTGTTACTGTGATACTAAATTTTCATGAGGACCTATTACTTTTCTAAACTATTTAATAGTGTATTTTTTTACCTCCGAACTATTCAATAGTGTATTTTAAAGATATAAATGTGTCTATGTGGACACATTACTATTTATAATTTTGCATCATTTTTTATGTTCACGTGGACAAATATATATGTTTAAAACACGATCTTAAATAGTCTAGGGAGGTAATAGGTCCTCATGAAAGTTTAGTATCGCAACAACAAATTCAACCAAAATTGGGGTATTTTTCAGATTTTTATCCCTAAAATTTATCATTATTTTAGAGGTAAAAAAACTATTTTCGATAAATTCTAGAGTCAAGAAAAAATAATTCAAAATATATAAAGGGAAATAAAGATGTTCACGAGAGAATACTATAATCAATTTGATAAATCATTCTAAACAATAATCAAAACAAGATACAATAATAATTAGTGTAAAAAGTTACCAACAATAACCAAATTCGAAGGACAAATAAACTAATACAAATGAATACTCCCTCCGTTTCACAAAGAATGACCTGGATTACTTGACACGGAGTTTAACACTTTGTTTGGATCATTGTTATCCATTATTTCATAATCTATTGTATTGTATTGTACTCTATTGTATTGTATTGTATGGTAGATATAATGTTTGGCCAGACTGTATTGTTTGTTGTTGCTTAATAGCATTTTAATTGTTTGATTTGATTGTATCGTATTGTATTGTAATTTATAAATTTACTAAAATATCTTTAATTATTCCAGTATAAGAGATTTGACTATATTTAAATAATTAAAGCAAAGGATAAAATAATATTTTGAAATATTATGTAAAGATATAATTGGAAAAATAAATTAAGTAACAATGGAACACATCAAATTGTTTGTTCCATAAAATAGTGGTTTTTATTGTTACGTAACAACAAAATTTAAAAATACAGTACAATACATTTTAAGTAACAATCAAAACAAACATTTTAGGTATAGCAACGATACAATACAATACAATGGATAACAATGATTCAAACATACTGTAAGAGTATAAAGAAAACTTTTTGTATCTTGTGTTCCTAAATTAAAGTTAGATTAGATGTACAAAATTGCCTTTTGATCTTGTGGCCTTAAACATGCCACGTGGAAAACTGTAATTAAAATGTTAATAAAAAAAGAAAGAGGTCTTTCTTTTTTTAAACAGACTAAAAAGAAAAAGAGGTCAATCTTTTTTAAACGGAGAGAGCAATAGAAAAGAAAAATAAGTCACACGACTCATGAGGCTCAATAGTATTTTGGAAGTTGCAACCCTAATATGTTTTTTTGTTACTTCCCTCTTATCCTTTTATTTTAGGAAAAGGGATAAATATATTTTCGTACTATCGTAAATAATATGTAGATATCATTTGTCATACTTTTGGAATATTTTGTCTCTATCATTCAAAAACTAGAGCATGTATATACATTGTACTAACAGACATACATGTGTCATAATCTTATCCGTTGATCCGACATTTATTAATTAAATCTGATTAACGGATAAGATTGTGCTACATATCCCTGTTTAGTCGTCTGTTAGAGTCAGAGGCGTATATATGCTTTAGTTTTTAGTAGACAGGGACATCAACGCCCCAAAAGTATGATGGAAGATATCTACATATAAATTTTATGATAATTCGGGATATATTTATCCTTTATCTCTTTTATTATAATGATTTGCACCCTAATTTTCTTAATTCTTTGCAAAGGCATAAATATGTCGTTTCCAATTATTTACAAGAATAAATAGGAAATTACATATAAAGAAAAATAAAAGGTAATTTTTTTTATATATATACAAAAAAAAAAAAAACTTTTTCATTAAAATGCAAAACAATGATTTGTTTCTAGTACTTCCTTTATTTAATTTTTCTGTCTTTGTAAATGCGTTAAGACAGAAAAATTAGAACAATTAATTATATTATTGGTAGAAAAGAATTTAATAATATAATTATTATATTTTTAAATAATAAAAAAAATAACTATTTCTATATTATCCTTACAAATGATTGAAAATGCAACATTTTTTAATTTTGCAAAGGACTATAAAGATTAGGCTGGATATTATTAAATCAAGGGGTAGGTTACAAACTTACAAAAGAGAGTATACATTAGAGGTGTAAATTGCGATTTACTCCTCAATTAACTTAACTAACATCTTATTCTAAATATGTATCTTTTATACTCTCTCCGTCCCGTATTGTTTGTCATGATATCTATTTTTAGAGTCAAATTATAAAAATTTTGATTAACATTTTAAGATGTATACTTTCATCATATTAATATGCAAAAAATTGTAATTTATAGTACTTTTCATATAATTTTAGAATATCTAAATTTTTTTTTAAAATATCGAATTAATGTGATCTAATTTAACTTTAAAAATTAGTCAAACTGACTTTCGAAAAGTGCAACATGACAACATTTCCGGACAGAGAAAGTAATCTTCTATCTAAATTATATCCTCGATAAACATAATTATTTTTTACAATGAAATAGAATTATTTTTTTTTATTTTTGATTACGACTCTTTTATAAATTATAAAATAGAAATAGATGTAGCATTATTGAGTAAACACGTGAAAAATATTGTTAAATTATAGTACCTTTTTCTTTTTCCCTTGTCAATATTATGGTCCCATGGTTGTCCTATATATTGATTAAACTATAAAATATAAATATAAGAGCATTTTTTTTTAAAAAAAATCTTTTTTAAAAATATATCTTTTGGTATTCAGATAAGAAATAAATAAATAAAAATGACCAATATATATATTGTACTTTTTTATATATAAGGTATAATTTTCGATAAAAAATATTCAATTGATCACCTTTTGTTTTACGTAGCTCAGTCGGTGAAAAACACAAATGATATTATTGAGTGAATAGTTTAACTAATACTTTTATAATCGATAAAATTACTTTTTTTGTCCTTGTACAATGATTATGGTTCCTCTATAAAGTAAACACTTAAATAGCACTATCCTTTGTATCCTTTAATCATCTTCAAAGCTAAAGAAATTTTCATGGAGTCAAAGGAAGCAATTTTGTATGTTAATGGAGTTCGTCAAGTGTTGTTTGATGGATTAGCCCATTTGACACTTCTTGAGTATCTTAGAGGTTAGTTAATGGTTTATAGTATGATCTACTCATTTTTATGAAATCATAATGCTTGTAATTGGGTTAATAGTATCGTCTATTAAAATCACTCGATTTTGTTTGATCATTCAGAAATCAATATAACTTTGTTTAGTTAGCATTATGGTCAATTATAGAAGGAAATAAATGTTTTATATTTAGTTTATGTCGTGATACTTCTGAGTTTTTAGAGAAAAAAATATTATTAAAATAATTAAAATCAATATGTAAATTTATTTAGGACTCAAAATTTTATGTACCGGATCTAGCTAATTTTTAATCCGCTCAGAGTAAAAAGACAAATGCCAAAAACACGTTTAAACTATCCTTTTTTGAGTTTCTTATGTAAACAAAAAAATAATTTAATTTTTTATTAATTAATTTGAGCTAGATATCCACCTAAACTTTAATAAATTGAAATGAATAATTAAATGAGCCAATGATAATTACCCGAAATTTAAATAAATTAGGATGCTCTAGGTTTAAGACATCTAATTTCAGCCTTGACAATTGAATTATTTAATATTACTAGGTTATGCACTCCTATATAATCATGTTTATATGGGTGTATTTTGTGAAATTAGTTAATTCATTTGTTTCAATGTGTTTTTCTTATTGATTAATTTACTTTTGAAAAGAATGAGTTTTTTAAAGTAATTTCTTAGTTTTAATTTTTTATATGACATATTTAAGATAATAAGATGATTAAAAAATATTTTATTATATTTGATATATTATTACAATAATCAAAAGTCTTTTTACTATTTTCTTAAATTTTGTGTCAATTCAAAATAAGTCAAATAACTTTAAACGAAGGGAATATTATATATTTGTAAAACGGGACAGATAAATAACGTATTTGGGTTACATATTTATCTATCTATCAACAATTTCATTTTGAGAATGTTATTAATACATGAACACAGATTAAAAATACAATATTATCTCATCTAGGATTAAAACAACTTTGACATAATTTTTTTGGGTTGGTATTGAGTTGTGTTTCGATTTCAACACAAAAATTATAAAAGTAAGTAAACATCTTAAAGTAACTTTTCATAAAGTATATTTAAGAGAATTCATTCATAAGTATAACGAAAAACTTACATCAAATTTTATAAATGAATTGACATGATTTCCAAATATCAAAATAAACTAACTTAAAAGTTGATACACCTACTTAATATTTGGACATATCGAGCTAAAATGATATTTATAAATTGATAAGACTCTCAATATAATAAGGAAACAATTCTAAAAAATCAGGAAAAAACTTCTTTAACATTAATAATTAAAAAAAATTGTCCAACTGACATGTGCCTCAAATAGAGATACGACACTTAAATAGATAACAAATCGAGACTTCCAATATTCATCATGAATGAAAATATTAATAGATATGTCATTTATCAATAATTATATGAAAAAATTATCAAACTAGTCACAATTTTTAACTTAATTAGTAAAAATATCTACACTTTAAAATAATTATTGAAAATATTAAAATGTCAATATTTTAGAAAATAATTTGTATTCAAATTTTATTTCTCAAAACAGTCCAACTTTGAATCAAATTCTACCTCCATTTACCCATTTACACTTTTTTGCTTTAGTACCATTAAATTTATTTTTCATCTTTCATTTTTCAATTTTTTTTCTCTTTCATCAACTTTTCAGTTGTTACCATCCTCATCATTCACTTTTCTTTTTTTTTTTCATCAAAATTTCACCATTATTCTTTTCATTGTTGAAGAAGAACTAATTATTCAAGTTCGTAACAATTTACTCAGATCTGTCAATTAATCAAGAAATCTCTCAATTGATAAAGGTATTTTAAATTCATCATTTATTTTGCGAGATTTTGTTTTCAAAATCACACATTATGTTGAATATTCGGATTGTATGTATTGAGGATTATCCGTCATTTTTTTTAGTTTTTATGTGAGTTTGTTAACTTACTCATCAAATATTTATGTATTTCAGATTTTTAGTATTTAAAATAATTTTTGTCGATCTTTTTTTATGATTTGTTTTTGTATTTTTCAAATTTAGTAGAATCCACATTTGCATTTAGATATTGGGTTGTTTCGCAAAAGTATTTAAAAGTATTTTGAATGTTCTGTAGTTTGTAGTCAAATTTATGTTTACAAAGTGATAATCTAAATACAAACCTGTATTTTGATTATTTAAAATCGTGAATGAATACGAAATCAAAAATAAACTAGTTGGTATAAACATATAATGAGCAAAATAAAATACAAAATATTTGACTGATTCAATTAGGATGAATACACAAATAATGAATACATAAATAAACTGTATTTTGACTATTTATAGTTGAGAATGAATACGAAATCAAAATATAAATACAAAACTTTATAATATACATTATGACGAATACGAAATCAAATTTAAATACAAATTTTATGGTATACATAAGACGAATATGAAATCAAATCTAAATATAAATTTTATGGTATACATTAGGACGAATAAGAAATCAAATCTAAATACAAACTATTTAGTATACAAAGTGATACTGAAAACAAACAAAACAAAATACATATGTAAGATGGATGAAAACCTATATCATGAATACATAAATATTGTATTTGAATAGTAGAAAAATTTCTTAAAAGGAGATACATAAACTTCATAACCTTTACATGATAGTCAAATAACTTCATAAAATTTCAGACATTTTTAAAGATAAATTATAACTTCATAACGTCAAAATATGCTCTAATAGAATAAACTGCTTCAAAAAAAATTAAGAAAATTGAATATTATATTTTTAGAATAATGGTAATAAGCGTGTTATTTATAACATGGTGAAAGAAGAAGAAAGAGATGGAAGTTGGTGTATTTTTATAATTACCAATTAGTTCTTTATTTTTGTTTGAATTTTTGTAACTGATAAGACTTTTAAGCAATTATTTTTTAAAAAATATTTTTCTCTCCCCTTAATTTCTCCTTTCTGTTTTTAACAATTTTTTGACATTTTTACTAAATATTAAAAGTATTGACAATGAATTCTATTAAATGTCAAAATATTAACATTTTGAAAATTTTCCCATATTATATTGATCTTTAAATTGCAAAATAGACGTTAACTAAAAAAAAAAAAGAGATAAAGCAACTAAAGTTTTTGATAAGTTTACTAACATACATCAAATTAAAAATTAATTTTGATAAATTTTAGTACTTTTTCTATTTTAATTTATTCATTTGATTTTAATTTTATATAACAATTTAAAAAATGTAGATTTTTTTAAAAGAAATTGTAGCACCGAACACTCATATATATAAATTAGTACTTTTTCTAATTTAATTTATTCATTTGATTTTAATTTTATATAACAATTTAAAAGATATAGATTTTTTTTAAAAAAAATTAATTTGTTTGATTTTATTTTATATGACAATTAAAAAGTATAGACTTTTTTTTTAATATAAATATAATTAATTGATCACCTAAACAGGATCTACAAGGCTGGCGGTAGTCCGCTCGGCCATCTAGATCTAGTTTAATATACGATCAAAATATATTAACATATTATAATTTATTAAACTCTTATCCTTAGCTTTGGCTGTATGGTAAGCTTTTACCTAAGCATGAGGTCTGTCTAGATTATAAGCCTATTGATAAATAGCAGTTCTAACATGAGTTTTAAATTGTCCCTTCTTTAATAACTAACGAGGACTTACGACACCACATGCTCGCTATTATCAAGAGTTTATAACCTGACTGTACCTCCATCTCAGAACCAATTCAAGGACTATGATAAGAATTTAAGAACTCATAATATGTTAGTATATCTTGACTAGATCCAGATATATTATTAGATACTGGGACAGAAATCATGCATCTGGCATAGATATGAAAGGTATTTAGTCGGACATAGTCACGGCGTCAATAAAGGAAATAGAATAATAATAAAAAATAGTTTTGAATTACCTAAGATATCACACCGAAGCTTGAATTATTATTTCTTCACAACAGAATATTTTACAAGAGAGAAGAGAAAAGAAAGAGAAAATTAAAATTTCTATGGAAGAGCACCTGCCTCTTATATGAGGGAGAGTGCTCCTTATATAGGCAATTATAAACTAACTGGGTCCCTTATCTGGTCCCCTTACACAGTATTTTTACTGTTTTACTATTTTTCCTTTTGCTTTCATCCTTATCTGGTCCTCTTGGTCCTTAATAGACTGTAGAAATCCTGTACTTTGAAACATTTTAATCGAAGATTTTCAAACCAGAATGAAACTATTAGAACTCTGCTAAATGGTCTTAAGTGTAGACACTTAGGAGAATTCAGATGGTATAAAGATACCTTCCTAAGCAGGGTCATGGATTTACCAGAAAGTAAAATAAGTTATTGGAAAGCCAGATTTATAGATGGTCTTCCTCCCTTGTTTGTGGAAAGAGTCAAGAAAACTCTAAGAGGGGATCATACAGAGATCCTTATGATACTTTAACTTATGGAAAATTAATAGGGACTTGTACTCCGGAAGGATTAAATTTGTGTAATGAGCTTAAGCTAGCTCAACAAATCAAGAGAAATCAAATGTCAGAAAGATCTCAATTGGGAGACTTTTGTGCACAATTTGGGATTGAAGGACCTTCTAATCCCAATCAAAAGATTTTTTCTTTCGAAGAAGATCAAAAGAGAAAATACAAAAAGCGTCATCGTTCAAAACGATATAAAGAAAAGAAGGAAGCTAAGAAAGCTTCTAGGAAGGCGACAAGATTTGTCAGAAATTTCTCTAAAAGATATTTAAAGAATATCAAGTGTTACAAATGTGGAAAATTTGGTCATCTTGCCTCAAACTGCAAGGCAGAAAAGCTTAAAGCTTTGGAATTGGATGATTCAACAGAAGAAAAAATTTATGAGCTTTTATACGAATCAGATTCGGGTTCTTCTCGTTATAGTTCAGATTCTTCTAATAGTGTTAATGATAAATCTGATGCTACTAATAAGTGTGTCAATTGTATAGGTGATACTTGTGTCTGCGGACAAGATGAATTTTATAAAATACAGTCTCAAATAGAAGAATCAAATTTAGATAAATTACAGTCTCAATTTACAGACTTCAATCTTCATATGATATCTTCTGATAATGTCATTGAACTTTTAAAAGATGTTTCTGATGAAAATCTTAGAAATAAAATTTTGAAAATGACTTCTTCTCAAACCTCTTCTTCAAAATCTTTTGAAAAACCAAAGAAGAGTAAAACTTTAAATTATAACCCTAGCCCTTATTCTTTGCAGGAAGTCTTTTCTCGTCTTGAAAAGAAAGGGCAAGATATTGTCAAAACCAGAGATACTTCTCTTGATGATTTGAAACATGAAGTTGAAAACTTAAAAAAAGAGACTAAATCTATAAAACAAAATCAAATGATTAATAATCATAAAATTTCGCAGTTAGAAAATGAAAAAGATATTTCTTCGACTCATCTTACTGACAAAGGTAAGGCCGTTGTAGACGAAGAGATAAATGAATCTCTTAGTTCTAAACCTAATAGTTTTCTTGGAATGATGCAGATTGTTACTGCGCATCGTTGGTATATTAATTGTACCATTCTAGTTAATAATGATTTTAAAGTAAGTAGTATTGCTATGGTTGATAGTGGTGCAGATGTTAGTTGCATTCAGGAAGGATTAATTCCTTCAAGGTTTTTTGAAAAAACAACTCATATTGTTAAATCTGCATCTAATCATGCTTTAGACATAAAGTACAAGTTGTCTAATACTTGTATTTGTCAGAGTAAAGTCTGTATTCCTCATTTTTTCTTTTTAGTTAAAAATCAATTACATCCTCCGATAATTCTCGGAACTCTTTTTATAAATGCTATCTATCCTTTTTCAAATTTAAATGCAAAAGGTTTTTCAGCGAATTATAATAGTCATACCATTAACTTTGAATTTATAACTAAACAATCACTAGAGATATTAACTCTTTAATCCATTTAAAGCAGAAACATATTGATTTTTTACAAATGGAAATATATAGCGTGAAATTTCAGAATCTATTCGATCAGCTAAAATACAAGAAAAAATTAAATTGATTTCTGGGAAAATGGCAGCTGACATTTGTGCAGACCATCCAAGTGCTTTTTGGGATAGGAAAAAGCAGATTGTTACTCTGCCATATGAAGATAATTTTTCTGAAAATGATATTCCCACTAAATCTCGCCCCTGCCAAATGAATGTTGAATTAGTGAATTTTTGTAAAAAACAAAATTGATAATTTATTACAGAAAGGATTAATAAAGCCTTCAAAATCTCCTTCGTCTTGTACTGCTTTTTTTGTAAATAAAGCTGCAGAACAAAAAGAGGTGTTCCCAGGTTAGTTATAAACTATAAACCTTTAAACAAAAATTTAAAATGGATTAGATATCCTATTCCAAATAAAAAAGATCTTTTATCAAGGTTATATGATGCTAATATATTTTCTAAATTTGATTTAAAGTCAAGATATTGGCAAATTCAGATTTTTAAGGAACATACTTATTGAACTGCTGTCAATGTTCCTTTTGGACAATATGAATGGAATGTTATGTCATTCGGTTTGAAAAACGCGCCGTCTGAATTTTAGAAGATTATGAATGATATTTTAATCTATATATGAATTTTATAATTGTTTATATTGATGATATTTTAGTTTATTAAAACACTCTTGAATCTCATATTAAGCATCTTGAGATCTTCAAGAAAATTGTTATACATAATGGTTTAGTTATCTCTAAATCAAAAATGAGTTTATTTTAAACTGATGTTCGATTTCTAGGACATCAAGTTTGTCAAGGAAAAATTACTCTTATTTAGAGATCTATTGATTTTGCGTCAAAGTTTCCTGATATTATAACAGACAGGACTATGTTACAAAGATTTTTGGGAAGTTTAAATTACATTTCCCCTTTTTATAAAAATCTTTCTAAAGATCTTGCACCTTTGACAGATAGATTAAAAAAGGGTAATAAATGCCCTTGGAATGAGAATCCTACTACGCTTGTCAGAAGCATTAAACAAATGATTAAAATCTTACCTTGTTTAACTCTTGCTAACCCAATATGGACCAAAATTATTGAAACTGATGCTTCAAATATTGGTTATGGAGGAATTCTTAAACAAGTTAACTCTCATGATAAACATGAATATCTTAATCGTTTTCATTCAGGTAAATGGACTGAAGCCCAGCGCAAATATGTGACTATAACACATGAAATGCTTTGTATTGTTAAATGCGTCTTGAAATTTCAAGATGATCTTTATAATCAAAATTTTTTGATTAGAACAGATGCCCAATCTGTTAAATACATGTTTGATAAAGATTTCAAACACGATGCTTCAAAGTTGATATTTGCCAGGTGGCAGGCCCAAGTAGCCCCTTTTGATTTCGAAATTCAATATAAAAAGGGAATTGATAATTCTCTCCCAGACTTCTTATCCAGGGTTTCTAACCTCCTAGACAAAAATTTTTAGTATGTCTTATTTTGCATTTTTCTTTGATGATAGATCTCTAATTACCATTCTAAAGGTACTCCCTTTAGAAAAAGATATCTCCAAGAATTAATTCTTGACAAACTGATACTGTCAATAATACAAGATGACTTCTACTTTTCTATACATGATTATGAAGAAGTCATTAGTTCTTATTACCTGGACTTTGATGATTATTTTGATTATCACTAATAAGTTTGTTATTACAGCATAGGAGGAAATGATCCTCCTCCTTGGTCACAAGCACGTGGCAGAGGGGGTAGAAATCGAGGAAGAGAAAGATCGACCTCTCAGTCTTCTCAAAGGTCGTCATACGACTCATCATTTCCAATAATATTGGGAAATAAGAGACTAGTTAATTCAAAAATTGATGAAGCATCATCATCATCTTCAACTATCAATTTAAAGGATATTCCAGCAAATAGTCCATTATATGAGCAATTATAAGCATATCTGCAAACAAAAGAGCAAGGTGATACCTATGCTTCTTTGGCAAAAGAGGGCGATATGCAAAAATGCTCTGAAAAAGCAACTGCCAAAGAAATCATATTTCTTTTGGAAAACTCTGATATTCAGAGAAGTAATGAACCTTGTAAGATATTCCAAAGGTATCTAATAAAGAGGTTACATTTCCCCGGAGAATCTTATAAGACTTGATCATATTACGAGGCTATTCTAGTTCGTACAGGACGTGCGGAATTTCAGCACTTTACTTCAGAACAGGAAAAAGAAGTTTATAACTTCTCTAAATTTATTATTAAACAGATTATATCTGTAGAAGAATGAGGAATATCCACTATGCAAGAAAGGCAAGTTTATGTCAACAAAATCAGAATGAACTTGACCTATTGGGATTATATTCAAGTCTTCCATAAAATATTTTATTACAACAATGACAAACATAAGCACATTTGGTTTATAAAAGTTTGTGCAAAAGTGTTTGAACAAACTGTCCCAAATTGGTTCATCAATTGGTGGAATTACCATGGACCTTCGGTAAAAATTTTACCAAACAATTATTTAAATCTTTACAAAGACTGGATAAAAATTTCCCCTTTTCTAACCAATTTATATTTATCAGATCATATCTGTAATATAGAAAAAATCGATCAAATGTACTTTTTTATCGAATTTTCTATACCATGAATTCATAAATGGATCCCAGAGATAGGGTATACCCCGGAGGAAAAAATCCCTTGTCTTTATCGAACTTATTACCACAACTTTTGGGATAAGCTCACAAGACAAGACCCCAAAACTGGTCAACCTCATGGCCAAGAGCTTGTTGATCAAATACAAGCAAAGATTATAGAATACAAGGACATACCCCAAAAGAAAGCTGTCAGCTGAAAATTTTATCAAGCATATTGCCAGAAGAATCTTTATTCAAGAAGGAGATAAAAATGAAATGATTAATGAATATCTTGAAGATGTTAAGAGGAATTTACTACAAAACCTCTCAGAATTTGATAAATCAGATACTTCAATGAAAAGTGGCACCAACAATGATATTGCAGACGCCCAATCTGATGATCAAGAGATAAGCTTGACAGAAAATGAGCTTGATAATGTACAGGAGTTTCTACAGTCTATTAAGGACCAAGAGGACCAGATAAAGATGAAAGCAAAAGGAAAAATAGTAAAACAGTAAAAATACTGTGTAAGGGGACCAGATAAGGGACCCAACTTAGTTTATAATTCGCCTATATAAGAAGCACTCTCCCTCAAATAAGAGGCAGGAGCTCTTCCATAGAAATTTTAATTTTCTCTCTCTTCTCTTTCTTCTCTCTTCTCTCTTGTAAAATATTCTGTTGTGAAGAAATATTAATTCAAGCTTTGGTGTGATATCTTAGATAGTTCAAAACTACTTATTATTACTATTATTCTTTTTCCTTTATTGACGCCGTGACTATGTCCGGCTAAATACCTTTCACATCTATGCCAGATGCATGATTTCTGTCCCAGGTTCTAATAATATATCTGGATCTAGTCAAGATATACTAACATATTATGAGTTCTTAAATTCTTATCATAGTCCTTGACTTGGTTCTGAGATGGAGGTACAGTCAGGTTATAAACTCTTGAAATTGCAAGCATGTGGTGTCGTAAGTCCCCGTTAGTTATTAAAGAAGGGGCAATTTAAAACCCATGTTAGAACTGCTATTTATCAATAGACTTATAATCTAGACAGACCCCATGCTTAGGTAAAAGCTTACCATACAGCCAAAGCTAAGGATAAGAGTTTAATAAATAATAATATGTTAATATATTTTGATCGTATATTAAACTAGATCTAGATGGCCATATATATATATATATATATATATATATATAAGAGAATTCTAGGTCCGCCTACGTCGCGCTATCACAAACCAAAATTCTCTTTTAATTTACTTATTTTCAAAATTAGCCTTCCCTTTTGGAAAAACGGCGACTTTCATCAAATTTTTTGACTTTTATGAAAAGTTGTGACTTTATGATGAGTTGCAACTTTTATGAAAAGTTGTAATTTTATGAAGAGTTGCGACTTTTATGAAAAGTTATAACTTTATGAAGAGTTGTGACTTTTATGAATGTTTGTGACTTTTGTGAAAAGTCATGACTTTTACGAGAGATTGTGACTTTCCAAAGAGTTATAACGTTTACGATAAGACAAAATAAACATTTATTCACACTATCCTTTGTTGTCTATAAATAGAAGGATTACCTCTCATTTTGAATCAACAAAAATTCTGAACTTCTTTTCTACATCTACAGAATTAAATATTTGTGCACTCTACTCATATTTAGTGGTTCACTAACATTATTGTTTTTGTACCAAAAACATTGTTATATCCTGGGACAATAGATTCCTTTAAACCTCGGGTAATATAGGGGAATAGTTTTTTAAAGGAATGCATTCAGTGAGCTTGATTTTTTTCTTTCTATTTGATTCTTTTGTTAAAAATCCTTGTATGTTTTTTACGGTCATTACTTTATATTTATGTTATTAATTGTTATTTTTGCGTATATGTTTTAAACTTTGTTGTTTACATTTATGCTTTTTATCATTATGTTGAAGTAAAGATATGTTAATCAAGAGTTTGATATAATCATTATACTATTAGTGTTACACAAATATAAATTCTTGAACTTATAAAATAAATAATTTTTAAAAAATAACTTTGCTCTTTATAGAGTTTTCAGTGGCTAAAAATTCATGGGTTATCCAAGAAAATTTTTTTGAGTGTTCAGAAGTTATGGTAGTTCCACTCTACAATGGAGTTTTCGTCATTCAACTTTCTATCTTATCGAGGAATTCAATCGATTAGGGATATCAAAAAAATAAAGGAATATAGTGGGATGGTAAGTATTGTACTCAACCTTAATTAAAAGTTTAGGGTTTAAATATTGGATTGAAGTCAATGAATTATCCTCTAAAAGTAGGATGAGTCCATATTTATCAATTATTAAAAAAATAATTATCTTCTTATAAATATTAAATTAAAATTTGCACAAAAAATTATGTTTTAACTATATTGATCGAAACATAAACAATAAAATATTCTTTTTGGCTATCAAAGTAGTGTCATACACTGCAAATACTTTTGAATAATGGACTTACCAAGACATTATTTAATCTAAATTATTTAAGTTGCATACATTATTTCATTGAACTCCAAGAGATGATTTTAAAAAAGTTAAATTAATTTATCAAATACACAACTAATTATATAAGATGTATAATATTTAGATTCTGTATGTAAAAGCCTTGATTAGGAGAAAAACTCTCGCAATTGATGAATAAAATAATTATACCACTTTTAAAAAATACAAATATAGACAATGAAACAATTACCTATCTTTTCTTAAGACTTTGGTGATGAATAACTACAATAAAATGAAGAATTACTAACAAAATTCATAAATACTTAGAGCAATTTTTTTTTGATTTTAAGATTAGAAAAATATAACTCATTATCTTTGAATAAAATATTCTTGAAAATTTATCGTTGGATTGTAGCCACTCAAAAACACTTGTATTATGAAATGTTAAGAAGTAGATTATTGACGTAGTTCACTACTGCGCGAAAGGCAGGAAATTTACCTAGTTTAAAATAAAAAGTTATACATTAATTTTCAAATAAATAAAAATAAAAAATAAAGTAAAATAAAATAAAATAAAATATGCGCCTGTATGACGAGCACACGCCGCCGGGAATGAAGGCCCAAATAATTCAGCTGGAACACGCGCCGGCTCGTGATGGACACGCGAACTGTACGGGTGGCGCGCCGGAGCTGGTTCGGCCGGAAAAGTTACTCCGCCTCCTCCTATGGTTGCGGTGACACGAAATAACAGATCCAAAACAACATGAAGCCCTTTTCTGATATCATGTAATCAATCAATAAATTGGAAGATCTTAGGTGAGCAATTCATAAATACAATACATTATGTTACTATTCAGCCATTCAAACTCTTGTGGAGAGCTGAGCAGTGGTGGAGCCAGAATTTTTACTATCGTATCAAAAATATAAATATAAAGACGTAAACACTTTTTAATAGTGTAATTTTTTTTATCAAAGGATTTACCTGGCTTATGTTAAGTTCGAGTGGGTAGCTGTGAGTTCCTGTATTTGTTTGACTCTAATGAACATGTTCATTTGGGATATTTGTGTTAAAGTGTAAATCTAACTCCTTTAAGGATTCTGGATTTCTGTTACTTCACTGGCCTAGAAGGAATTTTAAGTTTACTTGACAGAGCTAAAGACATAGTTCAATGCTAACAAGTAGAGAAATAATTTAACGAAAAAAATATTATTATAGATAGGAAATATTCATGAACTGAGTGGAAATCACTCTCTTCTGTACCTTTGGAGAGAATTCGTTTTTGAAACTGCGACCGTCTGCATCACTGTAATGCAGCTTTTGTAATCTAGCTTTCTGCAGTTGGCTCGTAAATTATGCATGTTTAGGGGTGCAAAGTTCCGCTCACGCATAGCTATGAAATATAAAGGAAAACAGAAGTTAAGTGACAGGCCTTTTCTGTGTTTCGAACTGTGTGCTGCAGACCCTCAGGGATTTCTCGGTTTAAATTCTGTTTTCCAATTAAATCGTCATCTTTACAGAAAAGCATGTGTTTATGTTTCAGATCAATAGTGTACAAATATTATCTGATCTGTGTTTAAATGTCCAAACCCCTTTCTAACAAAGAAGTCCTTGTAGCTTCTTGATTTGAGCATAGTTGAATGGCCCATTACATGCATCTGTAGATGTCAATGATCTCTCATATGTGGATGCGACTTTAGTAAAATCTTCATGGTTCTAGTGTTTATAATTTCTTTTGATGCTCATTTCTTTGCCACAGTGTCCTCTCTTGTTCAAATGTTCGGTCTTTATTTTTCTCTCATCTCTCACTCTCTTTATAATTTCATAAAAATTGACACATTCATCTCAGTGCATGTGTAGTTAATTAAATTTTCTGTAGTTTTACTTTTGACTTAATAAATTGCTTTTGCTCTAATCTTATGACCTTTATTGTTTAATACATATATTTCAAAATTTGAATAACCATTTTCTTCCTTTTCCTACTTCTCTATCTATTAGAATCAAATATTATCTATATAATTCTATCTCCATGTTCTTTAGTGTTTGTGGCTTGCTGGTTTAGCTATCAATGTATTTGTATTTTCCCTTTAATAATAGTAAGTTAAACAACCTGCACTTATACACTGTGTGTCTATTTTCGAGTTGTTGGATCCATAATTTTGAATGGATATGTTTTTTCCTTGTCGTCGGAACTCACTACACTTCTTAGCCTATATTCTCTGCCCAACTGTTCAGGAATTTGTAGTTTCTATTTCTGTTCTGATAATTGATCTGGATTTCTATGATCTCTCTCTGTTCCATTCTGGTGGTTTCTCTGAAGTTGCTCTTTCTTTGGCTGTACAGAGATAGGCCTGACAGGTACCAAGCTAGGCTGTGGCCAAGGTGGCTGTGGGGCATGCACTGTCATGGTTTCTTATTTTGATCAGAATTCGAAGAAATGCGTGTGAGTCTCTTTTTATCTATGTCTCTAATAAGTCTGTGTTGGTCCTTTTGTGCTTGGGCGTGGGTTTATGCATGACTAAATGGGTAGCAATGATTTCTGCAAAAATGAATACACTTTCTTGTTTTTCCTTCATACTATGTTAGATTTTGGCTGGTATCCTTCCCTTGAGAAAACACCCACCACCAATAAAAAGAGACCTACTACCAAAACTTGAAATGACAAATTATGTGCAAGATGTCTTCATTCTTGTATCCAGGACCAATAGCTTGTTGTAATATTGTTAGTACATTGGTCTTTGATACCATTTCCATATTTCCTTGATGTCATGGCCAATTTGCGTGCGCATCAACTAATTTCACTGGGTACCCCGCTACCTTCCACCAACACAGATATCGGGTAAATTTGTCTACCAAGACTTGAATAAATGATTAAATCCTCTAGCTTTTTTTTGTCAACATTGGATTTCAAACTTAGATCTCATGGTTTTTAACCCACTTCATTGACCACTAGGCCACATCCTTGGGTGCTAATTTTAATACCTTTTCTTACTTTGCAAGAAGTTCTCTTAGGACGTGGAATATGAGTCCGCGGCAAATGTAGTTACACTTAGTAAGAGAAACTAATGGAGAACATGGATAGTGAAGAGATAAAAAGCATAATGTAATACAAAAAATGGCAATAATTTGGTAAACTTAAAGTCTACTTGATTTGATTGGCCTGGAGTAATCTCTTCAATTGAGTTAGTATATGACCAACACTAAATTTTACATAAATCATATTTGGTTTCTCATGTTATAATTTCTCTTTAGGCACCATGCAATAAATGCATGCTTGGCTCCTCTATATTCTGTGGAAGGGATGCATGTCATCACTGTGGAGGGAATCGGGAGCAACAAAGCTGGATTGCATCCAATTCAGGTAACACAGTTGGTTTCATATGTCCCCTGGTTTTCTTGACATGGTTTTTCTACAAATATATTGATGGAATTAGGGTTGATTTCTCATATGGTCACTCAACTAATAATTGTTATTATCTCAGAAAATCACTTTTCTTCTGATTACAGTTTTTTCAACAAAGAAAGTGACTTTCTAAAATAATAACTATTACTTGAGTGACCATGTGAGAAATCTAGCTCGATGGAAATATTTCCTTATGCAACTTTCTTCTGACTCTCCTGCTATGTCCACTACATCCTAAAGGAATCATTGGCTCGCTTGCATAGCTCACAATGTGGATTCTGTACTCCTGGTTTCGTGATGTCCATGTATGCATTGCTACGATCATCTAAAGAACCGCCATCAGAAGAACAAATTGAAGAAAATCTTGCAGGAAATTTATGCCGATGTACTGGTTATAGGCCAATTATTGAGGCATTTCGAGTATTCGCAAAAACTAACAATGCATTGTACACCAAAACATCTTTACAAGGCATTAGCACTGGTGAGTTTATCTGTCCTTCAACAGGTAAGCCTTGTTCATGTGGGCCGCAGGCTGGAAGTAGTGAAAAAGAAAGCATCGAGAAAAATTTACGCAATGGCTGTGGCTGGAAGCCATTTCACAATGAGACTGATGGAACCACATACACCAGCAAAGAACTTATTTTCCCTCCTGAACTTTTATTAAGGAAATTGACTTATTTAAGTTTGAGTGGATCAAATGGACTAAAGTGGCACAGGCCTTTAAAACTTCAACATGTGTTGGATCTAAAAGCAAGATTTCCAGATGCCAAGTTAGTTGTTGGAAATACAGAGGTGGGAATTGAAGTCAGGCTGAAAAGAATACTCTGTCCTGTATTAATATCCGTTGCACATGTTCCTGAACTTAACCATATAAGAGTTGAGGATAGCAGCTTAGAAATAGGCGCTGCAGTGAAATTGTCACTGCTCGTGGATGTATTAAAGAAGGTAAGAGACGAACGTCCCGAGTATGAAACATCATCATGTCGAGCTCTCATTGACCAGATCAAGTGGTTTGGTGGAACACAAATACGGAACGTTGCATCGGTTGGCGGGAATATCTGCACAGCAAGCCCAATATCGGATTTGAACCCTCTTTGGATAGCAGCAGGAGCAAAGTTTTGTATAATGGACTGCGAAGGAAATGTCAGAACATGTTTGGCTAAAAATTTCTTCAAGGGTGATTCTAAAGTGGATCTAGGAAGTAGTGAAATTTTACTGTCAGTATCATTGCCTTGGAACAGGCCATTTGAATTTGTGAAAGAATTTAAGCAATCTCATAGGAGAGATGATGATTTTGCCATTGTGAATGCTGGGATGCGTGTCTGCCTCGAAGAGAAGCACCAGAAATGGGTAGTTTCAGATGCTTTGATTGTGTATGGTGGGGTCGCTCCATTTTCATTTGCTGCATCAAAAACTAGTCATTTTTTAGTCGGGAAAAATTGGAACAAGGAGCTGTTGCATGGTGCTTTGAAAATTTTAGGGGAGGAAATTGCGCTGAAGGAAGATGCACCTGGTGGGATGGTTGAATTCCGAAAATCATTAACGTTTAGCTTCTTCTTCAAATTTTTCTTGTGGGTTTGTCATCAAATGGATGGACAACCATCATTTATCGAGAAAGTTCCAGCTTCACATATTTCAGCTGTAAATTCATCTCTTCAACCATATATTAGTTCAGTTCAGGATTTTGAGATTAAGAAGCAGGGTAATTCTGTGGGTTCCCCTGAGGCTCATCTTTCATCAAGGCTTCAGGTAACAACGTTCATAACTTGAAAAAAGAACTTATAAC
Source organism: Solanum pennellii (assembly GCF_001406875.1). Lineage (NCBI taxonomy): Eukaryota > Viridiplantae > Streptophyta > Magnoliopsida > Solanales > Solanaceae > Solanum > Solanum pennellii. The sequence goes on along the minus strand of NC_028647.1, from coordinate 61,254,866 downwards.
CTATTTTTAACTCACTTTTCACTATAAGTTGAATTTAAATACATTTAGCATGAACATTAGTCTAACTATTCTTTACAAAAAGTATAATCAAACACAACTCCAACCCCAACTCCATAAATTCCAAAAGCCTGAAAAATATTAGGAATCTATGGCAAAATGCCTTCTAAGACATTTAGCTTACAAAAATTGTGTTTGGGGTAGTGGTTTCACGTTTTAGTTTTTTCCACTTTATTTGTTTCTGGCTTGTGTAGGAACATATTTCTATTGATAAACACCATTGGTGCACTTTAATATTCTTGGATCCAATTAGTAAATGGATTTTTGTCTTCCTTTATAAATAATTACCAACAACTTTGGGTCCATTTGTTGCTTCTAACTTTGCTTTGGTATAGCTTTTTCTTCTGGGAAGGAAACTTTTACTATAATCGTGATATCTATAGTGTACGAATTTTGAAATTGCTTGTCTATTCTGGAACTGGCTTGTGATAAAATAGTTGTCCATCTGCTATGTTTGTCCGACATCACTACTTAATATTTTTTGCTGGAAAACGTGACCATTTTCAGGTATCTGGAGAAGCAGAATATCTTGACGATGGGCCAACGCCACCCAATTGTTTGCATGCTGCTTTGGTATTGAGTGAAAAACCTCATGCTCGTATACTTTCAATAGACGATTCGGGTGCCAAGTCCTCTACTGGATTTGCTGGAATCTTTTTGGCTAAAGATGTACCTAGTAACAACAAAATTGGAGCAATTGTCGCTGATGAAGAAGTTTTTGCCACGGAGTTTGTCACTTGTGTGGGTCAGGTATGACGCTCTGAGATGTTGTTTTCATGATTAAATATATATATACCCTAATATAGATTAATATTCATGTTAAAGAAATGGACCTTGGGCCTATTATTTTCTGGGTGAATACTATTATTTTGTAGGTTATCGGTGTTGTTGTAGCTGACACACATGAAAATGCAAAAGTTGCTGCTAGAAAAGTTCAAGTTGAGTATGAAGAGCTAACTGCAGTTTTTTCAATAGAGGATGCTATACAGGCTAACAGTTATCATCCTAATGCGGAAAGGCGTCTGAATATGGGTGATGTTGAACAGTGTTTTCAATCAGGTCAATGTGACCATATTATAGAAGGAGAAGTTAGGGTAGGTGGTCAGGAACATTTTTATTTGGAGCCTCAGGGCACTTTAATATGGACAGTGGATAGTGGGAATGAGGTGCACATGCTCTCATCTACCCAGGTATTTCAACAGAAATCTAGTCATTTTCTCATGGTTTGTCAAGTATATTTTGGTTTATAGGACATCAATTGTGGTGTTGGGTTCTTTGTTTATCTTTTTTCCCAATAAAACCTGTTGTTTGCTTGGTTATATGTAATTTTTGATAATCCCTTTAAAAAGATGGTAATAAGTGTAATGGCTATCCATCGGCCATTCAATTGACAGCCATTTCTTCTCCATAAAGCTTCAATCCTGTCATGGAAGTCATTTCAGTTAATAAATTGCTCATATTTCCGAAAAGCACTAGATGTTTATGTATGTTAGAAAACACTAGAATATACACTGCATATTTTTGTATTCTTGTAAGGCCCAGATGGCACACATTTGACCATGATATGCATTTTAAAATGCTTATTCTGTACTGCTACTCTTTACTATTTTACACAGAGTAAAAAATCATGCAAAACTTATCTTTAACTATAGATAGCATTGCTCCCTGCTAAAGTTCATCATTTTGCTCTGCATAGTTTTGCTTCTCACACTCACATGATATATATATGTCTGATCAATTATAATTACCTAAGTTTGGCATTGTCAAATTAGAGTTAGTCATGAGTGTGCTGTTTGACTTCAATCTTAGTTAGTTCCTCAAGGTTGTTTAGAATTTTACAGATCATTATTATGCTGTAAGCCTGGTTTGGTTCGACATATGAATTAGGTTGAAACCAGCTTAAATTGCTACATCCCTGTAATTTAATATCTCTGCTGAAAATTTGGTAAGAGAATCATTGTCTATTTTGCAGGCTCCTCAGAAGCACCAGGAGTATGTTTCTCACGTTCTTGGTCTTCCGATGTCAAAAGTGGTTTGCAAGACTAAAAGGATAGGTGGTGGATTTGGAGGCAAGGAGAGTAGATCTGCTTTCCTTGCTGCTGCAGTTGCTGTTCCATCATACCTGTTGGATCGTCCAGTGAAACTCATTCTGGATAGGGATATAGACATGAAGATAACTGGGCAGCGGCATAGCTTTTTTGGGAAGTACAAGGTAAGTAGATGAGTTTGTGATCATGTTATACACTGCTAGTCCCATTCCATGCGCCATTTGTATGGCATGGGAAAGCTTGTTTAACACATTCACTTCTGCGGTATTTATTCTCACGCGTTTCTGGGGAACACATGATATTGTGGTTTAAATTTGAATTTGTGTACTGGTGAACAGTTTTTTGTTATTTGGGTGTGTCAAACCTTTTGGGGTGTGTCAAAATGGTAAGAGCCCTTCCTCCGTTTCATTTTATCTGAACCAGTTTGACTGCGCACGGAGTTTAAGAAAGACAAACTTTTGAAACTAGTGGACTGAAACACGCCATGACGTATGCATGGCTATAAAATCATGTCATAGAGGGTTAAATGAGAAGCTTAAAGTTATATTATTTCCAATAAATGCCTAAAGAACTCTTCATCTGTTTATGCTGCTCAACAATTCAATGTCTTTCGGTAAATTGGATTGGATGAATAATGTGACTACTCCTTTCTTATTTTTAGGTTGGTTTTACAAATGAGGGGAAGGTGCTTGCCTTTGATCTTCGTATCTACAATAATGGTGGAAATTCGTTAGATCTATCACTTACTGTACTTGAAGGTGCTATGCTCCAAGCGAACAATGCGTATGACATACCAAATATGAGGGTTTATGGAAATGTCTGCTTCACTAATCTTCCTAGTAATACAGCTTTTAGAGGATTTGGGGCTCCACAGGTTATGCTAATGGTTGAGAATTGGATAGAGAGGATTGGCATGGAAGTTAACAAAATCCCTGAAGAAATAAGAGTATGCCTTGTGCTTCTGATGATTTTCTAACTAGTCTTTCTTCCTGTGAGCTGCATGCCAGCTGCTTCACTGTCCGTTGCTTTCTTTAGTCTCACAGGTCATATATACAAATTGTTTCTCTTTTTCACCAGGAAATGAATTTTGTCAGTAAAGGATCAATCTTATATTATGGTCAGAAAGTTGAAGACTGCAACTTAGGGAGAGTCTGGAGTGAACTGAAATCTTCTTGTGACTTCATTAATGCTCAAAAAGAAGTTGAAAATTTCAATCGACATAATCGATGGAAAAAGCGAGGTATTGCCATGGTGCCAACCAACCTTGGGATATCTTTCACAACAAAGTTTGTTAACCAGGTAAGTTGGTGTCTTTGCTGTACAACCTAGATTTCCCACATAGGTCCCTGTTCCTTTGTGTAAATGAGGATATTAATCATATTGCCAATTACATTGCCTTTATTTTATCTGGACACTGCTTTCAGCAAAGGTCTGCTGACCAACCCTAGCTATTCTCCGGTTCTTTGTAAACCATACTTCGTTCCATGCTGAGTGTTTCATATATTCATTTTATGATAAAGTATAATCCCAAAGATCTATGTTGGTTATTCACTGACTGATTCACTACAGGCAGGTGCTCTTATTCAAGTTTACACAGATGGAACTGTGTTAGTCACTCATGGGGGTGTGGAGATGGGCCAAGGTTTGCATACGAAGCTTGCCCAGATTGCTGCATCTTCCTTTAATATCCCTCTAAATGCAGTGTTCATTTCAGAGACAAGTACTGACAAGGTATTGGGTGTGAGACAAATAACAGTATATTGTTTGAAGCTTCTAATTTTCTATTGGTGAAGAAACTGGGAATCATGTGACTTAACACTTATTTTGATTCTAAAATTATGCTGTGATGAGAGAGATCTAAGAATGTGCTGGATGGCGATGAGAACTAAACAAGAAGTTGAATAACCGATATTAAGAAGTTGAACATATTCTAAATTTGATTCAGTTTCTTAATATTTTGAGCTTTGTCACTGCCTTTACTGGCAACCTGAAACTTTTGAAGTATATAATAACTATCTTCAGAGAAGGCATTGACCTTCCTTGGATCAACGGTGCTTTGTTCCTTGGATAGGGAGAGGGGCGGGAAATTCTTCATAGCACATCAAATTTTATTCAAAATCCTTTGTTGTATGCCATTTTTGTTATTCGCTTTATGAAAATTATTGCTCGTCTCATCTGCTTTTTTCGCCAATCCAGGTTCCAAATGCCTCGGCAACAGCTGCTTCTGTAAGTTCTGACCTTTATGGAGCTGCAGTACTGGATGCATGTGAGCAACTAAAAGCACGGATGGAACCTATTGCATCCAAGAATAACTTCAGCTCTTTTGCAGAGGTTCTCCTTTTGTCCTGGATTTTCAATAATCTTTTCTATTTTGAGTTTATGTTATTTCATTTCTATTCCGGTTTACTTCCCTGTCTGTCATTGAGAATATGTTGATGACTTATGCGCGGACAAGGATGGTAGGAAATTATTAATACGAATTTCTTGTAAAACTCTTTAATTTAATGGCCTGATAGGTACCATAAATGATATTAATTAAAGAGAAAACATGAAGGCTGTTGTCAAATCAGTTGTGGCTTGTGATCAACCTTATTATATTGTCTGTTTAGTTTCTGTTTCCTAGTCTTCTTTTTCTCCATTTTGCTTGATCTTCCTATGTTTAAGACATAATCTGACATCATCTTTCAGATAGAGAGCGATATATGCATATGCCTTAACACACCTTCCTTCCACCTTCAAATTATTTAATTGTCCCTACCCTACAATGTTTCCTCCTAGTTTCTTGAAATAAATACAGTAACCTCCTTGTCGGCAGTTCACAGTGCAACACTTCTTAAGCAGTGGATGCAAAGATGTGATATTCCCCTTCTGACTTTCAAAAACTAAAAAAGGGTAAGATCTGCCTTTGCCAACTGTTAAAGAAATGGACGTTGGGCCTAGCTTATTGCAAGAGTTGAGGATTGCACAAGACCATGCATGAGTCTAAATTCCCTTCCCATTACCGATGTGGGACTCTTCAAACCTCTGCTCGCCCAGGGCTAGACATCTGGAGCGCGAGCAATTTAATATGGGGGCCTGGCTCTAATACCAAGTTGATGGAAAGTAATTTTACTCGATTCATAAATCTTTGAATGATATCCATTATTCGCCTTTCTACTTTCTACTCTACAATGGCATGATTTTGAAGAAGAGTCCTGAAAACCAGCAAAAAATGATGTGTGGAGTCTATGATTTGTCTTATCACAGTTGGAGAAGATATTGGTGAAATTTGCCTGCTACATTCCTTTTCATGGAACTTACCCATCTAGGACGGCAGATAGTATTTTGTATAAGATGCAGTGAGTACGGAAGCTGATGGAGGACTTAACACATGGATATTGTAGCCAAAGAGAGTGGTATAGATATGATAGTGGTGTTGAAACAAAATATTGCTGAATCATGACACTCCTAGTCACAAGATCATAGAAAAGGCTGGATGACGGGAGTTTTTTCATAACATGGATTTTAGCTTTAGTAATGCCAGCAGTCTTTGTTTAGTTGCGTAAAGTTTTAGTTTAGAAGGCACTAAAAAGTTAAGGCTGTGAAAAGAAATCCCATACCTGATGCAAGATCAAAGATAGAGTATATCACATCATTTTCTTGGGAATTGTTGAGTTCCACATTGGTGGGATGAGGAAAAATTGGTCTCTTTGTATGGTCTTGGACAATCCTCATCTCATGAGCTAACTTTTGGGGTTGAGTCAGACCCAAAATCCGTTGATCTATACTACACCAACATACCTAGTGTAGTCCCATAGTGGGGTCTGGGGAGGGGTAGAGTGTACTACCTTGAGGTAGGGAGTCCGAAATGATGAACAGTCCAAAGTAGTCCAGAAAAAGAAGTAGCAGAAGCACAAAAATCCATTTCTCTATCAGGAACTCAAATCGAAATTTCTTGAAAAAAGAGGACAGACTAGGAATTCACTATTCTATACCATGAAAGATTTTTGGTAATGGAGCATAAGGATTTTCTGGTATATTTCATTTTCCAATAAAGCTTCTGGCTGCTAAAATTTCTTTACATGGCATGTTCTTGTGTGGTTACACACTGTACTATTACCAAGCCCTGATGAATTATTATGCATGTTTTTTTATATCTCCCCTTTATCATCAGAGCATAATTCTTTATTATCTGACTTAAATTGTGTTTCTACCTCAAAACTTGACTCTGAAATTTGCACTGCCTTCTTCTACAGCTCTGTCATGAATCATGATGATAAAAGAGCTACATTGACGACTAACCACATGTCTTGTCTTTGATTGACTATCAGCTTGTCAGTGCGTGCTACATGGAGAGAATAGACCTTTCTGCTCATGGGTTCTTCGTTACACCTGATATTGGCTTTGATTGGAAATCTGGAAAAGGCAATGTATTTAGGTACTACACCAGTGGTGCTTCATTTTCTGAAGTAGAAATCGACACATTGACAGGCGATTTCCATACTAGGCGAGCAGATCTTCTCGTAGATGTTGGGTTCTCCCTCAATCCAGCGATTGATGTTGGACAGGTCATTGTTGTTCTCTCTGTACTGTTTATGTATACATTTTGATTTTTGTCATTTGTTTAACTGGTCTGTTTGATGAAATAATTTAACTGTATGAATTTAAAAGTATACTATCGATTAGTAAATGCTGAAGTGATTGATGATTGAAGCTGCAAGTTATGGCTTTTTCCAGATCCATCAACGTGTAGGTAATGTATGAGTAATCTTCATTTTGAATGGTAAACAAGAAGAAAGAACAGAGATCCGATTTCTAAAGCCTACCTCCCTTCCCTGGAATTAGAGAAGGTCTCCATTTGTTTGTACAATGTACTGAGCTTGACAGGGATTATCAGATCTTCATTTTGTTCGTTTTTTTTCCTAATGTGCTGATATCTACAAAGATGACTTGGATACATTTTGTAGAACGCCATTACCTCCCTCTTTTGCGGACTTGCAGTTTTGTCTATATTTAGATAGAACTAGAACCACTATCTCACAGGATCATCTGAAATGGAGCTTTGCTAACATTCGTGCATACCCCTTACACACTTGATGCAGGTAGAAGGAGGTTTTCTACAGGGTCTGGGATGGTTTGCATTAGAAGAGCTAAAATGGGGCGATAAAGCACACAAGTGGATTTCACCTGGATACTTATTCACATCTGGACCTGGAAGTTACAAGATCCCAACTTTGAATGATGTGCCTTCCAAATTTAATGTCTCTCTTTTGAAAGTAAGTTTCATTGCTATCTCCATATGCATCTGCGCACCATATCTTGACTTTGCCATTAACATGCATCTGTATCTTGACTTTGCCATTAACAATCTGCTTGACATTTGCCAACAGAATGCCCCAAACGCCAAGGCTATCCATTTTTCTAAAGCAGTAGGGGAACCACCCTTCTTTCTTGCTTCATCTGTCTTTTTCGCCATCAAGAATGCCATAAAATCTGCAAGGATGGAAGCTGGTTATAACGACTGGTTCCCTCTTGATAATCCAGCCACTCCAGAGCGTATTCGAATGGCTTGCACTGATGAATTTACAAGACTAGTTGTGGATTCTGATTTTCGCCCAAAGCTAAGTGTTTGATGGTTGAACTGTACTGAATAAGTGAAGTTCTTAGAGCTTCATATGATGTCTTCTTTACATTTTCCTGTGCCATTATGCAACACTTCATAGTAACGTGTAATAAAGATGCTTCATTATTGTTTCGAGCACTTGTAATATATGAATGGAAGAAAATGACCGTACAAAAATGTTGTCAATTGCAACAACTTTTTGAAAAACTTAATTATCATTATTATTATGGGTAGTGTGTTTTTATATATGCAGAATGACGTGTACTTGGTTCCGTTTGTAAGTTAGATCTTCCTACTTATCAATTTGTCGCTATTTTACATCTCTCTAACCATTGACCAAACTTATGTGACATTTGATAATGTTGAGTAGGAAAAATACGTTATTACATGTGTTACAACGTATATATCGACTTATATAATACTAGTTTTCGGAACGTGCGTTGCACGTTTGTTCCATACAATTATTATATAGAAAATATTGAATTTAAAAATATTAATTTTACCAATTTATATTTTATTCATTAAATAAAATTCATAATAATCGAATATTACATTGACCATCAAGAAAGAAATATGGAAAAATAATAATATTACTATAGCATCTAATAATATGAATATACCTATATGACTTATCCTTAATAATCTCTCATTACGCTCCATATACTAAGTACACAAATATGTATCTACTTAAAGTAACTATATCAGTAAGGAAAGGATAAAAGAAAAAAATATTATAAAAGTACATTTAAAAATGAATATAAAAGTCATAAATTAGTAATTTCAGCACTAATAAAAATATACATAACATTCATAATTTCATAGTAGATTAAATTAAAGAAGTATAAATCGGTAAAGAATACAAAAAAATTAAACAGATAAGAACAAATACAACATTCATACCCTTCTTAAGACTTTAATTATAACATATATATAGTAAAAAGAAATACTTAAGGAGTAAAGTTCTTGATGATACCTTCTCCCGTAAACAAAAAAAAACATCTAAAATTGTAAAAATAAAACTATGATACAAAATATCATTCTAATTAAGATCAAATAAATATTAATATTTAAAACAAAAAAAGTACATGAAAATTGCCTAATTATTCACATCAACAAGAGGTAAGTGATAGTTTTTCTGTAGTCTAACAAAAGAGGAGTAAGAATAAAATGATAAATGGGAAAAAAATAGTATTACCTTATGCTGGACAAAATTCAACAAATAAGAGGGCGATAGTAATAGTAGTTTTTCTGTAGTCTAACAGAAGGGGAGTGAGAATAAAATGATAAAGAAATTTGATAGGGTGATAACTTTATAAAGTGCAAAGAATATGAAAAGGGTATAGAATATTTAACTGATTGAAGTTTAAAAGACAAAAGATATAAATACTGTAATATGAAAAGTTTGATACATTAGTTAAATGATCAGGACAAAATAATTATTTTTAATATGATTAGGGATATTTTTGTAATTCAACTTTCAACTATGGAGCTTCATGCTTTTAGTATAATATGATATGATAGTATGCATTAAATAATGTCAATTTTTTTAAAAACAAATCATATATCATATATATATAAAAGAAAACATTAGGTCCACCTACGTGGCACCACCACAAACCAGAATTCCCTTTTAAGTTTATTTATTTTCAAAACTAGCCTTCCTCTTTCAAGAAAAATTGTGACTTTGATGAAGATTTGTGACTTTTATGAAAAGTTGCGATTTTGATGAAAATTTGTGACTTTTATGAAGATTTGTGACTTTTATGAAAAGTTGTGACTTTTATGAATAGTTACGACTTTTATGAAGAGTTGCGACTTTTATGAAAATATTGTGACTTTTATGAGAGGTTGTGACCTTTTCAAATGGTTGCAACTTTTCCAAAGAGTTGTGACATTTTCGATAAGGCACAATAAATATTTATTCACACTACCCTCTATTATCTATAAATAGAGGGATTTGCTGCCACTATTATTTGAATGTTTTTTCCGTTGGATAGTTGAATTCAATTACATTCATTTAGCTTCTTATGAAGTTTGTTTCATTCCTAAAAGTTTTTATCCTCCTATTTCATGGAGCTTAATCTTTACTACAAGTCGTAGTGAGTCATGTAAGTATGACAACTCTTTTTGCTATTTTTGTGACTTTTTTCTTTAAACTTTGTTAAAAGTTACACAGAAGATGATTGAAAATTGATCTTCTCTTTTGTTCCTTTCTACAGGTTTATTCGTATAAACAAAGAAAATTGATTTTGATTGCAATGTCACGTTACTATTCTTGCACCTTTAATTCCACTGCTCATAACGTTGTTGAAATGATTGAATTTATTACATTTGGTTTTTTAAGTAAACAGCACTTTTATTTCTGCCACTGTTGTAGTTTTTTTTTTTCTATAGAGGAATCGAATTGAAATACATTAATTAAACTTCTTATGAATCTTTTTCATTCCTCATTTTTCATGAAACTCTATCATTTACTGTAGGACATATTACCGAATAATCATATGTAAATTTAATAAAATAGTCTAATTCTGTATAAAGCGCAGATAATTTACCTAGTTAAATAATAATCATGAGAGAATAATATGCAAATTCTTGTTAATGATGGACATGAAAGGATGACATGAATCACAAAATCAAAGATTAATTTCATTATTTCAATTTTATCTTACGCAATTTTCAACATTAATCTTCATATACAAAATTACATTTGTATGATTCATACCTATATCTTAAAATTATACTTTAATTGTGGCTCCGATCCCATAACTATGTGTCTAAATTTTATTTTTAATTATTTTCATCTACTAAATTTGGAATTGTATTACCTAAGTTTCCTGTTGGACCATAATAAATAATGACTCATACAAAGTATATTAAGGAAAAAAAATATGTCTATTTTTATAAAAAGTGATTAACTTACTGTCAATACTAGAAATTATTACGTTTTAAAATCCTTATTAGTAACCCCTACACTCAATAAATTAAATTTCAATAATAAATAAATGTTTCCAAAACAATCCATGTTTTTTTTAAGAATGGAAAGAATCATTTTTTATCTTCTATTTTGATTGAAAATAAATTATCTAAATATTACATGAGTACTATTAATATTTCTTTTTTTTTTTTAAAAAAAATATTTTATAATATTCTAATTTATAATAAAAATAAAATCGTTATCTAACTTTTGATTTTGAGAATTCCACTTTTCATATGAATTTCTAGTTGATTTTGGGTGAGTTTTAAAATTTGAAGATAGTATTTTCGAAATTCTCTTAATATAAAAGTAATTGACTATTTGACTTAAAAGTATTACTCTAATGACAAGATGATCAAAATGGAAGAAGAAGAAGTGTTTTATTTATTTTTAATTTTTATATACTTTCCATTTAACTTTATGTGTCCTATTTTTTTAATTTATTTAAAATTAATACTTATTAATAATTCTAACAATGTAAAATAATATGCTTAACATCACGAGGTAAAGAGTTATCCTATTTTTTTAATAGTCAGATCCAATCAAATTATTTTTTAATTCAGATAATCACACCTAACATGTTCTCACAAGGTTAATATAATACTTTTCTCCCTTATTTATTTGCAAACTATATTAAATTAAAAATATGTGGATAAACTTAAGAATAAAAGAATACTATAAAGATAAAAAATAATTTAGCCAAAGAAGTAATAAAAAATTACATAGATTAATACATTTTAAAAAATAATTACTGATTTTAATGATACTTTTTGTTTATTACCATTTATAGCAATGATGTGTTAAATCTATAATATGTATTAAAAGTGAATTATGTATGTAATATATATGAGTTTTAATTGTTTTTTTTGAAATATATCATGTTTGTTTGGTAAAAAATTGTCACATTGTATTATAAGTGTATTAAAATGTGTGATAAAAGTATTATTCATCATTAACATTTATATCAAATGTGAATAATAAATTGTTCTTTATAATATGTATTAAACTTGTATTATAATTGAATTATAAGTGATCAACTGAAAAAAAAAATTATTGCTATAAATGGTAAATATTTTTTTATTATAGCATATTTATATAAATTTCCCAAACTATTAGATCCAATACGATAAGAAAAATATAAGTTAAGAGGAATAATATAAAATAATTTTATTTTTTTAGAGTGTATTTAACATTATTTCAATAATACTATTTATAGGATTAAATTGAAGAATATCAAAAAATGCCATAAATATAACATTAAACCATGAGAGTTACTATCCATAATCAAAGAAATAAATAGAAATAACAATTATTCATTTAAATCATATTATCAATAACATTACTATCAATAAAACAAAAAATTAATCTATATTATTTTTTATCTACTATTTTCTCATGTTTTATCTCTTGATATTAAATAATTATACTTAATGGAATCATTGATCCAACACTATATATAACTATATTATATTATAGAAGTGAATTTGAGGAGCTTAGGGTTAGCTGGTCAATTGATCGATTTGCCCTTCTCCTCAACTTCTTCTATTTATATTTCGTATTTTATATGTTTTAATTTATTTTTATTTTAATATTTTCTATTTCTATATATTATGTATTGAAAGAATTAGTATTAAAAATTAATCAAAATATTATACATTTGATCATCTCGAAATTTCACATGTATTATATAATTAGAACTGAGAGAGTATCATTTATTATTCGAAAATCACATTAAGAGTGCTATAAATCACAATAATTAACAACTTAATATAATGAAAATCATATTAAAATGTGCTAATTTCACATGGCCACATAAATTGGCACGAAGATTGTAACATATATCATTTGAAAATTACATTAAGAGTACTATTAATCACAATTTAAAATATGAACATGTTAAAAATTTGATTAAATTTAACATGTGTCATATTAATTCGGACAAGAGAAATAACATATATTATTTAAAAATTACGTACTTGAAATACATTTTAAAAATATAATAAAAAATTAATTAATTCTCAAAATTTCCCATGTGCCACATAAATCATAATAATTAATAATTTAAATATTTTTAAAAATATTCAAAAAAGTTAATACACTCTCGAAATATCACATATGCCAAAAGATATTATTTGAAAAATACGTTCAAAATATAATAAAAATAATAGATAATAAACATTTAAAAATTTAATTGGCTCTTCTAATTTTATTTGTATCACATAAAAAAATAACTAAATTAATATATATTGAGCCCGGGCTCGTCCGGGCTTTTATATCTAATATATAATATATGTAGCTTGTGCCTATCATCTTACCCATGTTATATTGTGTTATTGATTTAAATATAATAATAACTTATTATTTAAGTTTCACACGATCGTGTGATATCGTTTAATGAATCATTAGATACTGACAAAAAAATTATTTTATTCATTTTTTCTTTTATTTATTATTTAATAATTATATTTCATTTTTTTATAGCATTTTCACCTTATATCATTCATATTATAAACGTATAATATTATGTGATAATGAAAAACAATACATAACCGCCATCCAAACAAACAAAATTTTAATAGAAACTGACTGTAATTTTCATAATAAAAATCTTATTAAAACAAATCATAATCGCCGTCAAAATAAAATAGTAATGAAAGCTGTGATCCCCGCAAAAGTTTTAGACATATTATAAAATAATATATAACGTTATTTAGATAAAATTTTGAACTAATTATAATTTATAATAAATTTAAATACATTATAAAACAATACGTAACGAGATGAAACAATACGTAACGAGAGAAAGTTTTAGTCGAAGCCGACTCTGATTTCCACGACAAAATCTGTTAGCCAAATCAAACCCCAATACTCTTTCATCGCTGATTTTTTTATACATTTTTTTTGGAAAAAATGGGTTCTTTGATGAAGGAGGAAACGATAGAAGAGGAATCAAAGGAAGCAATTTTGTATGTTAATGGAATTCGTCGAGTGTTACCTGATGGATTAGCCCATTTGACTCTTCTTGAATATCTTAGAGGTTAGTTTTTAAGCGTTTTGTGGGTTTTTTTTCTTGTCAGGAACAGTTTAAAATGAAAAAGGAACTAAGTTAGGCATTTGGCTATAGATTTTGGATCAAGAAATTTGATCAGATATTAAAAATTTGATCTTTAAGGCAGTTTTTGGGGAGAAATTTTACTTTTGTCCATAAAACTTCAATATGCATGTCCAGACAATATAAGCTTTTTGAAAATCATAAATTTAAAAGACTCAATTTTCAAGTTTTTGCTGAGCTGTATTTCTGTTTTGTTTCTATGGTAAATGTTTAATTTGGGTAATTTTTACTAGTGTAAATCTAAATACTGAGAGGACTATGCTTTCTCCAGCTAGGTATAATCTGTGGATTTCATATGTTTAGTATATTTTCGGGTTTGTTAACGTTCTCGCTGTTAATCTGTGCTTTATCCACTTCTGTGGCCTGGAAGAATTGCCATGTTAAAATCTGTCAAACAAATCCAATGGAGCTAGTATATAAAAACTCATTATATCAGATATAAAGAGAGGTTGAAAGAATAGTAGCTTTTTTAAAAAGTAGAGCACTGACCTTTGATTGAGTGATAGTAGTTGTGCATTACTAAAGACAGCTTGATATGTCTGCAGTCAAAAGATATCAACAGTAGAAAATGACGAGGAAGATTGAAAACGTGTTTGGCTAAGTTCTTATTGTAGAGAGTTTCGGTGTTTATCTAGCTTATAGGAGCAAAACAAGCGTTTTTGAACAGTAACAGAAGATATTTTTCAAAATTTCAAAAATTTCCAGAAGCATTTTTGGAAACTTGATCAAGCTTAAATTACTGTTTGAATATTGGTAAAGTAAATTTGATTAGGCGAATACAAATTATTACTATACAAAAATTAGAAAATATTTTCAAAGTTCAACAGATTTTTTTTAAAAAATTGATCAAACATGTGGTAAGCAGGAGCATGAGGAGTTCGCCTGCTTTTGAGAAAGTTGACCATGACCAAGGATGATAAGTAAAGTAACTTTAAAAGATTGGATCAAGAGGAGGAAGAATTAGTCAAAAACCTGAACAATAAATATATAAAAATTCTAAAAAAAAGATGTAGATAGTAGATATGTGTTATTGAGGGGATGACAGAAGTTTGTGAATAGTTCCTTATATTAAATAGTAATTATTAGTGAGTTAGCTAATGTTGACGTACCGGGATGACTTCCAACTGTTCAGTGACATGCAGTTGATTATATTTTCTGTAGTCTTAACTTCTGCTGGTGTTTGATCTGGTAAATCGGTGCAGGTTGGATCTTAAGACCTTTATTGTTTAATACATATATTTCATATATTCAACATTGAACAACCAATTACTTCCTTTTCTCACTTTTCTATTAATTAGACTTGGGCATCATCTGTTAATTCAATCTCCATTTTCATAAATGTTTGTGGCTTGCTGGCTGAGCAATCAATGTGTTTGTACGTACCCTTAAGTTATGCAGTTGTAAACATATAGTGTTAAAACTTTGTTGAGTCCATTTTTGAGTTGCTGCCAATCTGTACATTTATGCTGTTGTTGGTACTTTCTAATGAATATGTTTTATACATTGTCTTGAGAACTCACTACACCTTAGAGGCTATGTTGCCCAATACTTCAGGCATTTGTAGTTTTTATTTCTGTTTAGATGATTGATCTAGATTTTATCCTCTCAGTCTCTCTCTGATTCTGTTTGGTGGTTTATCTGAAGTGCTCTTTCTCTGTGGTTATACAGAAATAGGCCTGACAGGCACCAAGCTAGGCTGCGGTGAAGGTGGGTGTGGGGCATGCACTGTAATGGTTTCATTTTTTGATCAGAATCTGAAGAAATATGTGTGAGTCTCTTTCCATCTCTATCCATCTACCTCTCCAAGTCTCTGTGATATCTTCTTTTGGGGTGTGCGGGTTAATGCATGATTTAGTGGATAGCAATGAATTCGGCACTTGTTGCATTTGTATGGGTTACAATTTGTGCTGGATTGGTGTGATCCATGTGTTGATCTATGGGGTGTTTTTCTTCTGATTAGTTTTGTGATTACTCTGAGAGCTGTGATCTTTCTCGTTAGTTTTTGAATCCCCAAATAGTTACTTCCATTTTGTGTGGTAGGGAATGAGATTATTGATTTATCAGGCAGTAAAACATTCGCCTTTCTTCTGTCGCTCTTTGTACTATTTGTTTGTCTATTACTCAGCCATACATGAGCTGAGGAAGTCAGTTAGGTGGGTCTTGGGTAACTGTAGGAGGTACGTTTTTCGTTCCTGTAAACTTATGTCTGTTTGACATCTAAAGAAGTATGATAGATGTCAGGATGGATAGCAGATAGCTCTCCGCATAGTTCTAGAAGATGGCTGCTGATAGTAAAAACTTGAATAAATGTTCTTTATCCTCAATTGATTTTGTATCCTTCAACGAACGAAACAAGCTTTCTTTAGAATCGGGAAGGTGGAAAGTTTAGAGACCTTATCACTATGCATCTGTTCTGCAGACTAGTAACAGATTGTGAACCCTTTGGCAATGGCCTGACCGAATACAAGGTTAACCTAGAAGTCAGTTGGAAGGTTACTTGAAAATGAATAAAGCATCCATCTTTCTTGTGATTACTATGTGAATCCTTCGCAAGTACGTAAGCCCCATGCCCAAAAGAAAGCACCACCACAAGAAAAAATATGAGATCACTACTACCAAAACCTGAAATGAACAATTATCATGCTAGATATATAGTCTTCATTCTAGTATCCATTGAGCATGAGCTTTTTGTAACACTGCTAATCCTGGCTTTGAGATGATGTCTTATTCTGCTCTAAGTTCTCTGATTGGGGTGGTGGGAGTGGTGGTGATGTGAGTCTTTGGCAAATGTATTGGACTTGGGGAGTACAGAGAAACTAGTTGAAAAATGTTGATAATATAATTAAGTAATATAATGTGTGTTCTCTCTAACAACTTAGCTTTTAGATGAGATGGTAACACACTTCAACATGGTATTAGAGCAAGCAGAGGTTCTGGGATCGAACACCACCACCCATATCAAAAAGAATTTCCACGTGCTTGACCCATGGAAAAATTCAAGACGACACCTGTAACAGCTTAAGCTTTTAGATGAGATGGTCACACACTTCAACAAAGAACATGGTTAGTTATGGTTAGTTAAGATCTAAAAGAACAAAATCATAATAATTTATTAGCAAGCAATAAATTGGTAAACTTGAAGTCTGCTTGATTCAATTGGCCCCTGGTTTATCCCTCCAATTCAGTTAGTATATGACTATCAAAAATTTCCATAAATCATATTCAGTTTATAAAGTTGTATTTTCTCTATAGGCACCATGCAGTAAATGCATGCTTGGCTCCTCTATATTCTGTGGAAGGGATGCATGTCATCACAGTGGAGGGAATTGGGAACTGCAAAGCTGGGTTGCACCCAATTCAGGTACATTAGTTGGTTTCACATGTCCCATGATTTTCACATGGTATTTCAACATTATATGTTAATTCAAATAGTACCTTTTTATGGATCATGATGTATGCAACATTTTTGTAACTCCTCTGCTTTTCAACTACATTCTAAAGGAATCGTTGGCTCGCTCGCATGGTTCACAATGTGGATTCTGCACTCCTGGTTTCGTCATGTCCATGTATGCATTACTACGATCATCTAAAGAACAACCTACAGAAGAGCAAATTGAAGAAAGCCTTGCCGGAAATTTATGTCGATGTACTGGTTATAGGCCAATTGTTGACGCATTTAGGGTATTTGCAAAAACTAATAATGCTTTATACACCAACACATCTTTACAAGACATTAATACTGGTGAATTTATCTGTCCTTCAACGGGTAAGCCTTGTTCATGTGGGCCGAAGGCTGAAAATAGTGAAGAAACCATCAAACATAATTTAAGCAATGATTGTGACTGGAAGCCATTTTCTTACAATGAAACCGATGGAACCACATACACCAGCAAAGAACTTATTTTTCCCCCTGAACTTTTATTAAGGAAATTGACTTATTTAAGTTTGAGTGGATCGAATGGACGGAAGTGGTATAGGCCCATAAAACTTCAACATCTGTTGGATTTAAAAGCAAGATTTCCAGATGCCCGGTTTGTTGTTGGAAATACAGAGGTGGGAATTGAAGTCAGGCTTAAAGGTATTCACTATCCTGTATTAATATCTGTTGCACATGTTCCAGAACTTAACTATATAAGAGTTGAGGATGATGGCTTAGAAATAGGTGCTGGAGTTAAGTTGTCACAGCTTGTGGATGTATTAAAGAAGGTAAGAAATAACCGCCCTGAGTATGAAACATCATCATGTCGAGCTCTCATCGAGCAGATAAAGTGGTTTGCTGGAACACAAATACGAAACGTTGCATCAGTTGGTGGGAATATCTGCACTGCGAGCCCAATATCAGATCTGAACCCTCTTTGGATGGCAACAGGAGCTAAGTTTCAAATAATTGACTGCAAAGGAAATGTCAGAACATGTCTGGCAAAAGATTTCTTCCAGGGTTATCGTAAAGTGGATCTGACAAGCAGCGAAATTTTACTGTCAGTATCATTGCCTTGGAATAAGCCATTCGAGTTTGTGAAAGAATTTAAACAATCTCATAGGAGAGATGATGATATTGCCATCGTTAATGCTGGGATGCGTGTCTGCCTTGAAGAGAAGGACAAGAAATGGGTAGTTTCAGATGCTTTGATTGTATATGGTGGGGTTGCTCCACTTTCATTTGCTGCATCAAAAACTAGTGACTTCTTAATCGGGAAAAGTTGGAATAAAGAGCTGCTACAGGATTCTTTGAAAATTTTGGAGAAGGAAATTGTGCTGAAAGAAGATGCACCTGGTGGGATGGTTGAATTTCGGAAATCATTAACGTTTAGTTTCTTCTTCAAATTTTTCTTGTGGGTTTGCCATCAAATGGATGGACAGCCATTATTTCTTGAGAAAGTTCCAGCTTCGCAAATTTCAGCTGTAGATGCATCTCTTCGACCATCCGTTAGTTCAATTCAGGATTTTGAGATCAGGAGGCATGGTACTTCTGTGGGTTCCCCTGAAGTTCATATTTCATCAAGGCTTCAGGTAACAACATTCATATCTTGATCATTATGCAATATTTATTGATGTCTATTCCTGAACTGTTCAGATTTGGAAGATGATAATTCCACAAAATCCTAGATTGCATGTGGACAGACAAGAAGCAACTGCTAAATGCTTAAAGACTTCTTGACCTCCTAGCATGGCACTTATTCTTGTGCCGTAATTGACGTAAGGGCTGGAATGGCCTTTGTGCTAATGGAGTTCATGAACATAGCTAATCTTTTACTTCTGCAATTCTGATGAAGAACAAGCACTCAAAAGATACATTTGTTGTCGGTTCATGAAAAAGTGAATTTGGGTTTTTAGTTCCTTGCTCCTCCTCCTCCTTGTTGTATGTATTAGGGTTGAATCTGTACTAACAGGACACGGTGTCACTTTATACTTTCTCCAGTTTATATATTTTCTGGCTTGTGCAGGAGCGTATTTCTAGTGATGAACAACATTGGTTCCCTTTAAAATTCTTGGATCTAGTAACTAAATGGATTACTATATTAATATTAATTTCCAATCAACAACATTGGGTCCCTTTATTACTTCTAATTTTGATCTGGTACTCTCTCTTTTGAGAAGGAAGCTATTTCTATGATTGCAAAATCTGTAGTGTGCAGCTGTGTCTATGCATGGGAAATTGGAGCTTTTGAAAGTGTTTGACTATTTTGAGCTGGCATTTTGATGAAATAGCTGTCCTTATATTGGATCTGTTTGGCCAAAATTGCCACTTATATCTTTGGCTGATTAACTTGACCATTTTCAGGTTTCTGGAGAGGCCGAATATACAGATGATGCGCCAATGCCACCCAATAGTTTGCATGCTGCTCTGATATTGAGTAAAAAACCTCATGCTCGTATACTTTCAATAGATGATTCGGGAGCCAGATCCTCTCCTGGATTTGCAGGTATCTTTTTGGCTAAAGATGTACCTGGTAATAATATGATTGGACCAGTTGTTCACGATGAAGAACTTTTTGCCTCAGAGTTTGTTACTTCTGTGGGTCAGGTATGATGGTATACTGTGAGATGTTCTCTCCATGCACAAAATCTGTAAACTATATTAGGTTAATATTCAGAATAAACTGGCTTCTGTTGCAATGTTAAGTGGGGCAGACTTGTAATAAGATTTTGATGACTTTATAATTTGAACTGTTTTTTCATAGCTACCTATTATTGACTGCTTGTTTATTTGTAGGTTATCGGAGTGGTTGTAGCTGACACACATGAAAATGCAAAACTTGCTGCTAGAAAGGTTCACGTTGAGTATGAGGAGTTACCTGCAGTTCTATCGATAGAGGATGCTATACAGGCCAACAGTTATCATCCTAATACGGAAAGGTGT
Organism: Solanum pennellii; assembly: GCF_001406875.1. NCBI lineage: Eukaryota > Viridiplantae > Streptophyta > Magnoliopsida > Solanales > Solanaceae > Solanum > Solanum pennellii. Next base: position 61,234,712 of record NC_028647.1, on the reverse strand, counting down.
ATGACAAAGGGTGATGTTGAACAGTGTTTCCGGTCAGGTCAATGTGACAGTATTATAGAAGGAGAAGTTAGAATAGGTGGTCAAGAACATTTCTATTTGGAGCCTCATGGCACTTTTTTATGGACAGTGGATAGTGGGAATGAGGTGCACATGATCTCATCTACCCAGGTACTACAAACATAAATCTAGCCATTCTCTCTTAGTTCCTCAAGTATATGTAGGTTTATAGGGCATTAATTTTGGTGTTGTATCTTTTTCTTCTTCTCGTGGTTTGCTTGTTTTGATGTAAGTGTTGATGTAATCATTGAAAGAAGTGGTAATAAGGGGATGTGCTAGCCATCTGCCAATAAGTTGCCAAAGCCTTGATCATATCATGGAACTCAATTCCAATTAATAAGTTGCTCTTACGCCCAAACTGCAATTGATGTTAGAGCTTTGTTTAGAAAAAACCATGTGTCCTGCATGTGTTTTCAATATTTGGAACTCTTAGATGACACATTTGACATTGATTGCCTTTTTATATGCTTATTTTGTGACTGCTATTGTTTTAAATTTTTGACACAAAAATCGCAAAGATTTGCAAAACTTAGTTTTAACTAGAAATACCAAAGCTAACCTCCTAAAGTTCTTAGCTTTGCTCTACATACTCTTTCTTCTCAGACTCACATAATATATATGTGATCAAACATAGTCATCTAACTTTGGTGTCAGTTTGAAAAAATCATGAGTTGTTTTCATGATCTGGGTTCTAGATAACTATTGGTTTCTTGAGATCAATATCATGCTGTTAGATGGGTTTAGTTCGACATGTCGATTAGGTCAATATCCAGTTTAAGATGCTACATCTCTGTAATTTTCTTGTTTGGAAAGGATGAATATATGTGCTAATTTGGTGTCCCAATCTTTGTCTATCTTGCAGTCTCCGCAGAAGCACCAGAAGTATGTCTCTCATGTTCTTGGTCTTCCAATGTCAAAAGTGGTTTGCAAGACCAAAAGGATAGGTGGGGGATTTGGAGGCAAGGAGACTAGGTCTGCTATGCTTGCTGCTGCTGTGGCTGTTCCATCATACCTGTTGGATCGTCCAGTGAAAATTATTCTTGATAGGGATATAGACATGATGATAATGGGGCAGCGACATAGCTTTCTTGGGAAGTACAAGGTAAATAGATGAGTTTATGATCATGTTATTCACAGCTAAACTCATTCTATGCAACATTTGGATGACATGGGAAAGCTTGTTTAACTCACTCACTTCTGCGGTGTTTATTGCTCAAGCATTTGTGGGGAACACATGATATTGTAGTTTAAATTTGAATTAGTGTAACTAGTATCCGTGAACAGATTTTTGTTATTTGAGTGTGTCGAATGTTTTGGGATGTGTCGAAATGGTAGATATTTCATAAATATGGTGATGAACAGATATGTACACTTTCTGATTTACTCTTAACACATTGAATTGTTAGGCTGCATAGACAGATAAACTCTTTAGTCATTATTTGCATAATGTTTTGGGATGTGTCGAAATGGTAGATATTTCATAAATATTGTGATGAACCGATATGTACACTTTCTGATTTACTCTAACACATTGAATTGTTAGGCTGCATAGACAGATAAACTCTTTAGTCATTATTTGCATAATGTTTTGGGATGTGTCGAAATGGTAGATATTTCATAAATATTGTGATGAACCGATATGTACACTTTCTGATTTACTCTAACACATTGAATTGTTAGGCTGCATAGACAGATAAACTCTTTAGCCATTCTTTGCATTGGATTTTGTAGTGAATCAATAACTACTGGAGAAAGTGGAGGCTACGAACTCGACAAGTTCTTTCCCAGCCTGTTGTGCTGTTTTTGTTACATGGACCAATCAGTATAATATTTAGATATAGATTGTTGGACTATATAAGCCTCAAGTGGAGGGAGCAGATATAGATTATTGGACTATATAAGCATCCTCAAGTGGAGGGATGATTGGAAGGGAAACATTTGGTTTTATTGGTTTTACTAATGTGTTTGGTAGGCATTGGTTTGCGTCATTTTCTGTTCTGATTTCCATTAGCAGTTTCTTTTTGAATATGGAGAAACAATGTTAACATTCTCTATTATTGTTAGGTTGGTTTTACAAATGCTGGGAAAGTGCTTGCCTTGGATCTTCATATCTACAATAATGCTGGAAATTCGTTAGACCTATCAGCCGCTGTACTCGAACGTTCTATGTTCCATTCGCACAATGTCTATGAAATACCAAATGTGAGGGTTAATGGAAAAGCATGTTTCACTAATTTTCCTAGTAATACAGCTTTTAGAGGATTTGGAGGCCCACAGGGTATGCTAATTGCTGAGAATTGGATAGAGAGGATTGCGGTGGAAGTTAACAAAAGCCCAGAAGAAATAAAGGTATGCCTCGTGTTTCTGATGATTGTCTGAATAGTCTATTTTCATAGGTGATGCATATCAGCAACTTCACCATTTTCACTTCCTCTAGTACTGTAGATGATGATGTATATGGATTGTTTTCTCATTTTTCATTTTTCCACCAGGAAATGAATTTCATCAGTGAAGGGTCAGTCTTGCACTATGGTCAAAAAGTTGAAGACTGTACCTTGGGGCGTCTCTGGGATGAACTGAAATCTTCTTGTGACTTCATTAATGCTCAAAATGAAGTTGAAACTTTCAATCGCCATAATCGATGGAAGAAGCGAGGTATTGCCATGGTGCCAACCAAATTTGGAATAGCTTTCACTTTTAAGTCTATGAACCAGGTACATTCTTTTTTTTTTCTGTACACCCTAAAGTTCCTAGTTAGGTCCATGTTCCTTTGGGTAGTGAGTAGTTTAATTATTGCCTTCATTCTACTCTGCTTTCAGAAATGATCTGCTAACCAGCCCAGGTGGCTGGATATATTTAAGCTATTTCTTTGGTACCTGTGAGCATGATAACAGCCGTTGGTTGACTTCTGTAATTGATTAAGTTTTCCACTTTCTTTTGAGATAAGGTTAAAAAGCATTCCATTTAGTGTGTAGGACCACAGGCTATTGCCCCCTTTCAAGATGTGATTAAAAAAATGAGACTCCTATTGATCACACATTTCTCATTCTTTCAAGCAATTTACAAAATGCAAGTGGTAGAGGTGAAGAGCACCTGAATAAGTTAGGATGTAGCTGTAAATTGTTCTACAGGAGATATAGGTTCATGTTCTTCAGAAACAACACCTTTTTCGTTGTTGATTGTTTCATAATTTTAGCTCTATGATAAGTTGTAATCCCAAAAGCTTAAGTTGGTTATTCACTGACTGATTGACTACAGGCAGGTGCTCTTGTTCAAGTTTACACAGATGGAACAGTGTTGGTCACTCATGGGGGTGTGGAGATGGGCCAAGGTTTACATACGAAAGTTGCTCAGATTGCTGCATCTTCCTTTAACATCCCTCTAAGTGCAGTATTCATTTCAGACACAAGTACCGACAAGGTATTGAGTGTGAGACGAATATCATTATATCATTGTTTGAAGCTTCTATTCTTCTATTGGTGAACAAACTGAAAGGATACTTCGGAATCACATGGCATAATTCTTGTTATATTCTAATATCAGCTGGGACGAGTTATCAAAAAATATTAGCTATGACGACAGAAAGGGTTAGGCATGTATTAGATGGCGATGAGAGAAAACGAGCTAAACCAGAAACTTAATAGCCAATAAAGGGAAGCCCGGTTCACTAAGCTCCTGATATGTGCAGGGTTCGGGGAAGGGACGGAGCACAAGGGTCTATTGTACACAACCTTACCTTGCATTTCTGCAAGAGGCTGTTTCCACAGCTCGAACCCGTGACCTACAGGTCACATGACAATAACTTTACCACTTATGCCAAGGCTCCCCTTCCATAATAACCAATATTAAAACTTGAATTTACTCAGTCTGTAAATGTTGAACTTAGATACTGCCTTCACTTGCTACCTAAAATAATTGAAACTGATCTCCCTCAGCCAAGCAGTGGTTTGCTTGGTTTGGGGTGTGTGTGTGTGGATATTTCTTCTAGCACATCATATTGTTTTATTCAATTTCCTTGTGTTGCATGTCAATTTTGTTTGCAGATTATGAAAAATATTGTTACCTGCCTCATCTAGTTTGCTTGCAAATCTAGGTACCTAATGCTTCACCAACAGCTGCTTCTGCAAGTTCTGACATGTATGGAGCTGCAGTATTGGATGCATGCGAGCAAATAAAAGCACGGATGGAGCCTATTGCATCCAAGTCTAACTTCAGCTCTTTTGAGGAGGTCTTTTCTTGTGCTGGCTTTTAAGTAATTTTTTTGATTTGATATCTGTTTTATTTCATTCCTAATCTGCCTGACTTGCTTGTCTATCATTTGAAATTTGTTTATGACTTATGTTTTGAGGAGGAAATGATAAAATACTCTACTTGTGAATTTCTCTAATTTAATGGGCGAATAAGTACAGTAAGTGATAATTAAATTAAAGAGCAAACATGGTGGGCTGTTCAAATCAGTTGTGGGTTGTGATCATCCCTATCATATTGTCTGTTTCGTTTTCCTTTACTCCTCTTTCCTTACTCCATTTTGCTTGATCCGTATCATACTCTCTTTTTCTTCTTATGGAATACTACCTCTAATGTGACCTCATTTTTCAGATAAAAAGGGATATATGCATCCCTGATACACCTTCTTTTCTCACCTTCAAATTATTTTGATTGTAACCACCAAATGATGGTTTCCTCCTACAGTAACTCCTTGTGTGAAATTCACGCTTCTTCAGGGTTAGGCACCAATTGTGAAGAAGATGATAAGGCGTATATCATTTGGAAGAAGATATTTTATCTTTGAAGTTCATCCGAGTATTGAAGACCTTATGTTTCTGTTGTCTTTTTTCTTTTACCTGACTAAGTTGAGTCTGAGAATTTCAAGGAAGAGAAACTAGCGATCAGTAGATATGCACTTTAATGAAAAGAAGGGATGCAAATGCCACATGCTCTGGAAGGAGGTACTAAGCTCTAGGCATTATTAGTCTACAGTGCATGCATCTGGCATGTGTCCAAGCATAGCTTTGCATGGGCTAGTGTTTGACCAGGCTTATTGCCTATTTCCTTATAATTGAAGGAATTAAGGACAAGGAAAAAGAGTCTAAGGAGTTACATGAGTGTAGAAAACGTACAAGGATATATGAATAATTACAAGTGGTGCTTACTGCTTACAGCTTTTTCAGAACCATGGGAGGTCCAATAGAAGTCCTTATATTAAAAACAACAAATTATGTAGTGGCCTTAGATGAATATTCGTTAGGTGGTAAGCTAAGAAAGGAAGGTGGAAATAATTCAATGTCAGAAGAGAACAAAACGTTAAATGGTAAGAAGTCTATGCAAAGGTATGACCTCCCCTCCTTCCCACCAAAAACCAAAAGAGAGTTAAGACGTTGACTACGTATATTGCTTTCAAGTTCTTAAATAACTGTACCTCCTGCACTTGAAGTCAAAGTTTAGTTTTGCCACCATGAAAATGGAGGTACATAGTAACAGAAGAAGAAGGGACTTGTCCATCTAGGAGGATACACAACGTTTTGCATAAGATGCAACGATTATGGCAGCAGATGAAACACTTAGCAACATGGGCATGTAGCAAGAGAGTGGGACGTGAATCATGACATTCCTAGTTACAAGATTATTGGAAGGCTGGATCAATGAGTGACTTTCTCAAAGCTCAACTTTTAAAGAAGAAAAGTATTTTCACCTCACCCGTCTGCTTTATTCCTTCAATTATGTGTACACCTCTGCCTGTAGCAAGACCACATGTTCAGTATATTCATAATTCATCGTAATCTTGGGAATTGAAACATTAAATTAGAAGAAACTCAAAAAAGGCCGAGTATCTGCAAAAGAGAATTTGTAATAGATTTTTTTGCAATGGAACGGTAAGGTTTTCTTCATGGTTTATTTCATTTCCCGAGCAAAGCTCATTACCTTTCTGTGGCATATTGTTCCATAATTTCACTGTATATAATATCTTGTTCAGATTGATAACACCGCAAGTATTTTGTATCTTCCCTCATGGTCCATTGTAAACCTTTATTATATGTCTTATATTTTATTTGTACCTCAAAACTGACTCTGAAACATTGCACTTTGTCTTTTTCTATAGCACTGTTATGATAATAGAAAAACAATTAACTGCTGACTTGATGTCTTGTTTTCTGACTAAATATCAGCTTGTCAGTGCGTGCTACTTCGAGAGAATAGACCTTTCTGCTCATGGGTTCTACATCACACCTGATATTGACTTTGACTGGAAATCTGGAAAAGGCAGTCCATTTAGGTACTTCACCTATGGTGCTGCATTTTCCGAAGTTGAAATTGACACATTGACGGGCGATTTCCATACTAGGAGAGCAGACGTTATCCTAGACCTTGGATTCTCCCTCAACCCAGCGATTGATGTTGGACAGGTCATTGCTGCCCTCTCGTATAGATATTGAATTTTCAATTGTTTATCTGGCCTGCTTATCTCCATTTCCTTGAATTGAAGTTCGCCAATTGTTTAGTATTCCATTTCTTGAATTGAAGTTCGCCAATTGTTTAGTATTCCATTTCTTGAATTGAAGTTCGCCAATTGTTTAGTATTGAACTCAATAGGGCACACTCCAAATGTTCTTCTTTTTGTTTATTTTTCTTATTCTAAATATTCACATATTAACAAGGGTGACCTGCATATATTATGTCAAATGCCATTACTTCCCAGTTGCAGACTTGCTTCTAATTGTCTAAATTCTGGAAGAGATAGAAACACTACCACATTTGGAGATGGGCTGGATCTCGTATCTTTCGATCTGAAATGGACCTTTGCATTCTATATACAGATAGAAGGAGCATTTCTACAGGGTCTTGGATGGGTAGCACTGGAAGAGCTGAAGTGGGGCGATAAAGCACACAAGTGGATTCCACCTGGGTGCTTGCTCACATGTGGACCTGGAAATTACAAGCTTCCGTCTTTGAATGATATGCCGTTCAAATTTAATGTCTCTCTTCTGAAAGTAAGTCTCACCACCATCTCCTCCTTGATATTTAGGTGTGTCTAGATATTCATTGTTTGCTGAGTACCTCTAAGCCATTGTTAGTAAATTCCTTCCTTTGTATTCCATAAAGTTTGGTTCAGCATACAGCTGATTTATACTATGTCTTAAACTGCTTATATCTTTACAATCTGCTTGAACATTTGGCAACAGAATGCTCCAAACACCAAGGCTATTCATTCATCTAAAGCAGTTGGGGAACCACCCTTCTTTCTTGCCTCTGCTGTCTTTTTCGCCATCAAGAACGCCATAAAATCTGCACGGATGGAAGCTGGTTACAACGACTGGTTCCCTCTTGATAATCCAGCCACTCCAGAGCGTATTCGAATGGCTTGCACTGATGAATTTACAAAATTACTTGTGAATTCTGATTTTCGGCCAAAGCTAAGTGTTTGATGGTTGTACCACTTGTACTGAATAGGTGAAGTATTAGAGCTTCATATGATATACCTTCTGTCCATTTTCCTGTTACATGTTAAATATAAGTCATATGAATTTTAAGGGTTTTTCTTTCATACCTATTTAAACTCGATTAATAATTCAAATAAATAAAACTTGAATTTTCTTTTAATACTTGCTACTTGTTTGTTTTTCCTTATTTATAATCTTGACAAACCGCTAGCAGTTTTTTCTTTTGGTCGAAAAACTCTTTGACTCATTTTAATTTTAACTTATTTGTCTAATTTTAACTTTTGAATGTGGTCGTCGTAAACTAAGAATATTTTTTTTTAACACAAAGGAAGGGGGAGTCTATAGATTCATCCTTCTCTAAGTTTCATGCTTCAGTTGGCTAAAAAATATTATGTTTTATCAAAAACAAAAAAAGAGGACACAAGTAACCTTCCACAACTCAGAAATTTTGAACACAAATTTTCTACTTTATAATTTTTCCATGAAGGGATAAATATTAATGAACTTTTAAAGCCGTCCTTGGAAGTTCTTCATGGATATATTATGTACAACAAGAAATCAAATAAAATTTGCAAAATGTTAGCTCCATTTGCCCTCAAGGTTTTATGTTTGACTTCATCTCATATTATTCTTTGTCACTATTGAAGAACAAGTCTACTTCCTAACTAGCTAGGGGCCAAAAAAAATGACTAAATAAATTTACCAAAATTTCATGACAACTATATAAAAGGGACTTTCTTCATTTTTATGTTCATCAATTTCATCTCATTCTCTTCATACCTCTAAGAAATATGGCTTCTTCTTTGCCACATCTTGTATGGTTTGTGGCTATACTTTTGATATCCAATAGTGTAGAAGCAAGTCATAAACCTTATTCATGGAGAAAATACTATAGTTACAAGTCAGCACCAACGTCTACGCCTAACCCTGACAAGTCACCAGGTCAATCATCTCCATCACCACAACTATCATCCTCAGATTATTACATTTCTAGTCCACCATCACCTTTAGGGTGGTTCTCTCCTCAACCCTCACTAGTGCCTTCACCTACACCAACCTCATCACCACTATCGCCGTCTCCAAATGATTTTAGTTCCCCTCCCTCACCTTCAAAATGGGCATGGGAACCATCTCCTAGTTATACGATATCTCCTCAATCATCGACTGTACTTACACCTTCTAATCCTGACCAGTCTCCACCATCACCTACAGAATGGTTCTCTCCTCGAGCTTCCCCAGTGCCTTCACCAGCTATATTATCACTATCACCATCACCCTCACCTTCAAGATGGGCCCCATCCCCATATTCCTATTCATGGGAACCATCTCCTAGTTATACGACATCTCCTCAATCATCGCCTGTACTTGCACCATCTAATCCTGACCAGTCCCCGCCATCACCTATAGAATGGTTCTCTCCTCGACCTTCCCAAGTGCCTTCACCGGCTATATCGGCACTATCACCATCACCCTCACCTTCAAGATGGGCCCCATCCCCATATTCCTATTCATGGGAACCATCTCCTAGTTATACGACATCTCCTCAATCATCGCCTGTACTTGCACCATCTAATCCTGACCAGTCCCCACCATCACCTATCCAATGGTTCTCTCCTCGACCTTCCCCAGTGCCTTCAACAGTTACATCACCACTATCACCATCACCTTATGATAACAGTTCACCACCCTCGCCTTCAGAATGGGCACCATCTCCTCAGTCATCGGTTGTACCTGTACCTGCACCTGCACCTTTGTATTCACCACCACCATACTACTATAAATCTACACCTCCTCCATCACCATCTCCCCCTCCTCCTTATTACTATAACTCTCCTCCCCCACCATCACCTTCTCCTCCTCCTCCATACGTTTACAAGTCACCACCACCACCATCTTCACCTCCACCTCCTCCATATTACTACAATTCACCACCGCCACCATCTCCATCCCCTCCTCCTCCATATTACTACAATTCACCACCACCTCCATCTTACTAAAAAAATTCACATTATTTTTTCATCTCTCTTCTCCTATTCCATATCAATATCATTACCACATATCCTCATTTCTATAAGTTACACTCTATACATCTTTTGTGACTTTTGTCACAAACCATATGGAACATATATCCATCTGCAGGCTAAGAGGAATTAGCTCGAGAAAGAAACCCACTTCAGCAATTCACTTTTATTTGTCCAACAGATCATGTTTTATTTTAATATTAATATGTATCCTCTCACTTTGTTAGAATGAGATGAAAAGAAATTATGAAATGGTCTTTTTGTTCTTTTGAGTTTGGAGTTTTCTCAATATCACAATGGTTATTGATAACAAGAATCAGGATAACATAACTTAATTAAACAAATTTAAGAACCCCTTAACTAAATCAGCACAGTTAAAATTCTAGATTTTGTCTTAGACTAATGTATGAACCTAACACAAGTTCAACAATGTATGTCCATCAAAGAGATAGTTTTGCTATCTTTCTTTATTTTACATTAGGGGTTGTTCGGTATAAAAGAAAATTTTCAGTTCTCCTATGTTCGATTGGTCAAATGTTTTCTCTACGAAAACAAGTTCCATAAAAATAAGGATCATTGATATTGGAGAGTCATTAGTTAAGAATATAAAGTACATCTATTCATTTGTAAATAGTTACTAATTAAAAAAATCATTTAAAAACAAAATCGTTTGAAACAAGAAAACACTATTCGTACCACAATAAGGGAAACCATTCTTGAGCAGTTAATAGGATTGTAAAAGAGTTCTAGTCCTATGCTGCAATTTGTTACAAACTACAACATTGTTAGATAATATAATTTTTTATTTGTGGCATATCGTCAGTTTCCTATCAGCAGAATACATAGGGGCAATGTTTCCCAATGTTGCTCGAATTTTTCAAAAATGTTCATGGGTGTGCTGGATCCTCCGAAAGTAGCAGCAACATATTTTGAGAGTCTGCACAATATAGGACTGCTCTGTTTCCTATACTCTCATACCAGATCAATCTGCCCACTCTCCACAAGTGGCTTTATAGACTTGTAAGGTAGAGCATACAAATCATTGGCTTCAATGTTCACTGGTTCTTCCCCACTATCATAAAAGAAAATTAATGGAAGTCGAGAACTGAAAATAATCAGGCAGGAGTCTTAAGAAAAATGAGAATGAAGTAAAGAAGATTACCTATCATCAAGCTGAAAAGATCCTAAAAACTTCTTGCTTCTGCAGATGACATATTGATCTAGCTGCGGCTCAGGAACTAAGTGCATACAAGAAGACAAACTGTAGTTTCAGTACAAATGCAAATCCCGAAAGTCTTTATATTTAAGATGTCTAAATGCAGGAAAAAATGAAGAAACATACAGATAGCAAGAGTGCAAGCGATTATATCATGCCTTAAACAAACTCACAATCAGGTTGCAGATTTGGCAATTGATTAGAGAATTTAAATTGCTAACAGAGGAAAGGGCTTGAACAATTTCAACTAACTTGAACAGTTTTTGGCAAGCTTACCCATGTCATCTGCCAAACTTAGTGAAGATTGCTTCAAGTGGGACTTGAAGCCATGAGGCAACTTTGAGAGAACAGATTGATCTAGATGTTGCTCCGTGTCGTCAATACACCTAATCATCCCAGTAATTAGCATTATAAACTTGGTAAGCATTGAACACTCAGAATTAAGAGAAACAGCTTTACCTTTCAGCAAATTTCTGCTCTTGTTTAGAGAGACGATTCCATAAGTCAGTATTTTTTTGTATGTGAAATGCATAATTTTCGATCTGCAGTCAAACATTAATATGAATGAATGAAGATGGGATAAGGTGCAGGGCCACAGCAAGAGATGAGATCCGATGACACTCAACAGATCATGCTTTAAAGACACTACTGGTAACTTCAAGAACTATAGCTCTTTCCGGATATGAATTTCACCTAAATCAAATACATAATAAGATACTATAATTCAAGGCTACCTTTTGGAGACGGGTTCTTAAGTATGATCTTAATAGAAATAGAGTTCTATCGAGGTCCATCTGGTAAAGAGATAAAGTGAGTGGATCAACACCATTTTTTGAAAATTCCTCTACTGTTTCTTCCTGAAGAGTAAAGACTAAGTAGAATTAGCATGCAATAGATTGTAAACCATGAAACTGCATAAATGAATAACGAGTAGCATAAGTCGAGGAACAAAAGCAAATATTAGATTCATATAAATGAACAATACACCACAGCATAAAATGGAACTTTTGGCATCATCAAATGAAATGTAGATTTGGAGTGTCGGAGGAGTTTTACATTCCACTTCGTTAAATATGAAATTAACAGATGTCGTACACCAAAAATGAAGATACGGATTACAATCCATTACTTAGCAGTAACAACACACGTTATGATAATCTTTGTTTGGATGAGAGCACAACAGCTTTTCCATTCAGATAGCACACAGTTTTAGCTTTCAACTAATAACTTCATTTCTGATTTACCAAACACAGCTGTGTCCTTTAACTTAGAATCTCATGGAAGTCATACTCCAATAAGAATTTTAACAGCAAACACTTCACCTAATAGCAGACAAAGTGCACACAGATGCTGGAATTAAATTTTGTTAGGCAATAATTGAATAAATTGTTCAGTGTATTTTTTTCTGCCAGAAATAAGTTTGTCTATCTAAAAAGTTTAATCTCATCCTTTTAAGCTGAACTGGAAGCTTCAGTTGCATCCTGCTAGAGTCTTGGACAAAACAATTTTTTTCGTTTTTCTGTCGTATAGTCCCTTCATATATACACTTCTGAAATGATGACATCAACTAGTAATTCTCAACCTGCTGAGCCATATATCCACCACATAATGCCCAAGAAAGCATAAGTCTTAACACAAAACAAATATTAAAATGGAAAGGAATTCTAATGCAACATAAGGTGAACGCCGATGTTAAAAAAATAAATAGACAAATATCCCAGGTACAAATTTAAGAGGCCTAAATATATGAAATGTGCATACCATCAATTGAATTTGTTCTCTGGATCTTTGAACCAAAGCAGTCTCATGTTGAAGAATTTCAGGAGCAGCCTTTTCATTCCGCCATGCTCGTTTTAAGAGCTCTGCATCAGTCGTTGAAAGTAAAGACTCATAATCATCGTCCACCCCAGCTGAATATCCAGATGCATCACCTGAATCCATTGTCAACCCGATACTCTCTCTCTCTCTACTTTTTTTCTTCGCCAAAGATTGAAGCTTTTTCTCAAGTATAACAAATCTTGAGAGCTCAAACTATGATCAGGAAACAACAAAATTTAGATATGAGAAATAGTAACTGGGCAATCAATGTATTTTTCTTCTCTCCATCACATTAAGGTTCAACACAAGAAATTCAGAAAAACATTGGCTAGAAATATCAAGATAAGATGAGCATTTTCTCCGTAAATATCATGATGAAACAAAGAGATGTCAAAAATAGGACTTTTGTCCAGAATACACTATGACTGAAACATAGATTGTTCCCCATTTCAGAAACTTTCAGTTGAAACATGAAGCTACCTACACATCCAAACATTATTTCAGAAAACCCATATCAGAAAAGAAAAGCACTCATCTCAAAGGTTTCCCCCCAAAGGGGAAAACAACTAGCAATAGGCAATATCAAAAAGTTGTAAAACAAAACTATAAACTACAATATAAGATTCTAAATGATGATTTGATACACCCTAAAATATAGCGCAATATTTCGGAAAAGGTTAGAAATTTAAAACAATTTATGTTTTTAGGCTTGCCCTTCTTGTAATTCTCCACTAATGTAGGTCACTTGGCTTAGGATCGAAATACGGGTTTATGAAGGATGTAAATAATTGTAACGTAGGCTTCGGCATGGTAGGATATATATGGATAAAAGTAGCTCAAAATTCCCTTAAGCTCCACAAATACTTGAACTAGTAAGACCTTTCTTCATTTCCTTTATTTACAAGATGTACCCAACATTTCCCTTATCTTCCAACGCTCGATAATGCCCAATTTTCAAGCATACTTTTCTTTTTCTTCCTTTCTTCAATTCTTTCTCTTCTCTTATTTAGTAGCACAAATACCTCTTCTTGTCAAGCTTTTGATTCTTTTTCTCAAGCCTCAGCTCAATCACTTCACCACAATTCAAAAGACCTCCAAACTTAGAATCATGTCCAAGTTTTGAAGTGCTCAAGAGTCAAGGGAATAGGGTATAAATGATAAAAACAAAATAAATGCAGGATTAAGGGGGGGAAAACCCAGAAAGCCATAGAAACAAATAGCAACCAACTAAATCCCCCATCCCACACATAAATAAATACCACGCAAGGTGACAAGGAAGTCCCCTCGACAGTGCACGGGTCACCACCACAGCAGATGGAGCATCAGATTGATTCCATACATTGACTCTGTCATTCTCTCATCAACATTCTAGTCCACATTGTTGTCTTTCAAAGGGAAATTAACAAACAATTGACATGTCCCACTTTGTATTTTCAAAATAGCACTAACACAATGAATTCATCCTCCATGCAGCTCTTCAGAAACAACACTTAAAACACCAAAGATAGTCACTTATCCAGGCCATTATCGTAATCCTACTTAATTCACCAATGCATTTTTTTAATTCACAACCCTAGCCTAGTTATAAGTCAATGCCAAAGGGACTCTTCACGTCAGTTACCAGAAACTTTCATCTCGACTACACAGACACAATACTCTACAAGCCTGCCTAGACCACCCCACAATTGCTTATGTAGCTCATTTTTCAGTCAGGTGATTCATCAAACAGCTTATGTGTACAGCTGAAACCCTAATTCGTTCATGTAACCTCACAATTTTGTAGGGAATTGTAATTATAGCTCAATAACCACAATTGCAATAACATTCAACAATTCTCAACGAACAATTTGAACATGACAATCAACAATCACAACCAAGTAAGATCTACTTTTACATAACGAGCTAGAGAGAGAAAGTAATTCGAGAGAGAGAGAGAGAAGAGATACTTACCTAAACACACAGAGCAATGGCGAGAGAGAGATTGAACTCACTTGAGTGAAAGTGACAAATTTGAAGGTATTTTTTTGTGTTATTTCTAATGTGTTTAAAAATATTTTTTCATCCAATAATAAATTTGATTTAATAGATGGATAAGAATATTTTACAATAATTATTACAATCATCATGAAATAAAATTGAAAAAAAAAAAACACAATAATACTTGGGATAATTATTTCATTGACCATGTTTTACATATATTACCTAGTTTGAGTTTAACTAATACATTGTGATTAATTGTGTATATTTGATATATTATTGCACAATTTTATGTAGTAAAATCAATAAAAACAAGGAAAACTTGCATAAATATATAATAATAAAAAAATATTTACTATTTATAGCAATAATTTTTTTTCACTTAATCACTTTTAATTCATTTATAATACAAGTTTAATACATATTACAAAGAATAATTTATTATTCACATATAATACAAATTTTAATGATGAATAATACATTTATCATATATTTTAATACACTTATAATACAATGTGACAATCTTTTACCAAACAAACATGATATATTTCAAAAAACAATTATAATTCATATATATTGCATACATCATTCACTTTTAATACATATTACAGATTTAACAAAGTATAAATGATAATAAACAAAAAATATCGCTAAAATCAGTAATTGTTTTTTAAAATATATTAATTTATGTAATTTTTCCTAAAAACAATGATTTATCTATGTTTTGTACTTAATATTTATTCAAAAAAAAATACCGATTTACCTTATCATCACCAGCATTTTAAAAAACGTTTATGTGTGATATATATCATTTATGTTATTATTGGGGCATAGTTATTTGTTGTAATTTTTTTTTACTTGATATGTATTATATATATATACACTATACATGTGTTTTAGAAAGGATATTGATATATAAAACTTAATTTTAATTAATAAATGATAATTGATGATAAAATGAGTAGTACATAACAACAATATACAGTAAAAATTTGATCTTGTTCAAAATATTAACTTGGAAAGTTGGTCAACACACCATAAAAATGAAAAAAGAAAAATTGGATAGACCTCAAATAGTTAAGTTATTTTCCTAATTAACAAAATTAGGGGGGGATCATTAATCTCTATATAAAGCTAATTACTAACTCAATATATAAGATGAAAAATTCTACCAAAAATCATATTATTTTTTCTCTCATGGAAGACAAAAGTCAAATTGTTTGTGACCAATTACCCCAAACATCTCTTAGTGATTTTGATACTCCCAAATTAAAAACTAGAAAAAGAAACAAGTATGCAATTGCTTGTTCTTTTCTTGCTTCTTTGTCATCCATCTTGCTTGGTTATGGTAATAATTCTTTTCCCTAAGAGTTTTTTCATCTGATTCACATATCAGTTAACATATAGTTTTATATGCATTACGTTTGACTAAATAAATTTAACTTGTGAGAATATTTGATAAGACATTTATGTATCTTTAAGTAACAAACAGAAATCCGATAACAACATAAAAAAAAACAAATAAAGTTTACACTTCAGATTATTGCGACTCGTTCATATAATATTGGTTTAAACTTGAAAAATGAGTATCTATGAAAAGAATATTTGAATGTTAGAATTATATTTTGACACATAATAAAAAGGATTCACACATGAGATGTCCATCTTTTTTCATATTCAAGCTAAAACAAACACACATGTGACTAGAACATGAGATGTAATATTTTTTTGTTAAAAAAAAAAGAAAATAAATTAAAGCGGTACTTAAAAGAAAAAATAGTAAACATATACGCAAAAAAACTATAACAATAATAAAAAGGTGTAATCACCTAAACATAATAAATTCAGATAAAATGAAATAATCAAAAGCCAAAGACTACATGAATATTAGACTAATACTACAACTGAAACGGTGCTCTATACCACTATCAAGCCAAATACATAAATAGGCTAATGTAATCAACTTATATTTTTCTTTTTTCGCTTATTATCAATACTAGTATGTTTTCTGAGTTGTCCCTCATTAAAATGATTGTAATAGGTGTTGAGTGACTAGCGTCTCACTCCTTACTAAATGTTTTTACAGAGAACTCAAGTGACATTGGAGAAGATTCCATTAATTAGAGAATGTGGATTGATAGTGTAAAGTGAGTCTCGCATTGCTTCGCGTGATAAGAGACATACTCTTAGAGTCACTTCATTTGTCATTTCTTTTATTTGAGTCATGATTATTCCTTCACTAGTATTTGGACACGCACGTTGCGCGTGTACCCCTTTCCAGTGAGCATAAGTATTTTTAAAAATTGCATCAATATATAATAAATATATTCAAAAATCAATGACATCCAATATCTAAAGTGTAATCTTGAAGATTCTTAATTAGTATTAAATTGATTTTAATTTTAGTTTATGAGTTAAAATTTAATATGAATTTGTCAAATTTTAATAGTTTTTGTATAGATATTATGTTTTGATTAAAAAACAATTACGTTAATTAAATTCATAGATTACAAACTTAATACACTCATATCATCAAACTCTTGTCCTACCACCACAATCAATATTACATTCCTAAACAAACTTCATTTGATATGACTCATCGCAATTATAATATATTTTTGTTAGAAAAGAAATTCAACATTTTTTTTTATATTTTGTGGAATTGTATTGTTAAAATTGCATTTGAAAAATAAAAAAATTGATAAAAATAATATTATGACATTTGAGTGATGAGTAATATAAATTTTGAATGAGAAAGGGAGGGATAAACTATGGATCAAATAACTAAAATAATCAACTAAAACTAAAGCAAAGAAAGTTAATATAATTTCATGAGTAAAATAACCAAAATATGATATTGTATTCATTTCTTTTTTTCTTAACATGGGTTGTTATCCTTCCTTCTTTCTTTTGGATGAAAACTCCATTAAAAAAATTAAATTCAAACAAAGAAAATGAAACTGAATAGGCAATGAATATCACATCACTCAACATGCCAAAGCTCATAAATACATTTTTTTATTTTTATTGGGTTACGCTGGTTGTTATCAAAAAAAAAATTCAATACTTAATTACCTTTATATACAAATAACTCACATGAATCTGTATATGAAAATTCAATAAATTTGACCTACTATTGACAAAATATAATAATAATAATAGTAAAAAGAAAAACTCAGACAAAGAATTGTGCTAACAAAAAAATTATGTCAGAACGAAATGTGACTTACCCCATTTGTATTGGCACAACTCAAATTACAGTTCTATGCGATCGACACTGAAGCATCTCATCAATTGATTTTTCCTATAACAAAAAAAAAATCATCTCATAAGCTATTGACACAAAAATACAAATTTTATTTTTCATCAGAGATTAAAATCTTAAACATTAGTCAAACATCATAAACTATATTATAAGTAAGGAGTAAGAAACAAAATAAAAAATAACTTGAAATAACATGCACAATGCAGCATCCAAAAGAAAAATATTCCAATACTCTTTATCAAACTCATAATAAAATAGAATGTAAAAAGCAAAAAGAAATACATATATGAAATGAAAAGACAAGGATCATAGTGGGGAATGTAAAGAGACAACAGTTTCTTTAGAAGATTATTAATGAATAATTATCTTTTTAATGTATTTATTTCATGTAAAAATATATATTTTAAGTACAATATGATATGATTATTATTTAATATTTTGTTAATTAAATATTTTTATTTAATATAAAGGTAAAATGGTAATCTATCATTGTACTTTGATGCTTCCCACTTATAATAATATATGATAAATAACCTCTTTTTAATTAAGTAAATACTTTTAGTTATTTTGATCTCATGGGGTCCTAATTTCTTGAGAGGATATGATGACTATATAAATATAGGAGTAACATCTTTATTCTCACAATGACATGTAAAACTAGTATACTTTCATTCACAAAATATGGTCACATTTTGCTTCCAACTAATATCATTTTCAATAATAGCAAATCTCATATTTGTTATAGCAGCTAGAAATTATCCAACTAACATGTCTCCATCATTGCCCTTACCACCAAATGTTTGGACATTATTACGATACCATCTTCATCTATTATTCAATACACCATCTCTGTCATTATTACCATCAGTACTACCTCGTATACGTAAGTTACTTCCCTTAACAACACCGTTATTATCCTCATCATCACCACCACTACCTTTATACGTGCTCGAATCTTCACATTTGCAACCATTGATTCAACTACCTTCATCGCGTATCGTGCAACAAGTACCTTCTTATGATTTGGATATTTCTTTGTTGCAATACTTGATGGTGAAGTTGTTTCTTTTGAAAATTTTGTTGCTTTTTGTAGCCATTATTGATATATGTGATTGATTTTAGGACTCTATTTTCTTCTCTCTTCATCAAGTTGTAGGATTTTTTTCTTTGATGTTTCTAAATTTCGAAAGGAGTGAAGTGTAAATTCTAATTTACATGACCAAACATGGTATTCGATCTTCTACGATTTCCTAGCTCCAATAATAGACTAGAATTATATAGTTTTAGCTATACGTGTAGAATTACTAAAACAACAAGCATTAGTGCATTATCCATTGGCCAATGAAAATTATAGAGCTTTATAACTAACAATAGTATTATTCCAGCTCCAGATAAAAAAATAAATAAATTGTGTGTCAAATAAATGATACAATTGTAACATGTAACATACTCCATGAAGAGCACTTGATTTGTAATCTTAAGAAGCTGGGAGGAAGAACTTCTCAAAAGAGTTGCAACAATGTAACTGGAATTATTTATCAACAAAAAAAAAACTCCAAAGATTATGTGTATTAAAAAATTACATGAATTGTATTATTTCTAAAAATATATTTATTTACAAAAATACCTTCCACGGAAAAGACGTAGAAATTTTTTTAGGAGCAATTGTATCTTTGACCATGTTAATGCATGCTTTTCCTATGGTTGTTAGTCACCGACTGAGCTTATTGAATCGTAACTAACTTTCCCTCCAAATGCTATCCTTATGAAATGACTATTACAACCCTATACTTTGACATATAACATAGCAACTTTTTACATATAATGAAACAAAAATAAAGAATACATTTGGATAATTTATATACTAAAGTTTACCTAAACATATTACTGATTGTTTCATAAGAGGCCAATCATGAATAACAAACCAAAAGAAAATAAATGAGAAAGATAGAGCCACCAAAGTATCAATGAATCTTGATCTTCAAAAATTTCTTGTAAAAAGCAGCCCTTGTTAGTCTTCTCCTCTAATTTGGATGCTCAAATCACCCCTATATATAAACCAGTTGGAACATCTTAATTTACATCATATATCATCATGCAGGAAGTAGGTTTTCTTTCAATGTAGTTGGAGGAGGTACTTTAGGAGCAGTAGATTTTTCTGACTTGGAAAAGACAATGAGAATCTGCATCAAGACTAGAACCAAGACCAAGAAAACTGCACAAAATACAACTCCTCCCCAAGAGAATGGACACCATTCAAAAAACTTTATAGCACTCAAGAAAAGGAAACATGACCAACAGATAACAACCTGCATATCAACAAATAACTAGTTGTTAAACAGGAGAACAAATGGAACTAGCTATTTTATAAATTTGCTCCCTCCTCACCATTAAGGATTTCTTTGGTCTTCCAATATCTTGACATTCTTGGTCACCAAATGTACCCGTTGCAAGATGCCGGTCCAATAAAGCATCCTAACATATTGAGATAGAAGCATCAAGAGATATATAACAATTAACCAGAATAAGTGACGGCTGAGTGCTTTGTGACAGGTCGAAGCATCGAACTTTGTTAGATGTCCCACATTGGACCAGAGTATGGACTGTTATCTCCTTATATGGTCTTGGAAAATTCTTACCTCAACTCTCAAGAACTAGTTTTTGAGTTTTAGTTAGGCTCAAGTTTCATTTCCTTCACATAGTATCAGGTCAAACCTGTCCCCACTCTTCGTTTACTAGTGTTGGGTCCATGTTGTATTGTCCATGCACCAGATGTCTAGTCTTTGATCGGAAAAGGTGTGTTATATGTCCCACATTTGTTAAGCGTACAGGTTACTCTCTCCTTGTATGGTATTGAATAATACTCACATCAGGAGCCAACTTCAGAGATTAAGGTAGGCCTTAAATTTCTTTCTTCCCAAACTTCACGAGTGCTCACACACTCCCTAGTTTCGTTGTTTCCACTATGGAGCACCTAGTCCCCACCACCCCCAAAATCTTCTCAGAGAGTTTTAGAAAGATAAATGATCTAGGCATGGTATTCTTGACAAAGTTTCAAATTCTACAATAAATCAACTAAGCCTTAGTGTATCGAATTCTACCTTTACAACAAAAACATCTCTGCACCATTGTGCAATACCACTCTCATCTTCTGGTAATTCCTGTATCAAACGGCGTTCAAGACGCACATGAACCTACAAAGAGACGAGACAGATAAAATGTAAAATCATCATGAGCAGGAACCCAGCCATATGCCCACAAACTGCAATGCCATCTAATACTTGATGCCATGCTTACTCCTTTGCAAAACATAGTAGAAGTCATTCAACGAACCCCACTTTTACTAAGAATCCACCTAAAACTATAATTATATGTGAACACCGCAACATATCAACATTAAATAAAGAACTGATCCATTCATCTACCACTCAAGCCAGAAATTTGAAATTAGAAAATAGATACTTTTAAAGAACAGAACTATAGAAACTTGATAACTTTATGTTGATTGTGTAAATTAATTAGCATAATTTAGGAGACTTTGTTTTTCCTTAGCCTAGCTTTATTATGGCAATAAAATTTTTAAAATTGATTGTATTTCCTTAATCAGTTAGGATTCACTTGTATAAATAATTAAATACCCTTACTCGTGGGATGTAAAGACATATACTGAAATACAAAGAAGTTTTTTCTTCTTTCTCAAATCATACACTTAGAGCCTGTTTGGCTCAGCTTAAAAGCTGGTCAAACTGACTTAAAAGCTGGTTTTTGACTTATTTAGCTGTTTGGCAATACTCAAAATAACTTATTTTAAGTTAAAAAAAATTTATTTTAAGCCAAAAGTTAAAAGCTGGGGTAGGGGTGCTTTTTTTTATAGCTTATAAGCTGTTTTAAGTTGACCACATTTTTACCTTTTTGCCCTTAATATTTTTATATAATCTCCAAATTACCCACATAACCCTAACATCTCTTTCTTCCATTTTTCCCTTTTCACGTTTGGCATAGTTGCTGAACTTCTTCCTGTTCTTCCAATTTGAAGAGAAGATAAACCTTGAAGTAAGTTTTTTCGATTATTTTTTTATTAGCTTTCTTCCTTTTCTCTCAATTGATGCTGATAATATGTTGAAAAATTAAAATTTATATTCCTCTTATAAATAATTTGTGATAATAAAGAAATATGTGAATGATAGACAATTATAATTACCTATGGATGAAACTAAAATAAATCTTAAATCGTTCTTTGATCTATTCAAATTATATATCTTTAAAATCTATAATAAGTTTATATTCCTCTTATAAATAATTTGTGATGTGAAAGAAATATGTGAATGATAGCAAAATATAATTATTTATGGCGGTAAAATATAAATTAATTAACTTTTATTATGTTAAAAACTTTTAAGGGTATTTCAGACATTTTGATTTAAAAGCTTTTTATCAGCACTTATTTGCCAAACACATCAACAAATTTTTTTTAACTTCAGCACTTTTATCCAAACGCATAACTGCTTATTTTAAAAATAAGTTTCAGCACTTTCAAAAGTACTTTTTAAAGCTCCTTTTATTAAGCCCATCCAAATGGGCCCTTAGTTGAACTGTTTTATAAAAGAGAAAAGAAGATAGATAGGGAGAGAGGATAGAATGGAGAATGTAGAGATAATTAAGGAGATGGAAGAGAGGAAATCCTTTGCTTCAACAACTTTAGCCCATTGTCTGAACACTAGTGCCACATTTCGTTTGGTTCCTGTTTATTTTATACTAAGAACCAGTAATCCTTAAGGCAAATTTTTCATAAATCAAGAACTGCTCAATCCAATATATAATTAGAACAGAAAACTGAACTTCTTTTTTAGGGGACAGTGGATATTTTGAGCTTTTTCAGCTGAAAGTACAATTTTATCGGGTTACGTTTGCTTGTGAGATAGAGGTTCTTTAGTGGAGCTCTAGAATAGATACTGTTTCACCCTTGTGAGCATGTTGTATTACATAGTTTCTTGTATCTATTCAACTGAAGTTTCTTGTATCTATTCAACTGACATTCATAATTCAAAACAAACAAATACAAAGTTTATTTATTAGTCAGAAACAACAGAATAACTGCAGCCTCAGTTTTATGCAAGCACCAGTTGACTTAAGTGGGAACAAGGGACATCGAACAAAAAAAGATGTAACTATTGAAGTGTGTGACCATCTCACCTAAAGGCTTAAGCTGTTAGAGAGAAAACACTTTTATTTATTTAAATAGATAACTTACCAGCGCTTCGCACGGTAATCTATGACCTCAATAATATTATGAATGATCATTTTCTAATATCTGAATATCAGAAATCCTCATTAAGATTATGAATGATCATTTTATAATATCCGAATATCAGAAATTTGGTATCGTCACATATATTAAGAACATGAAAGGTTGTAAAATTCTTACTTTTTAGTGAATTTTATCTTTTACATATTTGCAACTATAATATTTGTTCTTTGGTATAATTGACTTCTCAATATTGAATGATTTTTCACAGATTTGGCAATTATCATTTTCTCTGTTGTTTGGTACATGTGCATGCAGAGTACACTTTCATTTATTCAATTATTTCTTTCAACAGACAGGCCCCTTCACATGCAGCCTGATTCTTTTCCAGTGGCCAAGCACGGTAGTGAGACTCGAACCAGGACCTTGAAGTGTGTGACTATCTCATCTAAAAGTTTAAACTCTTAGACAGAGAACACTTTTATTAATTTAATTATGTTTTAAACAGTAATGCTATCCAGATCTTAAGCAGTGAATAATGACACAACAACAAAATTTATACATGAGAAATCTTGTCAAAATATTTTGAAAACGATAATGTGTTATAAACACTTGTATTATAGTGAATGTCTATTATGTGGAGCTCTTTGGAGAAAAGTTAGAAATCCAACTTGTGACCAAGTCAGGTTTTCCCTATAAATAAAAGGATTTCCTTAAATCCACCTTCAAGAGAAATAATAAGTCTGCTCTCTTCTCCCTACTTTCTTCTTCTTATTGTTTTATATAGTTTCATGACATAACATTTTATTTAGTATGTTATCTATAGAACTAATAAATAAAAGTAATACTTTTGTAAGGTCTTAAGAAAATATAAAACAATAAAAATTAGTAAGAATTGGGTAGGTTGGGTTTTGACCCACATTTTAACCCATTTCAGCCCAAGTAATCTTGAGTGGGTCAATTACCCGTCCATTTATTAACTCGGCCCACTTTGACCCGCTCAAATTCAGCCCAATCCGCCCATTTGCCACCTCTAGTTTTGTGTATACTGACTATATACTAACAATATCAGTTCCGAAAAGTGAACAAGTACATAAGTATGAGCTTACCACAGAAGAACATCCCCTAAGCATTCTTAGCAATGTCGGTCGAGGCTTATCTTTAGGAATTGCAAGTGTTATATCATAGATTGCCGGAATAATGGAACGCAAATGGCTTACTGATGCAACAAAACCCTGAGGAGAAGAGAACACTATCAGATATTCGTTGACGGAAATTTTTTCTTTAATCATATGCAGAACAAAAGATACCATAAATAACTAGGCTACATGTAAACAATGTTGTGACTTTTAAGAATCATTCCTCTGAATGTTAAATCCAGGATGAGAAACTGTTATTGTCACCACATTTAAATCACATATAAGTTAGAAAGATTATGTCACCTTGGTTCGAGGAATCAAAACATTCCTTGGGATAGGTTTTCCTACAGAAACAGCATATTCTTGAGCTGCTAAAAGCTTTGTATGTGTGAAGCGAGTTCCTTCTACAAAAACAGCCAACCAAAAAGGTTGGTGGAAACCATTTAGCTCTCGGAATCCTGACTGCAGTAAAGACCGAAAGAAGAAATAAATGCAACAAACACAAGTAGAAGATCACAGACCAAACAGATAAAGGTAGAGTATGGTACCTTCAAGATGTTTTCATCCTTGTTCCAGCTTCTCTCAAGACTGATTAAACTAGAAAACCACATTGACCATCCTAAAACCTGCAAATCAATATTTCCTTTTCTGTTGAGCTAAGGAAGATGGATTAACGCATTCTCAGTCAAAAACAGTAATTTTTTTTCAAATGTTGTAGCACAATGATGAGTTGATAGCATTGACGTCATTTTATAAGATTTGTTAAGTGTATTGAGCATCATAGGCGAATTTTAACCCAGCCTCTTCTGGTATCATACACTTCAAAGTTAAGATTTGCAATATATTATGCATTCTGTTGGTTTTATTATGGACAACAATACTATGTTGACTACTTGCCTCTTGTTGTCTTTTTATCTAAATCCAGTAATTTCTTTTGTTAAAGTTACACGAACAGATGAACCCATAACTCCTTTGGTTTAATTATTGGCTCTTGAATGATTACGTTGTTTTTACCAATAGTATACGTTATACTACTTAATGCTTTTAAATTTTTTTTATATTATTAGGTGTCGAAGTCGAACAGAAATGTAATGTATATATAACTTATTCATTGAATATAATATAATCCCAAGTATAGATAACCCCTATCAATATCTAGGCCAACTATAATGTACATCATAATTGAAATAGGCTTAACCGATTTCAGAATCCCTGAAAAGATAAATTGGTTTCGAGAGGCTCAACCGTGATAGAATCATAGAATCTAATGCATCTGTAATTGCATTAAGTGTAAAACTAGATTGGCTTATGGAACCTCCACCTTAAGGATAGATAAGACGCAATTATAAATTGGTGTAAGGAACACTGTAAATTAAAGTAGGAATCGCACCATATTATTAGAACCAAAGCTTGAGTAATTGTGAGTTGAATTATGACCAAAAGAGTGTAGGTGAGGTTGACACCCTATCCTTACATTATTAGTTTGTGCTAATCAACCAATCACTCATTCAATCTCTTAAATGGTGCCATAGGAAAGAACAACCATGACTATTATGGTCTTCAGGAGATGGACAACTCTATCCACTGCTCTACACAAGGCTTTTGCTAGTGCCATGCAGGACACATCACCCAAGAAGCTGATTCTAGATAGTAGAGGAATATAAGATGCTGGCTTGATACTTGGATAAGTCACACCACTCTAAAAGAAGAATTTTATGACTTCTCTAGTTCTGGTAACAATACAGCCACTATCACAATGCACAGCAAGCTATGGCTGTGAGATTAGATTTAGAAAGAATTGATAAGATTGGATATTTTAAAGAATGACCCAATTGCAAGGAAAATGGAAGATATAAAAGACTTGATATGGTGATTCATTGAGATGGGCACCAACTAGAGCAGCCTATAGTAGCTATCTACATAGGGGACATCAGCTTCTTTGCAAAAGAAGAGCACCTCTCACAGTGGCTTGATGGAGATTGTAGAATATGAAGCTTTTTTCCAGTTTAAATTTCAGAAGTAGGGTTTGGCTACCTGTAACAGGTGTTAAAAGTGTGATGCTGAGGACGGTAATTATATGTCTATGTTTCGCCTGGTTGCTACTCGGCTTTAACGCGTATTCCTTAATCTGTGTGGTATTCAGTGGGTAATGCCTGAGCCACAAAAGAACTCTCTTGAGCTGGACAAGAATGCAAGCACAATAGACAGATCAGAAGGATATACCACATTGGCTTTTTTTGTGGTGTATCCCTTAGAGGATGTGAAAACCGATATTGGTTTCAATTTTTACACTTGCATGATTTCCTTGGTGATCTTCTGTTGAATAAAATCCAACTTACTTCAATCAATCGATCAATAACGCCTTAATCACAAAGTCCAACTTACTTAACAAAATAAAAAGAACATTATCTTTAGGAAAGCTAACAAAAACCTTCAGAAAACTGAGGAATCCATTACCCTACGTAGAAATTATAAAGTAATTGCCTTAAATGTATTAAGAAAAGAAAGGAAGCCGTAATTATGGCAAAACCTAGATGAAGGTGATAAGTTATAAACACAAGGTAGCAGAAACCATGCATGTCCTCTTTACACTGTTCACAGTTAATTGGTTTTATTCAAAATGGTGGAGAATATCTTTGTAAAGCAAATTAATTCTGCGCTCTTTAACCGAAGACTATAAGGCTCAGCATTATATAAAATGAAAGTTGCATTCATCTGCAAATCCGACTTAGCAACAACTGGTACCAGAGAGCATATAACAAAGTGAAGAATTCTGATGGTGTCAGAAACTTACTGGAAGATATGATAGGGACTTCTTTGCCAAAGCAATTGTGTATCCGAGACAACCTACTCGCTGTTTAGAACCATAGAGGAAAATATCAAAAGGTAGATCCTTCTGCTTCAATGGGGAATCAGAGTAAGTTTTCTTCCCAAAAGATAACATGAGAACAAAAGGAAGAGATTATAATGCTACTATTTTATATAAGAAAAGCATAGAAGTCATAAGTTATACACAAAGAAAAAAGAAACCATTCTAAACACAACTGAGTTCTCATTCTAACAATGTAGACTAAATGGAGGAACTGACATTTTGGGTTACTGGACCACTAGAGGTGATAAATGATGTATCAAAGATTTGATATCCAACTAGAGGTGGTAAATGACGTATCAAAGATTTGATATCCAAGGTTTTCTCAATTTAAGAAATGGATGCTTCTAGAAAGAGGGGATTTTATGCATCAAGAAAAAGCAACAATATGATGCTGCAAGAAAGAGAGAAACTAAAGCTGAAGTAGACAATCACCTGAGCTAGAACCCATCCAACAAGCCAGTCAATGTCACTTCTATGGTTGGAGATTATTAGTGCAGGCTCTTTTCCTGAAATCAGTTATTATCCAAGAACTCAATAAAGCTTAAACGGGAAAAATGAAGATACAGACAGCTTATCTCACAGAATAATTCAGATATCAAAGCTGATGGAATTTTCTTACCCAGTATCTCATAAGTTTCTTGGTCTGTGTACAGCTCAACCTAGCAGTAAGCACAAAATGCTACAGAGTTAGTCTTAAAAAACACAACAGAAATCAATATGGTGAATGTTTTTTCATGCGACCCTTTCCTTACATAATCAGGGACTTCTTCTACCAGAAAACAAATT
The DNA here is from genome assembly GCF_001406875.1 of Solanum pennellii. NCBI lineage: Eukaryota > Viridiplantae > Streptophyta > Magnoliopsida > Solanales > Solanaceae > Solanum > Solanum pennellii. Next base: position 61,206,877 of record NC_028647.1, on the reverse strand, counting down.
TTATTTGTATTCCACATGCATAACTAAAAGATAACTCTGCTTCCGCGTAGATGGCCCAGCTCATAAAATAGTACTTAAGAGGAACGGGATGAACTTCTCTTTTCCTTCCTGCTATGACTAATTAATTTTAATAGATTATCAATTAAAACTCATTCTGGACTACTTCTCAGTGCCAAAAATATAACTATACAGAAGGAATAAATTTCTTAGTCACTTTCATCAGTTGGAGCCATTTCCAACAAAAATTGTTCAACAAACACCTGAAAAAGTATCATAACAGTTTCACTCCCCCTCTTTCTGTACCATCTCCTTACATCTTTCTTTTTTAATTTGCCATGTAGGTATGCTTATTATCTTGGGCTCTGGACATGTTTCATAAGTTAAACTGGTATTGCTGCTGGGTATATTACAACAAGATTCACTAGGGTAAATTATAATTATGAGTTTGGTAAAGGAGGTGGCTGAGGCAACACAGCTCAGTTTGTGGGCGGGGAGGGTTATCAACCAAATCTATGAGTACTCTCCTTGCTGGTTTTGATATTGGCTTTATATGGATGTAATATGCAGGCAGGTCTAGAGTATATTCATATTGGTGATCTCTACTTTCATTGAATAATTGGCTCCAATAGCTTCAATGATAAAGATTTCTGTAAACATCCATCAGATATACAATTTCTCCTTTTCTCGACCTTCTTACAGCACTTGATACTTTCTATGGATAATTCATTTATTAAGCAAAGCGATTATTTCATTGATAACAACTAATGGAAATATTGTGGAGAAGAACTCCCCTGCAGTGAAAAGTACCTGGCTATAGTTAACAAAATGATTTTCTATGTCATAAATACGTGACGCCTTTTTAAAAGTGTAAATATATTTATAACCAATTAAAGGGGATATCAAAAACAAATTGACAAACAACTAGAGAAATGCATTGCGGAAACAAATAACTCCTCCCGCTCCCCCCCTCCTCTACTTGAGCAACATTCTGCTACAACCAAAAAGAGAGTTTGTTGATATACAACTAAAGAAGCACAATGTTGTGGGGAAAAACTTCCTTGTATTGAACAATCCTGTTATAGTTAAAAACAAAATGCTTTTCTATGTAACGTACATGATTTTTCTTTTGGATAGCAAAAGTAATTTGTTGAAGTTTTCGGTTATATTGTAAAATAAAGCCAAGGGTAAGTGTCAGGATTTTGAAGCTCCCAAGATTTATTCTTGTCTAACCACCCAATTTTCTTTCTTTTTTTCTTTTAACAACAAACTAATTGAACTCCTCAAAGGGTAGCAACCATCTGTTCCATAAGTTTTCTTAGTATTGGCTTTCAAATTGAGGGTATTTATATAAAAAAAAATATCATTTGCTAATACAACCATGTTCACTGAGCAGCAATTACTTCCCATCCTTATGGATTTTCCTTGTTTTACTGTTTATGTTTACCTCTTTCATTATTCTTCTTCCTCTTTTAAAACACCCATACTTTGTCCAAAAGCATATATTCAATAACAAAGAGGCCAGACAAGATTGGTCTGCCATCTAGAGGTGAAAAATCGATGACTTTTGGAAGTAATATTCACAACCATTTGCTAAAGATCAGACAAAAAAACTTCTACATCATATGTTTCCCCACAGCCAAAATGACGTCAGGTGACATGTTATCACTCCCTAAGAATCTGGAAGGATCTCAGGCGAATTGCATTTTGGGACATAAGATATAAGGCTTTTTCCTCGCACTATGTCTTTGGGACGTGGAGTATAAGAGCAACAGAGCGACATCTATCACACAGAAGCAAAATACAGAACAAAAGAAGCTATACAAAGTCCATTGCCAGTGATTTCCCTGCTTTGCTACTAGAAGTATCTAACTAGAAGTCCGAAGATAGAGCTATATCTCTATTTGGAACCAAATGGTTATCGAGTAGATTAACTACTCTTGCTTTTTTGAGAAGCCTGAATACTACCAATGGATAACTTTATAGGAGTATGGACAAGCCTACCAAAGCCAAATAATAGATTACCCTGATACAACTCCCCACTAAAACAGTCTTGTCAAAGAAAGGGGGAAAAGGTTATAAGCATTTGATAGCTGAAATGTACATTTGCTGCACTAACATGTTCAATATAAATACTCCAGGGTTTACAATTGCTTGACTAAACAGCACCCTCCAACATTTTTGGGATGAAGTAGAACACTCTCACCGACTCTACAGGGACAACTGGACTGCCATCACTCTTTACAAAAATTGTAAATAAGACCACTAGCTTGTTTACAAAAATGATTTTTGTTTGTTTTTATGGAACTTTTTGCCCACTTATGTACTTCTCATTGTATTTAAGATGAACATCAGTTGAACTGCAAGAAAAGAAGAGAAGTACTTGAAAAAAAACTTATGCTCCTTTTCTTCAGGAGTTGAGAATTCTCAAAATCCTTACTTAAGGTTGTGGTACTTCAGATGGGAAAACTAAGTTATCACAATTTTGTGGAAGCACATTTAAGTTATCACCAAGAGCATTATGGTTCTAAATTCCAGAGACATATTTGGAAACAAGAAAAATAGTAACTTAAATAATGACTCTAGCACAAAATGCATAAATGTAATCAATCAAATTTATCAACAGTCCTCAAGCACCTTAACATTTGCCCACCAGTCGAAAAGCCATACGATTTCCAACCATAACAATTCTGCAACTTCTTTGTTTATCCTTCTGAATATGTTTTTTGAAAAGGGTCGAACTAGAATGAAGAGAACTACCTGAAAGTAAAAGCATCTGAGAAAATCATTTGAGTGCATTTCTATATCAAATGTGATCATGTAAGAAAAGGAAGACACAAGCGAACAGCAAAATAAGCTAACATAAAACACAATGGTTCTACAATTGTTATTGTCCATTCAGTAGACTTTGATAATACTCATGAATATTAGAGTGGAAAAATAGGCAACAAATAAATTGGAAGTGGTTTAGGCATGTATCTTAAGAACAGAACAAAATGAAACAAAAAGTTAAAGATTGTGGCGGATCAATGGCATATCATCAAACAGATTATACTCACTTCCCATATCCATCAAGATATCAAAGGATTCTCTTCATCCCAAACACTGTTCCAAGAACATTTTCTAAGATTTTTTAGTTAATCCCATACATTGATTCACTGATTTTCCGGAAACTACACAACAACCCAGCAGATCCACTATGCAAAATCAAATATCACTCCCTCCATTTCAATGTATTTGTTTTAATTACCCTTTTCAGTCCGTATCAAAAAGAACATCTCTTTCCTTTTTTAGGCAACTCTTTAATTTCAACTTTCCACCTAACATATTTAATTCCAAAAAATTAAACGACATTTTGGAACATTCTACTTATCTTCAATTTAAACCCACAAGATTCAATAGACTTTCTTAAACTTCGTGTCAAGTCAAAATCAGACAAACAAATTGAAACGAGAGCGTGCAGTTTTCAACCACAATATGGACAAAAACTTACAAATACAGACTAGTAGAATAATCAAAAATTAAGAAAACCAAATTTCAATAGACCAATGTCAAGAGTTTCTTTACTTCCTTAAACTTCGTGTCAAATCAAAATCAAACAAGGGCGCGTACAGTTTTCAACAACAACAACATACCCACTATAGACAAAAACTCACACCTACAGACAAGTAGAATAATCAACAATTAAAATAACCAACATACCTACAGACCAATGTGGGCATAAAAGGAACAATTCAAATAAACAATGCTGAAGCCATAACATTACATGAAACAACCCAAAAAAAACGCAAAATAGACAAACCCAAGAACAACAAAATACATAACAGATATGCCACGAATAACAAAAGCAACATGAGATCTAATCCAAAAAAAAAAAAATTAAAAAAATTGTTAGAACAAGGATGAAATGGGCATACCTGAATAAAGTTGATAATAAGGCCGGATAGAAGGAAGATAAGACCAATAGGAAGAATAATGGCAGCGGCGATTGCCATATTTGCTTAGAAATTAGCAAAATTAGCATTTAGCCACATCCAAAAATGATGGATTCAAGAGACATGTTGAGGGATGTATAATTGACCGTTTATATGAATCAACCATGTGAAAGCCAACTAAAATTTAAATAAGTAAATAAGAAAATAAAAATATTAAATTAGTTGAATCAATACATTTCGAATATAAAATGGTTATATTAAAAAAAAATAAGTAAATCTTTTTCGGGAGTTTTCATACTTTAAGTATCAGTTGTTTTTGTCCACATAAACATTGGTTGAGGAAATGTTAGAATGTCCTAACGTAGAGATGTGAGAGGTTGACTATGAATGATTTAAGGAGTGATAAATGTAAATTGGAGGAGTATTGATAGGGAGGCTATTGGGTAGGACATTGTGTAGTTTCACCTTATCGAGGATGTGACCTTTGATAGGAGGGTGTGGAGAGTACGAAGTAGGATAGAAGGTTAGTAGGTAGCTAGTAGGATAGATGCAAATGAGAGAAGTATTGAGGAGAGACTATTAGTTAGGACATAGCGTAGTTTCAGCTTATCGAGGATGTAAGCTTAGATAGGAGGGTGTGGAGAGTACAAATTAGGGTAGAAGGTTAGTAGGTTGTAGCTTGTAGGATAGATGCAAACGAGAGAAGTATTGAGGAGAGACTATTAGATAGGACATTACGTAGTTTCACCTTATCGAGGACGTGACCTTAGATAGGAGGGTGTGGAGAGTACGAATTAGGGTAGAATGTTAGTAGGTTGTAGGATAGATGCAAACAGGAGAAGTATTGAGGAGAAACTATTAGATAGGACATTGCGTAGTTTCACCTTATCGAGGACGTGATCTTAGATAGGAGGGTGTGGAGAGCACAAATTAGAGTAAAAGGTTAGTAAGTATGTGTGTTGTCTTGATGCTCGTTCATATTAGTAGTGGTATTACTCTTGTGATTTTTTATTTTTCATACTCGCAATTACCGTATTATATTGTTGTACTTTATGATACTTTTTCTACTTCAGTTACTCTTTTTTGGACTGCTTTTGACTATTTTCCTTACGTTGAAGGTCTACTGAAAATAGTCTCTCTACTTCTGAGGTGTAGGTAAGGTCTAGGCGGGTATACTCCACTCTCTCGGAACCTCACTTTGTGAGATTACACTGGTAATTAGTAGTTGTTTAACTACACCACTTATGAATAAAAAACACACCTCAAAGCTAATTAGACTAACTCTTGGTTGTTCACTTTTTCTACCTAAACTATCATCATCTACTCAATTTGTGTATACAACTTAATAACTGTGGATCCAAAATTAAGCCTCTTGGTCAGATGAGTCATAATTTGTTGTACGATCCTAACCTATAATGACAACATAATTTTTGGACATGTGTAATCTAACTCATATTTATTTTTATACTAATAATCTACTCAAAACTATACACACTCTCGTAATCATCATTATATATATAAAAGAGAACTCAAGGTCCACATACGTGGCACCACCACAAACAAAAGTTCCCTTTTAATTTATTTATTTTTAAAATAACCTTCTGTTTCCATGAAAAGTTGTGACTTTTATGAAAAACTGCAACTTTTATTAAGAGTTGTGACTTTTATGAAGAGTTGCGACTTTTATATCGAAAGTTGTAACTTTTATGAAAAGTTGTGATTTTTATGAAGAGTTGCGACTTTTATGAAAAATTATAACTTTTATTAAAGGTTGTGACCTTTCCGAAGGGTTGTAACTTTTTCAAAGAGTTGTGACCTTTTCGATAAGGCACAATAAGAATTTGTTCACACTACCCTTTGGTGTCTATAAATAGAAGGGTTTCCTGCCACTATTATTCGTAGGTATTTTTCCGTTGTAGGGTAGTCGAATTCAAATATATTAAGTAAGCTTCTTATGAAGTTTGTTTCATTGTTCAAAGTTTTCTTCCTCCTATTTCATGGAGCTTAATCTTTACTACAAGTCATGCTAATTCATATAATTATAACAATTTTTTTTTGCTATTTAAGTGACTTTTTTTTAGGCATAATATATATATTGGACCCTAAATTTGGCTTCAAATTTTAACTTTGGCCTCCAACTTTCATAATGTACAAACAAACACTTTAACTGTCCAACTTTTAAATAAATAAACACATGAGTCCTACATGGCAAAATACACGTAGGACACCACGTATGACAAAAAATGACATGTAGGACATGTGTGTCTATTTGTTCAACTTTATACAAGTTTAAGTGTCTACTTGTGCACACCCAAAGTTGAAGGGCATAAATGTGATTCGAAACCAAGTTAAAGGTCGAAGCCAAGTTAAATGACATATTTATGTATTATTTCTTTTTTTTATTATGATAAAAAATTCAGCAAAGATGATTGAAAATTGATCTTCTCTTTTGTCCCTTTCTACATGTTTCTTCATATGTACAAAGAATCTTCATTTTGATTGGAATGCGACATTACTACTCTTGCACCTCTCGTTTCGCTACTCATAACGTTGTTTAAATGGTTAAGTTCATTACATTTGGTTCTTTAGTAGACAAAACTTTTATTTCCTCCACTATTATTTGTAGGTTTTTTTTTGCTATAGGGGAGTCAATTTCAAATACAGTAATTAAACTTCTTATGAAATGTGTTTCATCCCTCAAAGTTTTCTTCCCCATATTTCATAAAGTTTAATCTTTTACTGTAAGTCATAGTGATTCATGTATTCATAGTAATTTCTATTTGCTATTTTGGTGACTTTTTTGAACTCTATTAAAAATTACAGTTAGAATGATTGAAAATATTTCTTTTCTTTTGTTCCTTGATACAAGATTTTCATATACTTTTTGGAATAATTGATTTTGGGTTGTGCTATACAACAATAAATATGGAATAACTAATACGGAACCAATTATGAAGTTTGTTAAAAGAACCAAACATATTTCTCTCCTGATTGCTTTTCTTAGGTACAAACAATTTATATGTCATTGAACTCTTCCTAGAATATTAGTGAAGACACAATTAATCCACTTCTTTTAACGCAAGTTAAGTAATTTGTCATATTTCTTCGTCTCTTCTTTTTGGGCATAATAAGAGATCAAGTTCTCTTGAAACAAACAAATGTCCAAAATACATTATAACAAAAATATTTTTTATAGGCAATAAATATGCACATTAACGAAGAGTGCTAGAGCCTCTCCGACATTAATTAATTGTCATTAGATTCAATGTTGTTATACACTTTAGGACATTTACAGAGAGTACTAATTACCTCTAAAAATACATTTTTAGCGACAGTTTAGTTATTAAATGTTGTTAAAGATCATTTTTACTGTAATGATAATTTTTTATTTTGATAAAATTTTTTATTTTTTTATAAAGACGTGATTGCTCTTTCTTTTGGATTATTTTTCAATCAAATTTGTGAACGGTAAACTTGAATACAACCAGATAGACTATCTTTTTGAAAAGGCATAATACATAATATGCCCTTTAACTTGGTCTCATTTCACATTTATACCCTCTAACTTTCGGGGTGTACAAGTAGACACTTAAACTTGTATAAAATTAAATAAATAGACACAAACGTCCTATATGACATCCTACATGAAAATTTGTGTCCTACATGGTGTCCTACGTATATTATGACATATAGGACTCGTGTGTCTATGTGTTCAACTTATACAAATTTAAGTGTCTATTTGTGCACACTCAAAGTTGGTTGGCATAAATGTAAAATGAAGTTAAGTTAAAGGGTATATTCATGTATTATGCCTTTTGAAAAATATGTTTACCGGCATTCCTCTTTATTTTTGATTGCTAGGAAAGTAAGGTTGTCTTTATTAATATTTGTGTTAAATTGTGAGCTCAAATGCTCACAAAATTATGCTGTGATATTTTAATATGTTATGTTTCAAAATTTTGGTTTAGAATATCTTGTTGTGAATAGTTCCATTTAGATGCCACCAACAGCTTGGTTGATAATTGCATTAATTCTTCGTAATTGCATACTGTAACCATAACAATAATTATGGTTCAATTTCAAATAAGTTGTGGCTGGTGATATGAAACCTAAGCAATAGTAATGACTACTCTGAGACAATGAGAAAAAACATTTATGATACTAACAATTTTAGGGTCACTTTTAACATATACATGATACATCATACTATAATAAAAAAAGATTGATGAAGGTTCATAAGAAAGGAGTAGAAGGTCTTCCTTTGGAGTTTAGTTAATTATGTTCTTGTATGGACGTGATGTTCCACTTTACTTGAGAGCGTTGTTATTAGAAATTTTTTGATCTCTTTATTAATGTGTGATATTGTTCTTTATATATTTTTTAAAATTTAGCAAATATTATTAATTTTGACCAACTATTTCTATAAAGATTTTTTAAAACTTCTTTCTTATACTTAAAATCTCTCTATGACTCATAATTTTTTTATAACAAAAACAAAAATTAAAATGGACAATTTTCACATATAACAATCACAAATTTCATATTTGTATGCTATAACAAAGTTTTCATAAGTGCACTCCATAGCAAACATATATATGTATAATTCACTATACATATACAATTGAAGTGAATTGTATAAAACGAAGTGTATAAAATGAGAAAGAGAGAAATTATATACAATTTGAATTTGTATAAAACGAGAAAGAAAGAAAGGCAAAAGAGACTTGAACAGAGAAATATTTGTATTGTATAATTACAAGTGTATAGGACGATTATATACAATTTGTATTTTGTATAAAATGAGAAAGATAGAAAGACAAAAGAGACTTAGGCAGAGAATACACAATTTAGTCGAATTGTATAGAACAAGAAAGAGAAAAATTATATACAATTTGAATTTGTATTAAACGAGAAAGAGAAAAAGACAAAAGAGACTTGGGCAGGAGAGTACTTTTATTGTATAATTATAAGTGTATGGAACGAAAATATATGTATTTACATGTGTATATATAATTTTGACCAAATACATACGCAGGTCCCTAAAGTTGTTCGCGCTTTCCCCCCAGGTACCTCAACTAACCAAGATTCCTATTGAATCCTTTAACCCCCTATAATTTGATCCTTTTAAATATTCTTGGCTGATGTGGAGCCAAACGCTTTAAAAGCGCTGATGTGGATCTTGAACCACCCACCAACGATCTTCTTCCCCCTTTTAACCCTAATTTCTCCCATTCTTCCCTTATTTATCCTCTTTTGTTTCTCTTCATTATTATTTCTCCTCTTTAGCTCATTATATTATATCTCTTTTTCATTGATTTCTTCTTAATCATCAAGTTCCAATGTCGAATTTATCTTCTTCATCAATTTCTTCTTCTTCAACTGCGAAGGTACTATGTCAATGTGGGAACGTTGTGGAAATGAAGACCTCATGGACGCAATCCAATCCTCGACGTAGGTTCCTTTGTCGCAAAACTTCAAAGGTAAATCAAATTCATCTTTTTTTGTCCAATATAGTAAAGAATCACCTTATTTATAATTTAATTTTTTTTTTAATTTTGTAGGCACGAGGTGAATGTGGATATTTTCGATGGTATGATGATGAAATGCCTGCTCAAGCTAAGAGGGTGATATGGGGTTTGTTGAAAAGAGTCAAAACATATGAATTGGAGAGGAATCGATCAAGAAAAGTATGGATGATATGCATTATCGTAGGGGTGATATTGGCTACTTGGATTTGTGTAACAAAAAATACTTAGTTGGTTCATTTGTCTTCTATTAGATTCCTTCATAAAAGTAAGTATGGTAGATTCTATTGTTCTTTATGGGCAATTTTGATCGATTTTTCTGTTGTAAATGCCTTGTGTTTTTATTGTAATGATTTAATTGAAGGAATGAAGATAATTTGTGCCTCAAAAGCAGTAAAAATTGATCATTCATGCCATTAATTAGCTCTAGTGAGCTCCAAGTTTCAAAGCAGTCAATACAAATTTTTGTTGCTAATTACATAACCAAAAAGTGACTTTTCTACATAAATTAGGCATTCTTTGGTGCAGTAGATGTTCCACGCTTCTTTTTCCTTGACTGAGTGATTCATTGCAACTGTGAACCAGTGACAGCATCTCCACCATTCCACTTGAGTCCTCGAGGCTTATAACCAATATCAATATTTGTTGGAGATGCATCCTTATAAACTCTCGGATTGATAGCTTTTTCTCCTGAAGTACTAGGCTACATAGAAATATCTTAAAATGAGACTTTATATAGTAGAGTAAGAAATGAACAAAATTATGTATACACTTACATTAAAGGTTTGACTACCACTTGCATTTGTATAGATGCCAAATCCTATAGTCTTGGTCCTCTTTTGTCTTCCTGTTAATATTGAAGCTTCCACAGCCCTTGGTTGATCAGGTTGCTGACTTGATACACCTCCAATGTCTCTACCAGTGCCTCTTCAAATTTCTCTGCCAGTGCCAGTACCTCTCCCAGTGCCTCTATCTGGTAGCAACTCACATAAAACTGGTACAAGGCCCTATGTAAACAATTGTAGCACAAACATTTAAAAGTATTAGCAACACAAGAAAAAAAAAGAACAAGATACAATACAAAAACCATCTAAACTTTTGCATATCTGACATAACAGTCAGTCCATGTCGTGTGCCTAAGTTCAGATCTTCTATCAAGTACTTGAGAGAAAAAAAACTCCAACTATATATTGTCTATGTGTCAACAACAGCCCATGCGATTGGAAACATCTGTTGATTTCCATTTCTACCAACAGCAACCAACAATTCTCCCTTGCAAGAACCCTTCAGAAAACATCCATGAAAATCAATAATTTTTTTGCATCCTTCCAACCAACCCCTCTTCAATGCATCAAAGCAAACATAGAAGTAAACAAACAAAGTTTTTCCTGGCTAAGACTCTCTATCTGTCCTCACCCAATAAGAAGTACCAAGATTAGTATGTTTAATCATGTCTGCATAATCACACAATCTTGAAAATTTCATCTTCCAATCACCTAAGAACTCCTTGATAATCCTCTTTTTTGCCCTATGACAAACAGTTCTTCGAACATACAACTCAAATTTTTTTCTCACCAATTCCTGAATTTCCCATAATCTTATATATGGTAGACAGGTAATTTCATCCTTGAACTTTTCTGCAACAAACTTAGATGCCCAAAATTTTTTTTAACCAATTCCTGAATTTCCCATAATCTTATATATGGTTGACAGGTAATTTCATCCTTGAACTTTTCTGCAACAAACTTAGATGTACACAACTTGTTCTTGGTTGATTAAGGACATACATGCACAGGATAATAATTTTAGACAACAAAATCACCAGAATCTTTATCTATACTAGCAAACAGCAACCATTTACATTTCTTGTCCTCACATTTAACTCTAACTCTTTTTTTGTCATTAGGCTTCAATTTTAACCTAGTTTTATATTCACAAGAATAGTCTGCAACAACTTTTCTAAATTGTTCAGCACTTTCAAATACCATACCAAGCTCAAAAATTGCGCAACACAATCAAGATCAAATCTTACCTTTTTACTTTTTCTTCTTCTTGGTAAATCAACACCCTTCACAAATTCTGAATTCAATTCATTCCTACTGTCTTCACTGTCCAATTCTGAGCTATCTATATATTTCTCATCACCCCCTAGTCTTCCAGTGTATATAGCAGCCTTATTCCTTCCTATGTCTTCAAAGCCTCTATCAACACCAGCTGTTCCAAGCTTTATTTCCTCAGTTTGAGTAGGTTTTTTCTTTTTCACTTTGTTTCTCCTTTCATTTCTAACAGATCTTAATTCTTCATCAACCTCAGAGTCATCCACATCAGGAATAGCATCCTCTTGAGAGTCATCGCTACTTTTTTCATTTGATTCAGTCCATTCCACATCTAGATCTGATATATCTCCTGGCTCAACTTTGAAATTAACATTTTCAGATTCAGCCTCATGATTCAACCCTTCACTTGCAGTCACATTTATATCTTCTAAGTCTTCTTCAACGACAGACCCACAAAGCAAACTCGTTGTGACCACTTCTACATCATCCACCACATGCTTTACATAAAGGTCTAAAAAGTCACCATCTTTTAGGTCTTTGATGAGATTTACTAAAGTGAAATCAGTGTCCACCTCACTAAAGCCATTTTTTGTGGGGTCTTTAACAAAGAACCCACCAACAGTAATATACCCCAATTGTTTAATGTAAAAAAGTAACTCGATTATTGAGAAGTGGTCCTTGTCGATATTAACATATTCCACCTCGGCTTCCCCTTTATAAGTAATTCCAGTTTTGTCCTGAATAAACTTACCACCATGTTGAAAACGAGTTATAATAATGGCGTCCATAAGATTTTCTGAAACAAGGCCCCAAAATTTTTCTGACACGTTATGAACAATAAAAATCAAAAATCCTAACTTATCCAGATATTAACAACAACAACCACATTGATATTAAAACTCAATATATATCAATAAAAAAACATAGGCTAAACACATATATTAAAAACACACAACCACTACAACAATAAAAATTACATAGAAATTAGGGAATGAACTTACCTCACACTCATCAACTCGAAAATCGCGAATAAACTCCAAAATCGTCTGCAATCTTCGATGATTCCTTCAACAAAACACTCGAAATCACTTTAAAATCTAAGAATTTCAGCTGTAAAAGTCATTGAAATGGAGAGATTCTTAGGGTTTTCTCATTTAGAAACGGGTTAGAAGTGTTTTGGGAGGAAATTGATTTTTAGGTTTGATGATTTAATATGTGGCACTGACGTGTAATTGGGTTGGAGTGTATTGGTCAAAATTTCCACGTGGGGAAGGTTCATCTCACGCGCCCAATTACCAAAAATAATTTATTAAAATTTGGCTCCACATCAGCCAAGAATATTTAAAAGGATCAAATTATAGGGGGTTAAAGGATTCAATAGGAATCTTGGTTAGTTGAGGTACCTGGGGAAAAACGCGAACAACTTTAGAAACCTGCGTATGTATTTGGCCTATAATTTTCTTTCGCTTTATACAATTAGCAACACAATTTATATCATTAAAGAACTGAAATAATAATGTAAGTATACTCAAAAATCTGATTTGCAAAATTTAACTGCACCGAGCCTATGCTTAATTTATGTATTCAAAATCAAGTCTTTTTAACTTTCATGAACATCTAACTCTCCCCTATAAAATTACTTTTAAAATAATTATAATATGAAATAGTAAAAAAATATAATTCAAACTTAAAGTCAAATTTTCTTTAACAAAAACAATTCCAAAACATAAACAAAATTTGAAGATATTGAAAGTGAAGGTTTGAGATTGAAATAACTTTTAAAATTAGCCAAAAGAATAAATTAAAAAAGCAAACTAAGATATACTTTTTTTATAACCTTTTTAATTAGTAAAAAATTTCTTTTTATAAGCTAACCAAAAAAATATTTATTTGTAAATTATGTTTTTCTCTTACAATAAATATATGTTGAATTTGTTAAACCCAGCGAAAACACAAAGCCAAAGATGAACAGCCAGCAGCCATACCACCAGCCGGCTACTCTAGAAGAAGTCCGTACCCTTTGGATTGGGGATTTACCATACTGGGCTGATGAGTCCTATCTCCATAGCTGGTTTGCTCACACTGCTGAGGTCACTCTCTTTTCTTTTCCCCTATTTTTTTTACTCTACTGGTGTTGTTTTTATATTTATTATGAATTTTTGTTTGAATATGTTTATCTGGGTATCTTGATTTTTGCTTAAGTAGGAAAAAAAACAAGTCTTGGGGCTGGTTAATGAGTGTTCCTTTGAATTTTTGAAGAATCTGTGGAATTGTGATGAATGGTCAAATTTTTGGTAGTTCTTTTAGTAGTGTTAGTGGAGAATAGCATATGAGAAAAGGAAAAAATAAGATTGAGGTTTTGAGTCCTCCTTACATGCTATGATTGGTATTGTGATGTTTGAGAAATTTAAAAGGTTGGTTAGTGGTGTAAAAGGGTGGCCTTTGATTTGTGTGTGTAGAAAGAACATAAGTTGAAAATTTGAGAAGGACTTTAACTCTTTTTTGTACAAGTTGGTGCTTTTCGTGAGAAGCTGGTGAAATATAAAACACTTTTAGTGATGGGATGAAAAGTTAAGAATGACATGGTTAGATGAGAACTGCTCCCTTATCAGTAACAAAGGGCAAAATAGGTGTGCTTCACAGAGCTAGTGTGATTCGACTTCAAAGAAGTATGTTCTTTTTCGGATAAGGTGCAAATTAAGGTGAGGCTGAACTGCTTGTATCTTCATGATATGTAGCCTTAGTCTATCAACAAAGAAAGGGGGTAAAGAAATAAGACGTCACCTTTGATGTTGGGAAATTTTCTGGTGTAATGACATAAGTGGTTTTTAGAAAAGATAATGTTTAAGCCGAAAGGACAATACCTGCCTCTTTTACATCTTCTTGTTAGAAATTCTGACAGATATCTAGTATAATTTATTCAAGAGTTTCGATAACTAAGCTATCAATTTTTCTGGTTATGTTGAGCCCTCCTTCCATGCTATGGTTGGCGATGTTTGAGAAAGTAAAAGGTTGGTTGGTGGTGTAAAAGCGTGGCCTTTGGTTGTGCGTTTGGAAAGAACTTAAGTGGAAAATTTGAGGACTAACTCGTTTTCGTACAAGTTGGTGCTTTTCGTGAGAAGCTGGTGAAATGTAGAACACTTAGTGATGGGATTAAAAGTTTAGATTGTGATGGTATGCATGAGAGCTATCCCATGTCTGAGAACTGCTTGTTTATGAGTAACTAAGGTTTAGATAGGTGTGCTTCACAAGGTAAGTATGATTCGACTTCAAAGAAAATTGTGCTTTTTTAGGTTAAGGTGCAAATTAAGGTCAGGCTGAAGTGCTTGCATCTTCATAGTATGTGTTATAATGGTAGAAATTAGGCATTTGTCAAAAGGTGTGAAAGAATCTAAGGGGCTTTCATGGCTAATTTTGGAGGAAGGCTGGTGGAGCTACGATAGAGCTTACAATTGCATGGTGTTTCAATGGAGGAAGGAGATGAGTTGGACATGGGAAAAATTTTGGTGGGATTCAGTCCAATTAGAGATTAGTTAGTTCAGTTAGTTTTCCATTAGTCAATAAAGGCAAAGTTAAGCCACTTTATGATGGCATGGGTAGTTTTGCCCCCCCCCCCCCACTATCAGTGGAGGGCATATGTGGATCGTTTCACATAATTTAGGGGGGAAGTTTGTATCTTCGGGGGAAGGGGACATTAGAAAATCCTAGTTCACTTTCTTAAAAAGAAAAGTTATACCTAATTAATGTAGTTAAACGTTTGGTAAGTACATCTTTTGCTCTTTGTAGTACCAAATACTTAAGCTGTTTTACGTAATGTGTAAATGACTCCACATTACTGTCACAAGCTTCTCCTTTTCTTTGACAATCATGTGCACTTCTACTTTGATTCAAATATCATAGTTCATCATGCGACTATAATGAAAAGGTTCAATTATAGTCTTATGCTTATTCAATTTAATTCATGTTAATAACCAATTTGATCTCTCCAGGTGCTCTCAATAAAAGTTATCCGCAACAAAATCACTGGCCAACCTGAGGGCTATGGATTTGTGGAATTTGGTGCACATGCAGTTGCTGAGCGGATTTTGCAGTCGTATAATGGAACTCAAATACCGGGGACAGAGCTAACTTTTAGGTTAAATTGGGCATCATTTGGGATTGGAGAGCGTCGTGATGCTGGGCCAGAGCATTCTATATTTGTTGGAGATCTAGCTCCTGATGTAACAGATTATCTATTGCAAGAGACTTTTCGTACTCACTACCCGTCAGTTAGAGGAGCGAAGGTTGTTACTGATCCGAATACTGGCCGCACAAAGGGATATGGTTTTGTTAAATTTGCTGATGAGACAGAACGAAACCGTGCCATGTCGGAAATGAATGGGATGTATTGCTCAACTAGGCCGATGCGCATCAGTGCAGCAACACCAAAAAAGTCGAATACTATCCAACAACAATATGCAGTAGCAAAAGGTAATTCAGAACTGCAATTTAGTGTGTAATAGGGTTTATTAATATTTAAATCCAACAATAAAGTAGTGCTATATGATTGTGGAAATGACTTCACGTATTCACACACACACAAAATGTTATTACTAGTTAGGGGAGGAGATAGTACATACTAGATTCTATTCCTCACCAACTGGCTAAGCATGAGGTACTCACATTCATCTCGAGTCCATATGACTTTGCAGTATGAATATAGTTCTTTTTTAATAACCGAGAAATCCCTGAGGGCCAGTGAATAATAGGCCCTCACCTTTATGAGATTACATTTCATAACTTAAACCCATAAAATTCTAAGAAAGTCTATTAGAGTATCATCCTTGTCTACAAAGTTTCAGATTAAGCAACATAGCAAGTAAATACAAACATTTGTACTTTACAATATAACACTTAACCTTTTCTTCCAGCATCTTTGTTTCCTTTCTTCTAACCATGACCCATAAAATATTTGCTGGAATAGTTACTCTATCTCTTTAGTTTTTTCCTGCTGATGCACCTTCAATAACTTAATAGAATAATAATTATCTAGAAAGGACATCAGATGTATTGGTGGACACTCAAAGTCGTTCCTTGGAAGATTTGTGTAGCATATATAGATGCATTGATCTTTTCATTTTATTTATGTTCCTCAGTACACTAAACACTGAATTTTGGTTTTGATGCAGCAGTATATCCCCCTGCCGTTTATACTCCAACAGTGCAGACTATCCCTGTAGATAATGACTTGACTAATACAACAGTAAGTTAGTAACTTGGAATGTGTCCCTCATATTTCAACTTCTCTTCTGATGGTTTTTGCTTAACTGCAGGTTTATGTTGGTAATCTGGATCCTAACTTAACTGAAGAGGAACTGAGACAAGTATTTTTGCAATTTGGTGAAATTGTTTATGTTAAGATCCCTGCTGCCAAGGGCTGTGGTTTTGTGCAGTTTTCGGCGAGGTATCTATCTTCATGAAGCTTTTACTTTTATAACAAAAGGGGGGGGGGGGGGGTT
>NC_028647.1:61173851-61189633 GCF_001406875.1 Solanum pennellii | reverse complement strand
GGGGGGGGGGGTTAGTGTATTGGTCCTGTGGAAGTTGATGTAATAGTAGCCTATCACAGTTGATTGTATGTCTGCCTTAAAATAACTTCTCCAGTCACTAAAAAGAGTTACAGAACAACGAGAAAATGTGAGGGATCTTGAATATGACAAAAGCGTAGAATAATTGATTCTTTGGCTCTTTATTTCTGAGTGTTCAAGTTTTTTCCTTTCGTATTCATTATACAGGCCATCTGCTGAAGAAGCAATCCAGAGAATGCAGGGTGCTGTGGTTGGTCAACAAATTGTTCGTGTTTCATGGGGTAGGAGTCCGACAGCTAAGCAGGTGAAAATAATCCTATAAATTTTCATTGTTAGCTTTATTCTTTAGAATCTTAGGAAGATTTTATTCATGATATGGAGTTGTTGCATGAGTCTGACAATAAAAAGGTGAAAATAATCCTGCATATTTTTATTGTTAGCTACAGATTTGTCTTTAGGATCTTAGGAAGGTGTCTTAGGAATGTCACAAAGATGTTTCTAAGGAAGTAGTTTTATCCAGAAAATCAACAGTTCGCTTTTGTACTTTTCATTTTTGGTGTAAAGAAGAACTTGTACGAGATATAGTTCCCTGTTAGACATCATTGGATCCCTATAAGAGGAACAAGGATGTATATTTTTGCTTGTTTTGAACTTGTAAATATGGCTTCCAGCATAGCCTGTGTTGAAGATTCATAATATTGTTACCTTTATCAAAAAGTAGAGGTTATCTATGTCATGAAATTGTTTGAATGGTAGTAACTATATTGATTCACTAGCCATTTAAAATGAAATTGAGAAGTCTTTCAGGCAATGAACATCTAGTTAAAGGTAAGTGGTGATTGCAACAAATTCGTTGTTAGGCTTTGAAAAAGCAGTACATTTAAGATACAAGTTCAATAATTACCACAAATATTAATAAAATCTTGTGTGCTATATATGGATCTATACATCGTAGATGTTTGTGTTATGCGTGTACATTCAAAAAGCAAACTGTAGATCTGAATTGCTTGTATTCCATGAGTTATTAATTGTCTAACATGTGAAAAATATGGTGCTGTCTTGTAGGACGCTGGTCTATGGGGTCAGCCTGCTGATCCGAGTCAATGGAATGCTTATTATGGCTATGGACAAGGTTATGATGCCTATGCTTATGGAGCCACCCAGGATCCTTCACTATATGCATATGGTGCATATGCTGGTTATACGCAATACCCTCAACAGGCAAGTTTTTGCTCATTTTTCTTATTCAGGCCAATTCCTTACTGTGCAATTATTGATTATGATGAGAAGCTAAATGATGAAGCTACATCATGAGCTTATATGCCAAACTTTGTTGGCATTCTGGAATAGCTAATAAGATCATTGCAGTCAATAAAATAGTTGGAACTATATTGGACATGAACTTTAAGTTTGAGGCATCATATTAGATACTTTATTTCATAGTCTGTCACTCTTCAGAGCTGTGTCGGGCAGTCCCAGGATATTGCTTCTCTTTGGTCTAGGTTTCCTCATTTTGCTGAACAGAGTGATAGCAATTACCCGGAAGCAAGGTAGCTCAGTTAATAGAGCTCCTTGTTATATATAGACGAATATTTCAAGGCTTCTCAGCATAGAATCTGAAAAATGGGATTTTATTGAGTCCACGTCTTTCTTCAGTTCTTTTTAATGATTTTTGTCTAAAATATTCACGGATCTGCTTAGAATAATGTGATTTTATTAAGGAATCCATGTCTTGCGCAATTACTTCATATGCTTTATCTGAAGTATTTAGGGAAGTTGCAACTTCTTCGAATCTCTTATCATCTTCATAACTTCTGCTCTGGCTGGTTCTTGATTTTTTCCCCCCTCTTTTGACTTCTTTTTAATTTTTTTTTTGCTTGCGAATGTTAAGGCTGGTCTATCTTAGACTAGTTACACAACTAAGAGCCTGATCAGGGCCTATTGCATCCCCATTCTGGCATCCCCCAGGGCACATGCATGCACAAACAAAACTGATCTTTTAGAAGGGGTGGAAAGTGCCTTGCATGTATTCCTCCTCAGGAACATTCTCATCCCTGAAGTTTGATGTCTCTTTCATTAACAAACATTATGTTAGTAGTTGACGATAATTCATTGGTGCGTTCACAGGCTGTACATGTGATGATTACACTGTCAACTTTCTTGTCCTTTCTTGATAACCTGTTTCTGGAAATATTATTTGTATTATCTCTTTTAACTGGGTCATATTTGAATGAAATATTTGTAGTATGTATTTATCTTCTGACGATACATAGTCAATCGTTCTGGTGTAGGCTGAAGGTGCTCAGGATTTGGCTTCCATGACTGGTGCTCCTCCAGTTATTGAACAAAGAGAAGAGCAGCATGATCCTTTGGCTGTGCCAGACGTTGACCGGTAAACGTTGCATTTGCAGCTTCTTTTTGTACTTTGATCTCTTTAGGTTCTTGGTTAGACTTTGCGGATGAAAAGAAAAACTTTTTCTCTGTCCTCCCACCTGCTTTTAACGCTCAATGTTTTCAAATCTAATGATAATTGTTTCTTACGACAGGCTAAATAATGCTTACCTTGCTGTCCATGCAAGCACAATCTTGGGCCGGCCATTGTGGCAGAGGACATCATCGTTTTCGCAAGTATAGAGTTCACCGTTACAGAGATACTGTACCTGTTTGAATTAAGTTCTTGTGGTGTATGTTTGTTGGAAACAAAGACTTGGCCAGCCTTCAAAATGCATGCTGCATTATGCTACTTTCTGAATTCTTCCTTCAAAATTTCCCTTTTTTATTTCTTCTTATTTCCAGTGTAATTATAACCTTAGGGAGTTGGGTGTCTTTCAGTTATCACTAGCCATAGGCTATCTTGCCTTCAGCACTCTACTTTTCTCAACAGCCAAGAGATATCTATATTTGTATGCCTGTGGATGACCAATTAACATGGAGGAGATGTGGTGGAAGAGTGTATTTTATGCAAAATGAGATGCATACAAATGTACAATCGTTTTGTCCTATCATCATTTACTATAGATAACAAGTACCATATGGCAAAAACATTATACATAGAAAAATTTCTTCCTCAGTTTGATTCTGAATATTATTAGTACTTAACTGTCAGGACCCAAATTTGGTACCTAGGCTGCGATAGGACACCTGACAACCTATTACTCATAAGGTGAACTCTCTTAAGTTAAGATGTGCAACAATTACGAATTGCAGGAGGATATTGTCCCTAGCTCTACGTAGATAAAAGTGTGAAAGTTCATGTAAAATATAAGTCTGTCTAAACTATTCCAAAAGTATACACGTTATGGAGCTAATGCAGGTATTCTACTCATAACTTGTACATATGTTAGTTATTCAGAATTCTAGATTGCAAACCAAACGTTGCATTAATATTATATATGAGTAACTTACTTTATTACTAGCTACCTGATGTAGATATGGATAACTGACCTCTTTGCTGGCTGCCAAACGACCCCTAAGTCCACCAAGTAATGATCGTCATTGATCTAAGTCTACTAGATAATTGTGATAAAGAGTCAGCATTACATACACTACACTGCATATCATCTATCTAATATTGGTTCTTTGCATTTTATCATATTGTTTTGGTTGAATCTCTGCATATCCTCTATATATGCTAATCTGAGCATTGTTATGCTGTTCATATGGATTTAGCTTGTATACTGTTGACTGGAACATCATACAACAATTACCATATAAATGTTAATTGACATCTAAAAGTATAACGAGATCTTACTGTACTACAACATGACCAACTACTCCCACACACTTCCACATGGTTATCGTCATCTTTTCCTATAAGTAATGAATTGACAAACAAACAAAAGTTTGGGAGAATCACTGCTTGAATTTCACTTCTTCTAGCACATTTGATCACGAATGATCATAGAGCGACCACTCAAAGTGAGTGCCACTTCCTTTCATTAGGACTTGAGCTGTGGATTATACTGATCAAACACACTCGGCAGCTCTTCCAGAATGGGCAATGAAAGTAACAGCTTGATCATCTTTTCATACAGATGCTTAATTCTCCAAGTTAATTCCATTCCTCAATAGTACCACGATATCATGCTGGAACCGCCAAACTTTTCTCTATGCCCGTGAAGTCGTCTTGCATTGTTGTTGAGGGACCCTTGCCTGAAGTCCAACAGATTGCATTAGTTGTCTAAGTCACACACAGAATATCAAACATTACCAGGAAAGTATAGCCAGATGAACTTGTCCAAGCCTCATAAAGAGTAGTATTATAAACTGGGTAAATAATGTGGAACAGAATATGTTGTGTAACCAGGACTTATAATGGAATTAATCAACATATAGGATAACACATGGCAATACATTTTCTCCATGTTTATGACTACAGAAAACTTCACGGTACTTGGTGGATATTTATGTGATCTGCAAAAGAATATTCATGTGACTCCTAGAAACTTATTTGGAGATACACGAGCTACCTAGAGAAGTATATTCTCTCTATTTATGAAAAGATGCAGAGAAATTATCATAAGATTTAAATAAGGTAGATTTTTAACTTGTATATAGAAGTGCCTCAAACAATAAGATCTAGCAGAGGATAAGATTGAGGACATTGAACTAGACATCCATCGGCTCAAACATCTCTCACACATGACTGTTTTCACAAGAGAAACAACCTCTGAATCCGGTTTTGTCATTAGGATAGGAGGGAAATCGACAGCTCGACGGAGAGCTTGCCCGGCCGCCATGGATGACTTGGGGAACCTTTATGTCGTCGTTCGCCTCTGAAATCCCGGGTTGAACGTGCCAATATGTGATCGGGGTGAGCGGTGGTTAGATATAGGGGCGGCTTTGCAGGAATAGTGCATGGGTATTTGACGCACATCTCAAGTGAGTGTAAATTGCAGTCATAATTTGCATTAGAACACAAAAGGGAAAAGAAATGCATGTATGTGACAAAAGTTGACAAAAAGGTATCATTATTTCACGAAAAAACGAACCAGCACTCTTTTCTATTTTTCTCCTGCTGCGCCACAAAAGCCGAATTGGAGTGCCTGCAAACCCTGCACTTGTCCTCAGTTGCTTTTCCATGTAACGACGGTATGTCTCAGGAAAGAGTTTTGCATCATTAACAAAGAAGACAAATGAAGGCGGTCGAATAGCAGCCTGTAAAATAAAAGCAGAACGTGAGTTTATTATGTTTTAAAGGACAACACACTTGCATCCCATGCCATGTATGTTAATGTCACTTCTGTTAAATCTATTTCCATTTTAATGAGTATCAAAAATAAGGGGTAGCCAGCTTCGAAGTAAACCGCTTACAGTAGTTATATGTTTTTTCTACTTCCTAAATAACAATAAAAGGGATTTTTTTTGTGCTAGCAGGTAGCCATTCTACTACATGTTTGTCAATTATACATCCTCCAAGATCCAGAGTGCAAGTTTTTGCTCGAGTAGAAAATAGTAAATGTAAAGCATCTTCCCAAATGAAATTTACCTGAGTGCTATAATAAACACGCCCTCTTTTTCCACCTCTAGTCCTAGGAGGTGCTTTAAAAGCAACAGCTTCTCGAACAACTTGATTCAATATCGCAGTAGTCAATCTTCTTGATCTCTCTTTTTCCACCGCAGCAGCAGAGACAATGATCCTAGAATATAACAACAGAACAACTATATATAACAAAAATTATTTTAAACAGGAATAAATCTTATACGGAAGGTCATTAGTGAGACCAAACAAATGCTTCAGTGAAAAAAGAGCTCTCCATTTTACTTCCCCTTGAGCTATCCCTTGCTGGTTTTTTGTACCTATGAAACAGTTGCTTCATTTTAACCAGTTCTCTTAATATGTTTCTGACTTTTCTTACTCCATCGAAACAGAAACAAACATCTTATAACTCTCCACCTTAATTTTGCATACAAGTCACATCTCATCAAGCATTCAATGCATTCCATCTAGCATCCCATTTACACTAAACATCACATCAATCTATTGCATGATGACGTCACAGGGGATTACCCAAAAAAGGGCCTATTTCTTAAGCTTTTTATTACTTAACTACCATTAGTACCTCTATTACTACTCCTCGAGTTATCCCTTAAATGTTTGAGCTTTAAGCTCTGAAATACATAGTTTGAGTTGTATTACAGCCGCATTAAGCTCTGAAATACATAGTTTGAGTTGTATTACAGCCACAACAATAACATGATATGCCGGTATTTTATTCCTTCTCGTCAAAATATGAAACAACACATCTGATCTTCTTTATTGAATACAGATGCCAAAGTCTATTGCAACTGTTTTTTGTCTGAAATGTGGCAATAAATTTGTAAAGCAGAGATGAACAAGTATAAACAAAGAAATGGATGGAATAAGGAACATACTTTTCAACACTGTGCCCAGCTATAGCTGTTGAATACACAATAGGTGCCCAACTCAGAGAACGAACCTTCCGTCTAACATCTTCCTCATAAAATATAGTAGTTTCTTGGTTCTTGTTTGGGATCGTATCCCACTTGTTCACAACAATGAGGCAACCCTTCCCTTCTCTCTCTATCCTTTCTGCAATTTTGCAATCCTAATAAATTGCAAGGAAACAAAAATGAGTTTACATGTCAATATTTATGTAGCCACACTAAGAGCACAGATGGAACTACTCTTTGCCTATTACTAAAGAATGACGTATGCTCATTGCTGTAGCATGTGCATTGGTTTGGAGGAGTTTCTTAAATGAGAACCCCAAACGAAAAAAAGAAGTCCACATATTACTAATATTTGGATTTATCTAAATTATTCAGTATGCATATTGGTCCAGAAAAGAAGAGCAAAAATATAGGGTAAAAGTCAATAATACTGTGGATATCTCGAAAGCATCTTTATTCTTTAGAGATCTTTCCCCTTGATAATGCGATATAAGCTCCAGAACCAGCACAACCCACTTGTCCATGCGATTTGATCAGATGGTCATATCAAATGTTGAATAGTTTTTTGCACTTGAAACTAAAAGATGAGCTTTAATCAAAATATTCTTCTCTTATGGGACTAACACATACTAAATGGATTATGCCAGAGAATACAGCAGATCTACTAAGCTGCTGGATCAGCAGAGGGGAGAGAAAAGCTAAAAAATGGTGGAGTATAATACCATCATTCATTTGGTGGTCTATTTGGAAAGAAAGAAATAGCAGATGCTATGAAAACAAGGCTAATTCAATAGAGAAAGTCAAATGGAATTGTTTGACTACTTCTTATTTTTGGTGTGAAGAGGAAGGGATAGAAGAAGCTGCACAATTTTTGGGATTTTATTGGCACTTTGTAATCTATTAGCCTTTTTTGTTTTTCTCTTGTAATCTATTAGCCTTTTTTGTTTTTCTCTTGTTGGGAACCAATTTTTGGAGGTCTCCAGCATATCCTTAATTCTGAGGAATACAACATCACCTTTTTTTTTAAAAAAAAAAAGGATCATAGCATGAATAAATAAATGCTAAGCCTCATGTGACAGAATAGGACAAAGTTCAAACTTCAGGTACAAATAGTAATGTTAAAGGCACAAGTGAAACTAAAACTAAATGTTATGTTTCACAGTCCTTGAATATCTCACAACAGTTCCTCCCGTTAAGCTTAAATTTTACTTATGAACTCCTTCCTGAAACTCAAATGTACCTGTTCAGTGATGCAAGCCATAGCCTCGATAACAAGAGCCACAACATCTGACCGCCGAATCGCACGGAATGCTTGATTTACTGATAAAGCCTCTGGTATGCTACCCGATGAAGCCACTGCAGTCTTTTTTCTTATTCCAGCAGTATCTATAAGCCGAAACTTCTGCAGAAAAGGATCATAACTTCAGGTGATAAACCAGGAAACTCCGATCTTATCCCTAGCCATTTTTATAGAACTTATGCATCAAGGAAGGGAAAGAATGTTAACTCTGTTCCATATCCCAATTGCTTTTATAAACAATCCTCTCTTTTATTTCATTTGTATTTCTAGTGTAAAATGAATGTAGCATATTATTTAATGAGATTTACAGGTGGCATAACAATTGCTTGCCACATTATGCACTTTGGTAAAGTTGACCCACTAATTGTGTGGTATCAAAAAAATATTTGTTATCAACCGTTCAAATAGAATGGGTAGAGGTTTAAGTGCAGAACAGTCGTCGAACCACAAATCAACACTGCAGAATGAGAAACATGGACGAGCAACAGTTGTTGTATATACTTGCAATTAATCCTCTCACAAACAAAAATACGCAGGTCAGCATATAAGAATGTGATCAGGTAGGAACTGCCTTGACTGGTAGTCAACCTAGTCTCAATATCCTTTTTTTCTTCCCTTGTAATGATTCTTACTTAGTAATTTCTTCATTAATTTACCATCTGAGAAGTAGGGTGCATTTATCCTCACAGATTGTAGTGCAACTCTATGTGCAAAAGTTGAGATTGCTGAACAGAGACTCACCTGCCCATCAGGTCCAGTAAATTCTGTATCAATAGCATCACGAGTAGTTCCACTAACGGGACTAACAATTGTTCTGTCCTCTCCGACTAAAGCATTCAAAATACTACTTTTTCCAACATTTGGACGGCCAACAATTGCGATTGCAGGAATATAGTTTTCTTCTTCAAGATATTCTGTCCCCTACAAAGTATTTTAAAGGTGAATACTAAAAATGTTTGTTTAATATTCGAGAATCGCTATACCAAAGAAAAATATGCATGATGTTCAGAATCAATTACCACGAAGTTCACAGTCAACAGATGTGCATGCATTTTGTATTGCAGATTATAAAATGTCATCATGAAAGCAGTAGGAAACTACTAAAGCTAGTTTCCCTCTGCTTCACACTTAAATATGATGGTATATAAAAGCATGTGAACATTTTTGAGAGAGAGAGACATATATATAGAGTTTAGTCAATACTAGACAGAAATATAGAGTAAGAACAGAAAAAAGAAAGTAATCTTAGTGGGACTCAGGTAAGTAGAGGCTGAATTGGGTTTAAATATTGCCTTAAAAGTGCACTATAGTCCACATATAGTAAAGAGATTGTTTCAACAGTTCTCCTAGGTCAGTCTTAGGAAGCTGGGGCCCTCGTTTCTCGGAGACGGTTGGGGACATTATGGATTGACTAGGTGATGAGGCTAGCATGCTGGTCCTTCGATTGGGCTCCATGCAGGACATGGCTGCTTCGGGCTGGACCTGTCATTGGGCTGGTTTGGCCTAGTTCAGGTAAAGTTTTGACCACCGTAGAATATATATACCTAAGCACGTAAATCCTACTACAATCTGGTAAGCTTTGAACCCATTTTACTGTCCTTAAATGCCCCTAACACCTAATATAAATACCCTATGCATTAAGTTACTAAGAGGACGTCCAGGACATGTACTCCCCAGTTCTTTCCTTGGATATTGCATTTTATCGCTAAAAAACACCTCTGCTGAAGCCTTGACTTGGAGGAGCTGAAGAGAAGAAGATATTTTTGGCTGTCATGAGGCTCCCATCTTCTATAGCAGTAACTCATGCCCCCTTTAAGCAATTACTTTTTTGTCTATCGACCCCATAAACTTGACATTTCTTTTCTTAATCATTTTAGAAATTTGATATACAACTGAAGAACTCTAATCTATTTCATACCTCCAATAGCTATACCGATTTATACTATGCATAATGTTTTCAGATTCTTTACATAAAACTTCAACAGGAGCCAACTTTGTTTTGTTACTTTTATGGTTTAATCATAACTGGAATAAACTTAACCTACTCCTGTGTATACATTCTGGAAATAAAGCATAAAGGCGTAATCACTGAGAGAGTATACTGATCTTAAGCAAAAGGAAACCTAATCTCCACGAAGATGAAAGTACCTCAACTTTCTCTATCCCTGCACAAACAAGATCTAGAAGCTCTCCAGTTCCAGTTCCAGATAAAGCAGATATCGGAAAGGGGTCAAACCTGATAAATGAAACAAAGGAAGTAAGATTAAACAAAAGGAACATTTTAAACAGCAGTCGTGAAGTCACCACATTTATTTATACAGAACGACTCGAAGTCCCTGGATCTAAGAACTATGTGGCTTGGATCCTCTAAAAGTGCCACCAGATGTGTGTTGTCCTGTCGGGTCCTCCGAAAACTATTTAGGATTCAACACAGGTGCTACAGCACATTGGAGGATTTGAACATAGTTTAAAAAAGAACAGCGAAAAGAAAAACTAGTTTTTGAAAAGCTCAAAAGAAAGAATGCAACAGACTTTCCAATTAAGAAAAGCACAGAAACAGATAAAAGAGAAAATTCATTACCACATGATAAAGGAGCACAAACTTTTTCCATTTGCATTGACCTACCTCAACCACAGGAAGCCGGTATAAATATCACCAATAACTATGGAGCTTGTATATTCATTTCATTGGAAATAGAAAACGTCCACAAGATACAAATTCTCTTACCTATATTAAGTGATATTGATGCCATAAACCACAACTAAATTCCTAATCTAATAGGAGTACATTGGACACTAAGTTGGTTGTCACACTTCGCACATGTAGTAGATTTATACTGTTCTCTCTTTAAATATATACATAGCCTCTGAAAATTCTCCAGTCACTCTGATCCAAAGAAGGGATCTAAAGACTAGACCACTACTCTTGGAGTATAACGACAGATCTCTGAATCTCTTTTGAGTAGGATTTATATTTGCTTTTATGAGGATTCTTTTCACTGTTTGACCAGTTACATTTTCTCTTAATAAATCCCCCATATACTAAAAAACGACTCAAAAAGACAAGAAAGAAAAACAGAACTGCAACCATGATAAATTTTCTAACCACAACACTTCTGTTATATCAATCTATGCATTTAATCTGAACTTGTGGTACGAAAATAATGAAGTACAGTCAGAATAATCAGCTCACCCCAAAGACCAAAACTCTGATGCTTGTGTGATTCCTTTGCGCGGAGATTCACACTTGTTTACAGCAAGAATAATGCATTTGTCTGAGTAGTGCTTGCGTAGCCAATCTGCTATCTCCACATCAGCAGCATTTAGACCTGCCTGTTTAAAATTTGTTACTCTTTCTGACCATATTAAGCTACACTTTCACCACAAACAAGGATAAGGGAATGTCTCATGATCAGAATATGACAACAAATATAGATACAATGAGATGCTCCAGACCTAGAAATTTTTCTGAGAACTTTTGACAACTGTCAATAATATGACTTTCCAATTACATCGAGTTCACAAATCAAGGAATAAAAAGATGCATAATGGAATCAGTAGTATTCTTCCAGCAAATTCTTTGGGTTTTTTTCCAGACAAGTTTTCCTTCCCTCAAAACTTCTCATGAACGAACTGCTGTATCAAGTGACCCAGAGCAAATAGAGAAATTTGATTTTTCAAATTTTCTTGATTGTTATGAGCTCTTCTGATAGAGAGGTTTAATAGGGTATGGGGTAGACAGTAGGTGTGGGAGAAGAGGTAGAGAGAGTGAGGGAGGGTAGAGGGTGAGTTGAAAAAAAAGGGGGGACAAAACTCTTTTTTTTTAAATGGTAAATTGTATTCTTCAGCAATTAAGGGCATGCTGGCACCACCAAAACTCTTAATTATGGATCAATGAAAATGTTTTTCCTTTGGGCCTTAGGAAAATCATTTTTCCTCAGTTTCAGGGTAACATTTTCCTTAGAATGATATTTTGTCAAGTATTTAGTGCAACTATCCAAAGAAAAATAGGAAAAAACAATTTCTGCAGATGTTTTCCTTTGTTACCAAACACACAATTTATTTTGCTAATTAATTTTTCAGGAAAAAGCATCCAAGTAAATCTACTAAAGGATATACCTGGCCATCGACGAGGAATATAATGACTGATGACTCTTCAACAGCCACAGTAGCTTGTTTCTCAATCATAGTAGGCATTTTAGCAACAGCAGCCTCCCTGGTAGCAAGTGGAATGCCCTCCATTCCAATTGTTGTTGAGACAGCTAATTCTTCCACTAGATCAGTCTGTGATTTCGAAATAGTAAGCACACCTCCTGTATCGACCACCATAAATTCATAGTTTCCCCAATATGATCTACCATATAAGCGATCCCTTGTTACCCCAGGTTCATCTACCACAATGGCCTTCTTCCCCTGTTGAAGATAAACCAAGCTTCATGAAGAGAAATTCAGAGCAAGATAAAATCTCATATAACGGGACTGGACCAATTAATAAAGATTGTCAAGGTTTTGTTTCTTGGTAATCAAAAACCAAGTCAAGTTTAGAGAAAATACCCCAACAAGACGATTAAATAGTGCTGATTTACCAACGTTCGGTCTTCCAACAATTGCCACCTTAGGAAGAAGGTGATCAGGGATCTGCAAGTAAATTTCTACTGGTCAAGTCCACCATTAAAAAAAACTAAAAACCTAGATCTTCATATAGATCTCAAAATATTAGAAGAACCAAATCACAAGAAAATGGATAAGAATAAAGTGTAGATCTTCCCATATCACCCAGTAAAATTAGTAAAACCAAAAATAAAATGTGGAGAACTGTTCCAACTTCCATATTCCTTCCACGTGAATCTCAAGGAGCAACAGAAAAATTGTGGACATAGTTCACTTTGGTTACTCTGATCATCTTATGAAGCTTCAAGTAGATGACTACTAGGTAGTGCGTCGAGTAATTAATCACATCCACACATAAAGTTGAAGACTACAACATCCCCCCTAAATGTGAGAACATATATCAATATTTTAGGGCACTTACAGCCAGTTTGTCAGCAGAAAGGTGAAACTCAGAAACTTCCTTGCAAAGTTATGAAGCTCTCTTCTTAAAATCAAGACTTCTCATTGGACGAAAGAGAAATCTTTCATGATTAAGAAAATCACATACTCCTAGATGAAGTTCCACAGAAAATAGGCTAAAACTGAAATTTCTATTATATAATTCGCAATGACACTGATCCCTTTAGAACACGTTACCGTTATTCTCTTTGTCAAGATTACTTCAGAGATGTGAATAATATTGAATTAGCATGTGGGTGATGACTAATTCAGCATTTTAACTTCAGAGCTATTCAACTTTCATGTCATGAGTCCATAACATGAATTGATAAGCAATTACATCACCCGTATGATGAAGCAAGGAGAGGGAAGAAATTTATAGTACAAGTGATTGTGGACAAATCGGCATGCAGTTCACTATATGCAACTGATTTTGTATAATGAAAGAGAAAAATACAATTCAGAACATGTAGCCACTAATGATTCCCAGATACTAGTTGGGCGTAGAAGTTCCAACAGAGTAGCAGATGAGATACTAACATTTTTTGTGGTAGTATTTTTACGTCTCTTCTCCTTTACTTGTGCTTCTTTTGGACTAGATCTCTCTTCTTCTGTAATCAACAAAGAAAGAACATCTCGAGCGTCAAAGGGCTAGAAAAGATATAAGATGCAATAAGTGGAACAGTTTAGCAGTATTTTGCATTTTGGTCTCATGTACCCTGCAATACAATGATTAACAGCCTAATCGATTTCCAAAACTTAAGCAGTAAAACACTTGTTACCTAAGTTTCTCGGACTCACGTGCAGGTACCCGACATGGATGCAAATCCAAGGGCCGGATTGCATCCACGTCAGATACGGCAAAATCTAAATTTTAAGATTTGGCGGTACAGATCCAGGTATGTATACGGATGCCAGGATTCGGCTAAAAATCCAAAATTATAAAATAGAACTATAAAGATCTTCTGGGTCATGTTTCCCAAGATCCCGACAACTTCTTTCAATCTCTCTGGTTCTTCCCCTCAAAAAAGAAAGTCATTCAAGGTCTTCCATACCAGAACACAACCGCTTGAATTCTTAATTTATATCTGTTTGTCTTGAAACATGAAGCAACAAATATTGACTAGAGGAAAAGCTAAAGAAAAGAGAAAAAGGGACTATAATACTTAAGGTATGCCATTTCTCATGCCTTAAATCTATTTTGATCTTCTATCAAAATCTCAATTTTCCCCAAATTTTTCCATGGACCTTGGTCAAAGTTCCCAATGTGGGTTGACCAAATGCCCACACGTATCCTGCACCCCGTCTCGTGTCGACACAAGTGCGGCAGCAAAAATGAAGAGTCCAGGCAACTTACCCTGTTACAAGATTATCTACAGACTACATCCGTTGCAGAATCAGTGAACCTCTGTGTACGTGTTGGCTGGTAGCCAGGTCATCAAAAAATATGCTGGTAGCCTCGTATTTTTGAGGAAAACCTTCAGCTGAATTAATATTTGCAGGATGGGAACTGAGAAAGGGAAAGGGCCTATATTGTGCAGATAGAGGAAAAAGGAAGATAGTCTTTTTGCAATTCCCTGTTTAAAAAGGTTAAAACTTCAGTCATCAATGGAAAAAATAAATCTTTTACCCAGAACAGTGTAAACTTCAATTTAGATTTCCTTTGATATAGAAAGTGTGATCTAGTTTTGAAGCTCAAAGGGCGACCCATGACTACATTTGGCTAATTTTCTATATGAAGGCCAAGACAGTAAAATTAAAAATGTGATTTTTTTGATAAAGTAAATGTTTTTATTAATGATGGGGGAACCCCATATATAAGACCAAAGAAGTAGAGAATCTACATCGCAATATAGTTCTCTACAAATAAGAAACCCAATAATTTATTCAAATAGGAACTTCATGGAAACACCAAAAAGAAACAAGAGACAAGTGACTATTGTGTAGTTTTAAAACAACATTCTCAACCCCTTCAAATGCCTCATGTTCCTTTCTTTCTCTAGAACCAACATAGTAGCTAATGGAACAATATTCCATGCCCTCAGTCTTATCTAATTTAATCTAAAGGCACAACCTAATCCTCGACCTCCACACCTTTCTATCAAGGGTATGTCCTAAATAAGCTGAAAATGGATCATATCCGATCAAATCACCTCCCTCAACTTTGTATAACCTACCTATACCTCTCCTTGAACTTGCTATAGCGAACCTCTCACACTTCCTCATTGGTACATTAGCACACCTCTCTGTATATGCCCAAACAATCTCAGGTTTGCTTCCCACATGTCTGCCAAGGAGGCCACTCCCACCTTGTCATGTATAACTTTATTCCTAATCTTATCCCTCCTAACATGTCCACACACCCATCAGAGCATTTTCATCTATGTCACCTTCATTTTCTGAAGGTGTGTCTTCTTGACTGGTCAGCACTCTGACCCATGCAGTGCCCCATGTAATAAAGTAGGTCGAACCACCACTCTCTAGAACTTACCTCTTTAAGCCTTCGTGACACATTCTTATCACAAAGTACTCCAAACACTCCAACACGAGCACTCCATTTCAACCACCCGCTCCATTACGATGTGCAATGCCATCACATCTCCTCGTTTTTTGGATTATAGACCAAAGATACATTAGCATCCTCTCATGGGAATGACTTGTTTATGGATTTTCACTACCACCTTTGCCTCATGCATATCATAACTGAACATGCACTCTTGGTACTCTATTTAAGTCATGCTTAACCTGAAACCTTTAGATTCTAAGGTATGTCTTCATACTTCTAGCCTATTGTTAACTCCACAACGTGTCTCATCGATCAATACTATGTAGTCTGTGAATTACATACACCACGACACTTCCCTTGAATATGCCGCGTCAATTTGTTCATTTCTAGGGCAAACATAAATTGGCTGAGGGTTGATCCCTGGTGCAACCCTATCATGACCCGGAAGTGTTCATAATCACCCGATGCATACACTTTATCAATCATATATATATA
>NC_028647.1:61159386-61173201 GCF_001406875.1 Solanum pennellii | reverse complement strand
ATCATATATCATATATATATATATATATATATATATATAAAAGAAAACCTTAGGTCCGTCTACGTGGCACTCCCACAAACAAGAATTTCCTTTTAAATTTATTTATTTCCCTAGCCTTCCCCTTTCATGGAAATTTGTGACTTTTATGTAAAGTTATGACTTTTGCGAAGAGTTGCGACTTTTGTGAACAATTGCGACTTTAATGAAGAGTTGCAACTTTTATGAAAAGTTGTGACTTATATGAAAGATTGTGACCTTTATTAAGGGTTGCAACTTTCTCAAATAGTTGTAACCTTTCCAATAAGGCACAATAAACATTTGTGGAGGCTATCCTTTGTTGTCTATAAATAGAGGAATTTCCTCTCATCCTAAAACTTTCTTCTTCTTTTCTTCTTCTTCTTCACAACTAAATATTTGTGTACTTGGTTCCTGTTGAGTGGCTCACCGACACCATTGGTTATGTTACAGATCTTGATATGTATTTTTACAGTCATTAGTTCCTACTTATGTTATTAAGGATAAATGATAAGATAAGTTACCTTTATCAACTAAATATTTGTGTACTTGGTTCGTGTTGAGTGGCTCACAGACACTATTGCTGAAACCATTGCTTATGTTACAGATCTTGGTATGTATTTTTAAAGTCATTAATTTATACTTATGATATTAAGGATAAATGATAAGATGTGTTACCCTTATCTTAAAAAAAAAAGATAAGATGTAATAAGTTTCATTCTCCTTTACATTATTAATGTTTGTTATCCCGTAATCTTGTATATAAGATAATATAGTGTTTTAGTTTTAATGACTGATAGGTTTAAATTATTATTTTATAAATTTTGTGATAAAAAATTCCTGCGCGAAGCGCGGGTAAATTTACTAGTATATATATATAAGAAAACCTTAGAACCGCCTATGTGGCACCACCACAATCAAGAATTCCCTTTGAAATTTTAACATTTTCAAAACTAGTCTTCCCCTTTCATGAAAAGTTGTGACTTTTATGAAAGGTTGTGACTTTAATGAAGAGTTGTGACTTTTATGAAAAGTTGTGACTTTTATGAAAATATGTGATTTTTATGAAAGGTTGTGACCTTTCGAAAGGGTTGCAACTTTTCCAAATAGTTGTAACTTTTTTGATAAGGCTCAATAAACATTTGTGCACGCTTTCTTTTGTTGTCTATAAATAGAGGGATTTCCTCTCATTTTAAAACAACGAAAATTCTAAACCTCTTCTTCTTCACAACTAAATATTTATGTACTTTATTCCTGTTGAGTGGCTCAGTGACGATTGCTTATATTACAGATCTTGGTATAATTTATTTAGTCATTAAATTATGCTTATGCTAGCAAGGATAAATGATAAGATGTAATAAATTTCATTTTTCTTTCCTTATTAATGTTTGTTACCATGTAAACATGTATGTGAGATAATAGTGTTTTAGTTTT
This sequence comes from Solanum pennellii, assembly GCF_001406875.1. Taxonomy (NCBI): domain Eukaryota; kingdom Viridiplantae; phylum Streptophyta; class Magnoliopsida; order Solanales; family Solanaceae; genus Solanum; species Solanum pennellii. The sequence continues at coordinate 61,171,752 of NC_028647.1, read as the reverse complement.
AATAACTGATAGATTTAAAACTAAAACTCTTGTGGCTTACATTAGGGCAATTAAAAACATGTGTACAGTAGAGCCTAGACCTGGATAAAAACAATACGAGGTAACTAAGAACACTTCTTGGTCATGGTACGGTTGCAGGGTTGCACCAGGGATCAACCCGTAGCCAATTTCTATACTCCCTTGAATATGTTACGTCAGTTTTTTGGTTCCTTTCTAGGTTAAATAGAAATTGGCTACGGGTTGATCCCTGGTGCAACCCTGCAACCGTACCATGACCAAGAAGTGTTCTTAGTTACCTCGTATTGTTTTTATCCAGGTCTAGGCTCTACTGTACACATGTTTTTAATTGCCCTAATGTAAGCCACAAGAGTTTTAGTTTTAAATCTATCAGTTATTAAAACTAAAACACTATTATCTCACATACATGTTTACATGGTAACAAACATTAATAAGGAAAGAAAAATGAAATTTATTACATCTTATCATTTATCCTTGCTAGCATAAGCATAATTTAATGACTAAATAAATTATACCAAGATCTGTAATATAAGCAATCGNTACATCTAGCTCCTCCCTTAACTCACTTTGCTTCCGCCTCTCTAGCAAAATAAAAAGGAAGGTAGACTGCCCATCTTCGAAACTATCAAACCTGCCATCAATGACCAAGTTTTTTAGTGACCAACTCCTGTGAGCCACTCTATTAGAACCTTCCAAACAGACAAGTCGTTAGGAACTCTCATAGCTTTGACCTGACCGTCAGACAGACTGAAACTGGGTTTCTTACCTATATCTTCTCTCCCGCACTTCCCAACCAAATTCGAAGCAAGCAACTCCAAAGCTTCCTTGTAAGACTGCACATTGACCTTCCTTGTTTCTAGAAAGAAGAAGTTTCTCCCTCTACTCATTGTCTAGCAACAAGCTCTCTCACACTTGCATAGACCAAATATAATATACCAAACAATAACTGAAGACAAGCTCTGTAGGTCATGTTTTTATCTCTCTCCAACCATGTTTTGCTGAATATTTTTAAAAAAAATAGAACAATACTTATTCATGTTCTGGGGAAAACGCTCATATACATGGAATATACAAAAAGGTATTGAGCTTAAGCAAAAACATACTTCTCTATGAAAGATACACAATCATCTAATAAATAATAACTTCATCAGTACATCAAAAGTTAATAGGAAAAAGCAAAAAGGCATGTCCCAATTTTTATGAAGTTGTATTCCATTCCTTCAAATTATCTCCTATTATTTGCTCTCCAAAGTACCCATATGAGTGCCAAAGGGGCAAACATCCCAAACTCTACATCTCCTTCTTCTCCTCCTGAATGCCCAACTATACAACACATTCTTCACTATTACAGGCATTCACTATGTATTCCTCACAAATTCAGAACTGTCCACATAACTGACTGTTACTGTTATGCTGAATAATAGACATAGCAAAGAAACACTCCTTATATTTACCATATATCAGACTCCTTTCTAACACTCCAAATAAACACTCCTTCTATTTACCATATATCAGACTCCTTTTTAACACTTCAAATGTAACATTCATCAAAGTACTATATTTTGAAGAGAGTGCATTGCATGTTTGAATAGATAAAATGCATCAATAAAATAGTTACAAAACACAATATTATACAACTACTTGATGCCGCCTCAGAGAGTTGTCTGGCCATTCTAATCTTTGTTAGTGTGAAGGTATATAGGTACACAAAATTATTACTCTTAAGTGTATATCCAGCTGACTGCATGATTCTCCTCATGGAATGCCAATATATTTGATCCATAAATGTCAGAAATTAACTTGGTGGTCATAATTGCACCCATTCACACCCAAGTATTAAAACACTGTTATAACAAGTCTTTTTCCAACTATTGAATCACCTAGACAAACACCACCATCCAAATGAGGAAGCAGAAGCAACATTTAATGACTTGTTTCATACTTACTGGAGAAGAAAAAGAAAAACACACAACCAAGTACTTTCAATGAATTCCTAACTCACTTGTTCTCTGCGTATGACGCAATGTATCTTTTTCCATGAATAGCTTTGACGGGTGTGTAATAGTCATGGAGGACCAGTGGAGTTGAAATACCAGTGTACAACTGCTTCTTTGAGCAAAAGGTTTGATTTTTCCGAGCGCAAACATACAACAACCCAATATATTCCCAAAAGCGGGGTCAGGACAGAGTATACATAGTATACGCAGAGCTTATCAATACCTCGAGGAGGTAGAGAGGCGAATATATCATGGATCTTTTACTTAATTAATAAAATTTCAAGAACCAAACACTGAAGAATGATTGGCTGGGGAAAGTATATTTTACCTAATCCTAAAACAGGGGTCAGTTTCACTCCCAGTCAAAATTCATAATGAACAACTGGAAAAAAAAGGGGCCATGAAAAGGTAAAGTGAATGTACGGGAAATAAACAAACCTATAATCAATTGTCGAGACAAAGAGTCGGAAAATTCTCGAACCACAAGTTGGGCTTCACGTTCTAGTGAATCAACATCAAGGGTATCTTCATCTTCAGCATAATCATCTTCTTCCTCATATTCAGACCCTCCAATATCTACCATTTCATCTTCATCTTCTCTACTTGTGGACAATTGTACGGCCGGTGGAAGACAAAAACTCCGGCTAAGATTACAGCGGCGGAAGTGGTGGCAACGGTGGGAGAGAGAGAATGGTGGGAGAGATGAAGAAGTTGGTGAAATTGGAGAGAGAAGAGAGAGAGTTTTTGATAGAGAAATTGCTGTATTGAGTTCCATGGATGAACAATACTGCTTTGCTAGCTGAGAGACTCACGCAGCTTTATCTTCCTCTTTCGAAAAAACAAAGACAACTTGGAAAAATATCTTAAGTTAAGGGTATATTTGGTAGAAAATGATTTTTGACAAAAATGGTGTTCGAATTTTCTTTCGCGTATGGATATTAACTCTATTTTTTTAAAAAGGATAATTGTATAATAGCAAATTAATAACCTAAATAGGTCTGCGAATTATACAATTGCAGCGAAATAGGCCAGCGAATTATACAATTTAGGCTAGCGAATCATACAATTGTATATGCATAGCGAGGCCAGCGAATTATACAGTTATATATGTATAGCGAGGCCAGCGAATTATACAATTTAGATCATCGAATTATACAGTTATATATGTATAGCGAATTATACAGTTATATGTTTGCTATGGAGCATAATTATGCAAACTTTTCTATAGCATACAAATATAAATTTTTTGTTTGCTATACGTGAAAGTTGTCATTTTTAAAATTACGATACATGGAAGAATACCTAGAGTTTTTTTTTTTTTTATTTCTATCTTTGTTTCTAAGAGTTATAGCTAGGCTTCAAAACTCAAACATATTATGAGGGGTGTGTATCGATCGATTCGCTTTTAATTTTATGTATTATTGATTAGGTTTTTTATTTTTAATACGTCAAATTAATATGATATTTTTTTATCAAATTTGAATATTTAATGGTTTAGTTTTCGATTTATCCAATTAAAAGATATTCATAAAATAAATATATGATTTCTCACTTCTCTAATAATTTGACGCGATACAGTGAAATAAACAAATCAACTATAAAATGCTTTGACATAGTGAAACAAGAAAAATAATAAGAAATTGCATCAATAAGAGCAGATGTAATACGAATATCACAATTATATGTTACACTTAAGACATAGTATATATTACAACTAAAACATAACATGAAATTTATGATGTGAAGTAGAAGTACTGTGAAGTATGTAGACTGTAATATAAAATATTAATTTAGTATTTAATTATGTTAAATTATCAATATTAATATTTATCAAGGATAAAAAAGTAGATTGTTATCATCTAAAAATCAATAAGCTAATATTTTTTGATAATAAAATTATTAACAACCCCTTAAGCCACTAACCCTGTAATATTGTTTTCGATTCTATTTTTACACTTTCCTACTTATTATATATATTACTATTTTTACTTTTTACTTTATTCAAATTATACAAATTCATTATTATCCGAATATTTTTCACATCATACGATGTCTTGATTATGTTCCTTAGTAGCTATATCACCCTCGAAAGTTTTATGGTTGACATTTATATCTTTATTAATGTTTTTGTAAAAGTAATTAATTATTCCTTTAGATTTGAAGAATCAACATTAACAACAAAGAAATTGCCATATGCTTTTGGACTTCGAGTTCTAATGATAAAGATGAAAAATAGAATAAAGGTACTCTTATCGTTTTAATTTATTTGATCTACTGTTTTTTTAATCCGTTTAGAAAATAATAATTCTTTTCCTTTTTAGCATCTCACTGCAATAAAAACATATTTTAGCAGCAAAAAGACATATTCTTTTGATCTACTTTTAATTTTCGTGGTTTCTATTTTTGAAGTCAAATTATTAGAATTTTGACTAATATTTTAAGATGTACTTTTTCATCATATTGATATGCAAAATATTGCATTTTTATAGTACTTTTCGTATTGAATATCTAAATTTTTTGTGTAATAGATCAAATTAATATAATCTAATTTAATTTTTAAAATTAATCAAATTGACTTTTGAAAAGCACAACATGACAAATAAAAGTGGACGGACGAAGTACATAGCTGTAATTAAAAAGATCAATTTTTTGTGTAGTGTCTCTTTATGATACCAACTTTTCACCTGAAATGTTTAAGACCATAAAATTAAAGAGCATTTTAATACATGTAACATATCTTTGCTGATATAAGACCAAAAAATTCAAAAATCTCTTTTATTTTGTGAAACAACTACTAAACAAATTAAAACGAAAAGAGTATATATTAACTAGGTTACATCTTTTGTCATATAATTTTTTTCATGTAACAAAGCTTAAAGAGTAGAAAGGGTAACAGGATATCCATATGTTGGGATGGCTAGTAGAAAAAAGGGGTACATATTTTTTTCTAAAGGAACCTTAGCCTCCAACTTAAAATTTTTAAAGTACATGATGAAGAAACTGATGTATAAGGAACTACTTCATTTCCTTCAAATCTTGATGGATCAAACTTTGTAGGATTTGGAAAATATTCACCATTTTTTTGTGTAGCTTCAAAAATCAAATATATCTGCAAAATTATTTTATGATGGAGTATTTTATTTATATCGTAATGCCACAGAACTTTGAGAAAAAAGTTTTTCTATGCTATCAGTTAAAAGTTTAATTTATCTGTGTCATTTTCTTTTGAGAAAAGACTTAATATGCCATTATTTGTTAACTGAAATGACGTAGATGAGCTAAAATTTTAACGTGTGACATAATGAGTATTTTCTCAAAGTTCGATTATTTTGAGCCTTATTTTTTTTAAAAAAAAAGATTTAATTAATGACGTGGCCGAATCATAATTGACCACGTGTAAAAATGATTTTGCAATATTTTTAGTTTACAAGTAATGACATGGATGAGCCTTTTTCTCAAACGAAAATGACAGATAAGTCAAACTTTTAACGGGTGATATAAATGAGCCTTTTCTGAAATTCGATACATGACATATTTTTTAAAAAAAGTGAAAGAAAATATACATACCTCCCATCCTTTAAAAAGTGAAAGAAAATATACATACCTTCCATCCTTTTGGTATGTGGAAATCTTCATAAGTGAAATCCTCTATGGCCTCTCTAAAAACACCTTGAACAATTGGTGTATTTCTTAATACTTCATTCACAAAGTTCCAAGTTTTCTTCATTTTTTTAATGTCATTCCAACATAGTTCTTTTCTTGGAATCATTTGCCTTGATATCTCATTTTGCTCTGTCATTTTATTAGGTCAAAATTTACAATAATTCAAAAGATTTTGTCAATATATATTCAAACACAAATAATCCACTTTTTTTTTTTATAACAAATTTAATTTGAAAAGACCAAAAAAAATATTTTTTTAAAAAAAGAGAAAGAAATACCCTCCATTATTTCATTGAAGAATTGAGGGTTTTGTTTAAGGTACTTCATTGTCAATGTAATAGTTGTAGCAGTATTTCATAACTACCAACAATAAATCCAAATAATTTCCATCTTCATCTTGTTCAATAATCAATTGTGTTAACACATCATTATAATAAACATTTCCTAAATTTGAATCAATCTCTAATAATTTTTCTCTTCTTTTTCAATAATCACCTTCATTTCTTTTCTTAATTCATTCCCAGCTTTCATTGCCTTATAAAATGTTGTGCCTGGTAAATTTATGTCCATTACCAAAAGACCTCTTGAAAAAATCTTGAATTTTTCATAAATATTATTATTCGATTCTTCGATACCTATAAATGCTCTAATAGAAAGGGAGAATGTAAAAATTTCACTAAATCACACACTATTACTTCATTATTCCCTTTCCAATGATTTCCCAAATGTGTATGTGACATATAGTCTATAGTACTAATAAGTGTTTCAACATTTTGTGAGTTCAAAGATAACTAATGACACTTTTTGCTCTTTTAGTGTCATGTTCTTTAGGTACAAATGATGTTGAAGGGAAAAGTTTTTGAACAGAATTTGTTCTCCAACCACTAAAAAGTTTATTACCTTTAGTAAATATGAATTTGTTAGTTGATGGACCTGAAAAAATAACAACTTTTTGGCCAAGTAATGAGGTTTTGAATATATTAGAGTTGTATTTTTTGGTTCTTTCTTGAACAAATTCATGGACTAATCCATAGTAAAGTGATACAAGAAATTGAATGGTTTCTCCAATAATAGGCCAACCAAATGAACCTGGTGGAGGTAAAATTATTTTTTGTTTAGGCTTGGAAAAGAAATATTTGAATAAAAAGTTGATGATTATAGCAAAAGTGGTTGCCAAAGAGAGGAGGAATAGGTTCATTTTTTTTGTTTTCATATAGTGGTATTCAAGTATACCACATATATATATATAGAAAAAAAATATATATATATATATATATATACTATATTGAATGATTTCTCTAGCTAAAATAATTTTTAGCGGCACTATAAATGTACATTAATAAAGAGTATTATTCCCTCCGTCCATAAGTAATTGTTATAGTTTTCTTTTTTAGAGTCAAACTATAAGATTTTTTATCAATATTTTATGATGTATATTTTCATCATATTGATATGCAAGAAATTACAATCTATAGTATTTTTCGTATATTTTTTGGATATCTAATTTTTTAAAAAAAATAAATTATCGAATTAGCGTAATCTAATTTAACTTTAAAACGAATTAGTCAAATTGACTTTAGAAAAAACACATCATGACAAATAAAAGTGGACAGAGAGAGTAAAACTTTTATAGATATTAATTAATTGTCATTGAATCTAAGATCCTTATAGGACATACAAGATGTGCCACTGAATACTTATCGTACAATAAAGGGATAATGCACAAATACCCCCTCAACCTATGCCCGAAATCTTAGATACACACTTATACTAACTAAGGTCCTATTACCCCGCTGATCTTATTTTATTAATAATTTTCTACCCCTTTTCAGCCTATGTGACACTATCTTGTGGGCCCAATGTTGGTTGACTTTTTTTTTTCAAGCTAGTGCCACGTAGGCCGAAAAGGGGTAGAAAATTACTTATAAAATAAGTTCAGGGGGATAATAGGACCTTAGTATAATATAAGTGTGTCTCTGTAATTTCGGACATAGGTTGAAGAGGTACTTGTGCATTTTCCCTACAATAAATAACGTATAACTTACATGAATAACTTATATCTTTAAGTGGGCTATTTTTTGTGTAAGAAATATATGGGTCTCTTGTTCCCAAACCCACTGGTTCAGCCCATAGACAAAAATAGGCTAAACCTCCAATTGGGGCCTAGCAGCTATTAGAAGGCTGAATCCCTTTTTTGTGGCCCATGATTTCATACTAACTTAGGAGTATATGTACATCTTCATCATTGCATTTTCATTCTTACATGTTGTAACTTCTAAGTTTAAAAGGGAATTTTTCACATATAGACACTAAAAAATAGCTCAATTACTCTTCATATGTATTTGTATAAAAAGAAAACGAGATCGGGAGAGAGGAGAGAGGCGAGTGAGATTGAGAGAGGTAGGAGAGAGGCGAGCGAGAGAGGCGAGCGAGGTGAATTATATATGTATATTGATTAGATAATTGTATACTCCCTCCGTCCTATTTTATGTGGCACTTTTCGCATTTCGAAATTCAAACAAGTCTATCTTTGCCAGTAATTTTTTCATAGATCCTTTTAACATTTTGAATTATCACTTATTGTGACTTGTACAACTCTTTACATAGTTTACAATATATAAGTTTCATCTCAAAAAAATTGAATATCCCATACACAAATGTCCGTCCAAAGTTAAACTATTTAACTCTCGAGGAACGAAAAGTGCCACATAAAATGGTACAGAGGGATTATTATACATATGTATTTGTATATTTTGGCGAATCATACATATACAAATAATTCTACTAACTCGGAATCAGACCACATAATTAATGTATAATGTTAGTCGTGAGTGGTAATTATAGCAAACTATAGCTATGATTAGTAATTAAGTAGTATAAGTTTGCATAATTGCGTAATTTTTCCTAAGTTAAGAGGAAGGAATCTTTGTATCTTCTAATAGTTGAAAATCAAATTCGCCCAATGCATGGCATGCATTTTTGAAAAATTGTTATTCTTTTCTTCTATTTTAATTGTCGTTTTAATTAGTCTATAAATTATTTAAAAGTAATACTTACTTAAGAAATTCAAGACTAAAATGGATAAGTGTTTTCAACTTTACCCTTAAACATTAAAGAAATAGTTATTTTCACTTTTGCTCAATTCTAAAAAAATATCCAATAAGTAGGGGTAGCTTAATAAATTATACATTGTACAAAATAATAATATACCTAGTGTAATTTCATAAATGCGATATGGGAGAATAATGTGACATCCTAGCTTAGAATAAGAGTCTTATTGACAAAACATAGGAGAGATGCTAGGTATATAAGTAAGCCTACCTTACACATGGGTGACATATTTTAAATCTACATAGGTCTAGGCCCGAATGGGACAATACCCCTGGTCAACTGAATGTTACAAATGGTATCAGGGTCACATTTTTATTAACATTGTTGATGGTGGATCAAAGTTCAATTAAGTTTACATAAATTCCAAAAAAATTGAGGTGCACCTCAATACTGAGTCAAGACATATTTTATTTGATGATATTTAACTCAGCGAGGATCCTAAGTCCATAAGTGTGAGTGTATGTTACAACCTAGCTAGTTATGATAAGAGTCTCATATTGGCAAAATACTGAAGAAACACAAGGTATGTAAGTAATTAAGCATATCTTAAATCCTAGTGAACGTTCTGCTCGCCTAAATCCAAAGTGAACAATAGACTTTATTCCTATTCTTATGGAGTAAGAAATATTATTTTTGATAGACCCTTTGATCAAATAGAAGTTATTCAATAAATGGTTGCAAGAAGAAAAAATGACAACAAAATTTTAAGACGCAAAGCAAAATGAAGCTACGCAAACACGAATACTATTACTAATAAGAAAAAGAGGATACGTGCAAACCTCCTACCTCTCCCACCTAAAGAACAATCACATACATACGGTCATCTACTAATGTCCTATATATGTTCATATGCTTAGTAAGCTGAAGTTGTTTCATGTACTATCTTATCACCCCTTCTAAATCTTTTTTAGTCTACCTCTACCTCTCCTAAGTCCTATAATTCAACCTCTCACATATCCAAATTGGCGCCATCACTTCCCTCATCTTGTGTGTTATAGAGGCTACTCTACCTTGCCTCATTTAACTTCGTCCTTAACTATATTCTCTTTAAGTATCTTCACACATCCATTTGAATATCCTTATTTATGTTAAATTTATATTTTGAACGTGGACGTTCTTGATTGACCAATACAACATATTGGTCTAACCACCACTCTATAGGCCACCCAGTGTTTTAAAAGGCGGGGGCGTGAGCCGATGTGAATTATATAATATAGGAAGAGGCATAAGCCCCGAGACACGGCGCGTAAGTCCCATGGATTTATGGGGCGTAGTCTCATGTATATTCAATTTTATAGTTTTATTACTAATAAAATAAGCAAAATTAAATCTTTCAATGAATTATGATTTTTATTTGAATAAGTATTGATAATCAATAATGAATAAAAAAAATATTATAATTACTATTTGAGAAATAGCATTACACCAATAGTAAAAATATGATCTAAAGCAAAAAAAAGTGTTAAAATATAAATTAAAAATGTCTCGGATACGTTTTTACTCCCAAGACTTACGCTTTTATGCTCCGGGCTTACATCTCAAATTTTAGGACTTACGCCTTATGAATCTACGTCTTACATTTACGCCCCAAAGCGTTTTTGGTACGCCCCGCCCCGAGACTCGCCTCAAAAACGGTTTTTAAAACACTGGGCGAACCAATTTGTTGTGGAAGTAATTCATTTAGTCTTGACGACACATTCTTATCGCACAGAGCCTCCATTCACCCACCCCATTCCAATACGATGTGTGTCGTCTTCATCATCAATCTTTTCATTTTCTTGGATTACGGACTCAAGATATTTTGAATTTCTCTCTTGCGATATGACTTGGCCATCAATCTTTACATTTAACCTCCGCCTCATTTGTTACATCACTGAACTTGCACTCCAGCAACTGTGTTTTATTTTGCTTAACTTGAAAACCTTTAGACTCTAAGAACCTGTTTTAAAACTTCGAGCCTATTGTTAATTTCATCGTGCATTCCGTCTACCAAGACTATGTCATCTTTAAGTAAACTATATCTTATATTTACTATTTTTAAATAGATTTATAAAGGGTTAAAACGATGGTTAAAATGAAATTGGAGCGAGTATCACTTAGTCATTGTAAATCAATAATCATTTTCACCTCAATTTTATCTTTGACTATGATAAATCAGAACCTTTATAAGCTTTTCCTCACTATGATAAATTAAAATAATAGAGTGTTGTTTTTAATAAAATTTTGGGAAACATGAATTCTCCAAATTAAAAGAAATCAATACTAGACTTGTTGTTTACAACATTGGTGCATAGGAAAAAACAAAGTGAAGAAAATAAAAGCAAATACAACTTGTCCAAATTGTTATTAAATAGCCTCCACCTTCTTTCTTTAGTTAATATATAGATATTATATAGTACTATCATGAATAATTTCATGTCAATATCTTTGTTACTAGGGGTCTATATAGATAGACAGCTTTCTCATTATAGCAAATTCATTTTATTACAAGGTTCCAATTAAGTACAAATTGAATATTCTTTTGCCCATTCTAGGCAACTTTAAAGGGAAGGGATTGCTTATTTTGGTGGTATAATCAACATGACCAAAAGACAAAGCTTGGAGAAAACAAATAAGTAAAGAGGAAGCATACAGAAAGTGAAGATCATTGGAGTAACTTCAATGTTTTCTCCTGCTTTTTTTAGCCAATTTATACCTTTTTGTTACCCTTTTGTAAATAACAAATATTTTTCTCGAGCACTGCGACAAAAGAGATATTTAGTGACAATAGATTTTTTTCTAAAATTTAGCAACAGTTGAGCTAATATCATTATATCCAGAGTTGCTAAGGTGTTGTTCAGCCGACATTTGTATAGAGTGTTAGTTATACATATTCATATTTGTTATTATTGCTAAATATAATATAACGATAATTATATTATTAGTGTATAATTTTTAATTTGTTTTAGTGTATTCACTATAAAGTGGTTTTTATGATTGAAATTGATTAATTTCAGAAAATATCTAGGACCCATTTGGATTGATATGTTTCAAAGTTTATGGAGGATTATGGAAGTAGTAAATTTGACTACTTATAAATGGAAAATGTTTAAATAAGTGATTTTAAATCATCTGCAGAAAATGGTATATGAGAGTAATAGTTTTACATAAATTTTTGCAATAAATTAATAAATTTGACTAATTTTCTTTTCCTTAACTTGAAAGTTAAATTTCACCTACTAAACCCTATAATACTCATATGAAGTTTTATTAAAAGGATAAATATTCCGTTTAACTTTTTTTTTTTAGAAATTTCAAAATAAATATAAAACATTGTTTTTGCAAGAAAAGTAATTTAATGGCATTTGAAACAATTTCAATTTAAACATCTTCTTTTATGATAAGGGATCGATCTGACTTTTATTTTTATATATTTATAAATAAGAAAAGCAAAAAAGTCATTCTTGTTAGTACTTAATATAAATTATTGGAAGGTGAAATGTGTTATTTATTTTGGAAACAAATTGTTAGAGGCTTAATAATTGGGATAACAATAAATTAATTTCGCCATTATAACTCATATATATATATATATATA
>NC_028647.1:61092221-61158858 GCF_001406875.1 Solanum pennellii | reverse complement strand
TATATATATATATAATTTTATCTCTTATTTATTCGAAATTCATAAAATTTTATAATAATTTATCGCTGAAGAGAATTAGTGATAGATTTTGCTATTTAGTTATAAAATTTGTCTGCTATCAATTTATATTTTTCAATATTGGTGCATGCCTAGTGTACGTTAAATCGACATTCATCAAATTTTATATTAAGGTGGTACATATATATTTATCTGTTAGAGCCTCGAGCATAGAGTTAACTTTAATTAGTTAAGACTCAAAAGAGGTGATTTTTTTTATCATAAATATCTTGATTAATCATGTACATGCAAGTTAAGATATATTTAAATATGTAGATGTACTTGCTAGGGACTAACAATGTACTTTTATTAATGCGTCTAAAATACGTTATTTGGTTAAGAATAAAAGGAAATTGCAAATTAAGTTATTTCTAATATAAAAATATGATATTCTTCTGAAAATATACTAAAAGATAAAAGTGACACAAAAATTGAAACGAAGATAATAACGTTTTTCTATCGAATTCAATACCAACGAAATTTACTGTGTCTAGCATGGACGATAGATATATTATGAGTTAGACAAAAAGGTAATTGATTTAATAAAACATAATATAATGAAAGAGCAAAATTTAATGATTCTATATTTTTTATTTAAGGTGTGTAGTCGGAAAGAAAAAATATATATTTTAAAAGGTATTATATATAGTCTAGATAAATATTATGGGAAAGGACGAGACATATTGTGTTTGAGGGTGGATGAAGATGAGATGTGTTAGATGGTGGGAAGGATACAATCAATATTAAATGTCACTTGTGAAACTTATTTTTCCTATTTTATCCGAGAAAATATTTTACTAAAATTTTGATCAACGAACATAGAAAATTTGAAAAATATGTTCCACCGCATCAAGAACACCCTTAAACATAAATATTATTTTTGTTTCTCATATGTGGTTCAGTATCTACATTAGAATCAGACTAATTTGGATTCACAGATCTATTTCTAGGGGTAACGCTAGCTTTCTTTTATTGAATTTTTATTATTTTTATAACTTAAATTCAAAACCTCTGATTAAAATTCAACCATCCCACCTAAATTCACGTCGATTTACACATAACTTTTGCATGCAAAATTGAACTCTTTAATTTTATGCTTTATATTTTCACTCTTTTTCTTTTAATCTCGGTCCCTTCAATATTATTTATTAAATTACAAGAGTAAGCAATCAAAAAGTGAATAAAGTGGGGTCTAAATAATTTAAATAATTAATTAATTAAACATTTTTTTTCTTGTTTTCCTCATGAGTCTCTCTTTTTTTTGATAATATTATCACACTTACGTAAACCACAATTCACATTTCCTTCTTCTAATTGATTCTTTTTTTATGCATAAGCAAAGGAGTTAGTATTAATTATTAATATTGTGATTATTCCAACTAATATTGTTCTTTTACTAACATAATAATCATTGCAACGTGTCAGAACACAATAGTTAAAAAAGGGTCCATAAAATAAAAAGTGAAACACATGAATGATTTATTAATAGATTAAATTAAAAAGGAGGAAAAAGAAGCTAAAGTGAATAGTGATTGCTTTTAAGTTTTTTTTTTTTTTTTTGACCAATATACAATAATGTTGTAATATATTTGGATTTTCAAAAGAGAGACAAATTAAATGACGTTGTCACAATACAAAACTTTTTGTGCACAATCAAAGATTTGACAAAATGTGAACAAATCTACAAAAAGCTTGATTCCTCTTTTTCCTCTATGAGAATGAGGGAAATGATGTGAAATCAAGGAGGTACGTTTTAAATTATAACATAAAGTTTTATTTCATTTAACTAGAATATTTATTTGATATTTATATCGATAAAAAATATCACATATTCGATGAAATAAGAATTTTCATAACGTGAATTAAAAAAATATTTTATTCAAATTTATTTGTCTAATTATATGAACGATCTATTTATTGGAGATATTGGAGATGATATTCAAAGCTCCACTTGGATAGGGGTCATTTCCAAATTTTTTAGTCTAGACATATTCCTGTAAAATAACCATAATTTTCTACTTCAAACTTCGATTGATGCACATTTGGTGACATTGGAAATAAAATTTATAAACCTTTTAATTTGATATTTCACCGACTATCTAACACTTTAAATGCTGAGATATGTCATCATTTGAATTTGACCCTTATATAAATTTACGTGAAAATTTAGCCCATAAAAATTCTATAAGCACGAGTTAGTGTTTCTGGTCCTTTATGACCCTAAACCACACTCGACACACTTACTATACTTATGAATGAACCTTAACTAACACACATGATCAAGTAATACATCACCCGGTCCAAGATGATATGCATATAATGACCACATGTTATAGATTTATTATACTTGGGAATGGACCTTTATTACATACATGATCAAATAAGATATCACCCAATCCAAAATATTTTGGTAGTTTGATATTTTGTATATTTTTTTGCATGTAATTTTAAGGGGAAAATTACGCGAAATGGAAAATACCTAAAATATATTATGTAATATAGCTATAATTTTGATTATTTTTACTCTGTCACTACAGTTTTACGAAATTTGGCTTTTCTTTTTCTTAAGTGTAAAACTCCAGAATTTGTATGATTTGGTCCTGATTGTATAAATTCAGAATTTGAATAATTTAGTTCTTAATTGTATAAATTCATAATTTATATATGCTTACCTTAGCTATTTATGTATGATTAATGAAAACTTACATAATAAAGTATCATGTTTGTATATTAGCAAGCGAAATATACAAAACGGAGTTCTGAAGATTTCTTAAATGTATAAATATAAAATTCGTATATACTTACCTTGTTTGTATATTCGCTTGAAAAACAAACGGGCAAGTAAACATACATACCTCAGCCTCCATATATAGCAAACAAAACTATAGCTATAAAGTATAATTACGAAATTATAACTATAGAGCCTTATTATGTCAATTACCTTTACTATTTTTGAAATTTTCCTATTTTTAGAACACTAAAAAAAAAGTCTGATGATCTGATCATCCCCCTCTTACCACCTAATAAACAATTTTTTTATGTTTTTTTTTTTAACAAAACATCCATTTATGAAAGTATTGGAAGTTTCTGGACTTCCATAAATGAAAGTTTTTATTTTAATAATGTTTTGGGTATATGAATGATCGAAGAGTACTCCCTCCGTTCATATTTTAGTTGATTATCTTATTAAATATAGTTATCTTATGTTAGTTGTCTGTCTTATTAAATCACGAAAATAGTAATTAAATTTTTTCATAATATCTTTGTAATTAATTTTTTTTGAGAGTTATCATATTTATTAGTAAAAAATATCAAAAAAAAAATTAAAAAAAAAATTAATAAAAATATATTTTTATTAATAATTTCTTAATATGTGTAATAAAAAGAAAATAATCAACTAATATATAACATAAAAACAAAAGCCTAATGGTCATCCGTCGAGATCTGCTCCCAATTTTTTCATCAAGTTGAAGAATTACATTAATATTACCAGTGATACAACAAGGACCAGTGACTAAAAAAATTAGATCTAGCGTCGAATAAATTTTATAGCTAAACAATAAAATTTGTTGTTAACCCAATTTAGCGATGAATTAGTGACAATTTTTTATTAGTCATGAGAAACTGGCGATGGATCAACGACAAAGTTCATAGATAAATCCTGTATTTATTAAACCCACAACTAAAAACCCTATGAATTTCATATCATATATTGATTTCCTCTTACTAAATGATGAACTTCATAGCTAAATTCATTGTTTTTCGTATCATATATGATGGAACTCTTTCTAAATCAGTCTAAAAGTTGTATACTTTGCATTTCAAAGATATTAAAATTACATGGTGCTAAAAATAGCTAGTCCAACATGATCTAATTATATTTTAAACAGCAAGGTATGTAGACAAAAAAAAAAAAAAGATAATGGGACATGTCTAGCATCATATATGAATTAAATTTGCTTTACCCAAATAATTTTATGTTACATATGAAGTCCCTTGAAAGATGATATTCCATATTTTCTTGAAAACATACTTCTTACTTTATATTGATATTTTACTAAGCCAATGTGGTGGTCAATTTTTATCACCTTTTATAAATATATATACATATATATATTTGAAGTATTTTTTTTCTGGTTTTCTATTCAGTATTTTAAGTTCACATTTGATTAAATTTGAAACACACGCTATAGGGCTTATTCGGAAATGACGCTTTCATAATAAAATTTTCTCATTCTAAAACTCAAACCCGAGATCGCTGGTTAACCGCGCATACCAAACCTTCTCCCCTATAATGGAAAAATGTAGGTAGACAATTCCCATTCAAAGATCATGTTACTATACATGATCATTTGAATTCTTGAAAATTTATCACCACATTCGAAACCATATTATCTTTGTTTTATAATAATATTAAAAATTAAAATAATAATCATATTTTCTCTTATCTTTATGTACACGTGTGGATTTATATATTGTTGTTTTTGGTTAAATTGATTGAGTGGGGCTATGCCGGCAGGGGGTATAGGGAAGATTATGTGAAGTGGAAGCAAAATGTATATCATAATATTAGACTTGGTTACAAAACAAACTTTCCATTTTAATTTCATGCACTTATAGAGTTGTATCAAAGATATACTAATATACATATTTTAGTATCTCATTCAACTTTTAATCATTAACTTACTTGTGAAGAAATATGCATAGAGGAAAAAGACAATACATATGGAGTCAAAGACAAGAAGACCATCTATCCTTTTCCAAACCGTTTTTACCTAGACTTATCAACCAACACCTCCCTACCCCCTCTACCCCCCACCCCTCCCATCCCTACCCCTCCAAGTTAAACGAATTCAACTGAACTCAGTATTTTTACATAAAATATATATATTTTTTACATTTTGATAAATTTTTCAAATATATTCCAAACTTCGGAACATGATATTTGGAAAGTGTAAAAAAAATCAACGATAAAAACATAAATACTGAACCGATCTGGATCAGGTTTTACTCACCCCCACCCCACCCACCTATGTTTCATTCCTTATACCCTCTCTATCCTCTTGATTCCCCATTTCTAAGCAAAGCCCCACAACTATCACCATCATCATGATCATGATTTTCATTTCATAGAAGTTTCACTCTCTCTCTCTTTCTTCCTCTTCCTCTTGTTTTTCTCATTTGTTTTTTCAATTTTAAATATTTTTGAGGTTGATGGTGCTCATCAATATAAAGTTAGTGACTTCTTTTTACATTAAAACAGTTGGGGAGACAAGAAAAAAAAAATAGAGTGTCTAAAAAACCAAAAGAAAAAGAGATAATTACAATGAGGAAGCCTGAGTTCTCCTCCTCCTCCTCCTCTTCCTCCTCCGCAAAGAACAATTACAATAACAATAATAATAACACGAACATGAAGCTAAGAAAAGGGTTGTGGTCTCCAGAGGAAGATGAAAAGCTTATGCATTATATGCTAACAAATGGACAAGGGTGTTGGAGTGATGTAGCAAGAAATGCTGGATTACAAAGATGTGGAAAGAGTTGTAGACTCAGATGGATTAATTATTTGAGGCCAGATCTTAAGAGAGGTGCATTTTCACCTCAAGAAGAAGAACATATTATCCATTTACATTCCATTCTTGGTAACAGGTTTGTTTCTCCCTCTCTCTTCTTTCGAGTCAGAATTTTCGTTAAAGAAAATCTAAATATAAATGAAATGTTAACACAACATATAAAGTTGTGAGATATGTGCATGTAGGTTAGTAGTATTCTTTTGGAAGGGTTTTAATTTTATATATATATATTGATGATATAAAAAATATTTATTTAATCAGATTACTTATTTGATAATTATAAGTAAATTTTTTTTTAATATTAATTGACCGTTTGATGAAAATGGTTGACTAACATTTCATTACTCGGTAAATTCATTATAATTATAGTGAAATAAGATGTATATAACTTAATTTTATTTTATTTTTGGAAAAAACAACTTTGAAAAAAAAAATTGAGTTCAACTTGTGTACTCTTATCAAGAGCGATTATTCAAAAAATATTTACAAATAAGCTTTTTTAAAATTTGAAATTTAAAATTTAAAAGATAATATATTACCGGCTAAAACAGGTAAAAATATTGTGATGATGTTATTAGCATTATTAGTATATTTGAATTAAGTACATGTAGTCGTCCACTTAGAAAAAAAATAAAATTAGCAACTTGAAAATAAAACATGTCACTTACTAGTACAATAAATTAAAATATGTAAGTGTTAAAAATATTTATATTAATAGCGTAGATAAGTTAAATCAGTCATTTTTTTATGAATATTTCTTTGATCTGCTATTTGCAAAACCAAAATCATAATATTGAAAATCATCATAAATTTGAAAAATTTAGATGAAAAAGTATTTTGAGTGAATACCTTGAAGATTAAAGAAAAAGTATATCTCCAATTGTTTTGAAGTCAAATATGTATTATAAACTACTAGTCTATCTACATGACAATTTTTTTTTTATATAAAAAATGTTAAATATGGACATGATTCCTACCATAAAAATACCTAATACATAAAAGAAATTGTTATTTTCTTGGATTTAACTTATATATAGTACTATATATTTTAATATGTCGTAGCAGATAACCTATTAGATAAATACGTGTATAAAAGAATAAATTAAGGATATAATTATTATTTGTGAATATTAGTAATTATTTAGCAGTTAGTTATATTTAGGGGACAAAACAGTGAAATTACAGGTAATCTTCAATGGCTAACATGATCAAGCTAATTATGATGTCATTGACTTCAACAACTTACATGATTTATTAACATGCATATCTTCACTTGTACGTTTTCAAAAATTCAATGAATTAATTAACAATATTCACTAAATTAAATTATGAGCTGATAAGTAATTGAACTAATAGTTATTATCTCAAAAAATTTAATTTTATTTAATAAAGAATTTGATTTTTTGATATAATAATTATTAGCTGATTGACGAAATCAAACGTGTAAAGCTTAAGAATTTCCATCATTTTAAGGTTTTGTAATACATTTCTTCTTCTTAGTTCCTTTTATTCTTGTCAATTGTTGATAAATAATATATATTTGTGGATTTTAAGTAATATAATTAATATAGGTAATTTAGTAGCATGGATTTATTCGTTGACGTCTTATATTTTAATTTTTATGATTAAAAACTTGGTGATAATGATCGATTTTAAGGTTGGGAAATAGCTTAAAGAAAAGGGATTGGTAGATAAATTTTTATTCTATCAAGTCACTCTATCAAAATATATTATTACCTATTTTAATCATGTGCTATCTTCTTCTTCTTTTTTTTCATTATATATATATATATATAAATTAAACTCTTCTATTATATAATAAAATCTAAATTATAATATTAAGTGCACTTAGTTCTTCTTTGTTAATAGAGGCCAAGTTGAATAGAATATTGATCGAGTATATTTACATCATGGTCTTAGAGTTGAAAATATTCTTCTTTATTTTTTTAAGATATTTTTTTTCCAAACATATCATCATATTGTACATGCATGTTTCTCATGACTTTCACATCCTCTCAATTTGACCTAGGAATTTTTACATTATACTTTATACATAAATAATGTATACTTTTTTTATATTGGCTAGTGAATGTGTTATAAGTCCTTTGACCTATGAATATTGACTCTTATTTTCTTTTTTACTCCAAAGGTGGTCTCAAATAGCTGCACGTTTGCCTGGACGTACTGATAATGAAATCAAGAATTTCTGGAATTCGACATTGAAAAAGAGGCTAAAGAACTCATCATCATCTTCTACACCATCACCAAATGCAAGTGATTCATCCTCAGATCATCCCTCCAAAGAACTCAATATGGGAGTCACTCAACAAGGATTCATGCCAATGCTCAAACATAACCTAATGTCCATGTACATGGATTCAACCACCTCTCCTTCTTCCTCGTCTATAGCCCTAAATACCATAAATATTGATCCTTTGCCCACCCTCGAGCACACCTTAATAAACATGCCTAATGGATTCAACGCGCCCTCATACTTGAGTACTACACAACCATGCTTGGTACAAGGTGGGAATATTGTGAGTTCTAATGGTGGTAGTCTCTTTTATGGGAATAACCATGGGATATTTGGAGGAAATCTTAGTATGGAAGGTCATGAACTCTATGTTCCACCATTGGAGAATGTAAGTATTGAGTATCAAAATGTTGAAAATGGGAATTTTAGTCATCATCAAAACAACAATAACCCTAACAACATGACCAACTTGATCAATACTAGCCATAATTTCAATACTTGTAGTAATATCAAAGTAGAAAATTTTGGAGGGATAGGGAATTATTGGGAAGGAGATGACCTAAAAGTGGGAGAGTGGGACTTGGAGGAATTGATGAAGGATGTTTCACCTTTCCCTTTTCTTGATTTCCAAGTTGAATAACCCTACAACAACATTTATATCCCTATGGAGATCAACACCTTTTTTTTTTCCTTTTTCAACATTAGGCCACATATTTTCAATCCTATACATAGTTCATATATAAATTTGGACATGAAATAGAAGACGAGAGGGTAAAGAATCTCACAAAAATAAGGATTATTTCCAAGTAGATATATATATATTTTAGGATATTTTTCATGTACTTTAAATGATGTAATTGGAAAAAGGGTAATTTGGTCATTTGTACTTCATTTAGGTGTTTGTAATAATCACAATATTACATGCTCTTGCAGAGATATGTATAGTCAGTCACATGTGATAATGTAGAAATTAATTAGTGATTGTCTTAGTCTTATTGTAAACAAAATCATTGAAAATGTAATCAAATATGTTTTTTTAATTAGTGGATTGAACAAGTCTTATAGACAAATAATTATCTCTGTCTTTCTATTCATGCTTGAAAATTGATCTTTATCAGTCTCCTACTATATCCCTATAAGTCATCCTCGTGTATCATAATTCTCTTTCCTTCCTTGATTTTAATTTATTCGCTTTAAACTTTACACGAATCTTTAAAAAATAATAATTATATAACATAAATATCTATTATAGATATTCGTATTAATTACTTTTTAGTCTTTGATCTTAAAAAATAAATTAGAGAATAAGTAATTAATCTATATTGGGGGGAAATGAAAAAAATAATGTATTTCTCTTGATATGTTAAAAGTGATTTGTTTGTGTGTGCGCTTGCATGCTTGAAGTATTATTACGACTAATCAAAGGTTATTATGATTAGCCCTTACATCTATATTTTCATTTTTATTTGTTATTTATCGAGAAAAGATTTCATATTTTATTCTTAACATTACCTACGTATTTTTCAAATTATTGTCGAAGACCTATACTATCAGAAAAGTGTGAATTATATAGAGATTTTTCTGGGGATTAGTATGAAAATTTGTAGGAAAAAAAGTTTCCTGCAGATTTTCATACTAATACCCAGAAAAATCTCCATATAGTTTACAGTTTTTCTTATAGTGCTAAAAGTATTATACATCAATTAATATCGATATTAGGTAACATGCTCATAATAATATTATTTCTTTAAAAATCATATAAAATTTTAAATGAACAACTAAAAACGAACTGATAAAATATTATTCAAGGATTATGGATATGACACGCAAGTAATCTTCACCTTAAATGGAGTTTAATCTCTAAAGTGATATTATAAGTCCACTTGAAATATGAAGTTTCCACATAAGAGAGTGAAAAGTCAGCTTGGCTCTAATTGTGATTAGGACTTTGTAATCATAGCATTAATTACTGCTTAACCTTAATGGTTGAATTCAAAGAACAATGATAATAGCTTTATTAACTTTTCCACTCTCACTTCTAAAGGTTGCAACACAGTCAATCTCGATAGGGAAGTTAATCAGTGCAAAATGAAATTATGGCCAGGGTAATTAAAAAAACTTATCACAATAAGTAAAATATGGGTCGTAGTGAAATGGTTAGAGTTTCGAGGTTTTTGTATTTGAGCTCTTCGAAATGGAAAAAAATCAATATATATATAGGAGTGTTGCTTGAGTCCGGGGTCTATAGGTAACAACCTCTAGCTCTATCTCCCAAAGCAGATGCACTCTATCCTCCGCTGATCTAATTTATAGGATTTCATTGGGTTTATTGTTTTATTGCAACTGCATTTCCGTGCATGTTGGGTTGCAAGTGATACTACAATAAAAGAGACATTTAGTGGAAATAGATTTTTCTTTTAGCTGTAATAATTATTTGAACAAAAATATTTAGCAGCAATTGAGTTAATATCATTGCATCCAGAGTCCCTAAAGTCTTAGACAATATTTATATAGAGTGTTGGTTATAAACACATATTTATATAAGAGAGAGTTGAGAGTTTTTCGGATGATAAGCACCCCTCACTTTAAATTTTATGGTTACAAGTTCGTATCACCAAGAGAGCAAATGTGAAAGTCCTAAGAAAGGGGTAAAAAAAGGTATAAGTCATATGCTACCCCTTAAAGTTGTTCGCATATTTCACTTGGACACCTTAAGTTAGACTTGTACCTATTGAACACTTGAACCTTAAGAAATATATACCTATTTAACACAAAATGACAATCAGTTAAAAGATTTATGTTGCATGTATTTCAAACGCTGGCACATAATAAACATACCAATAAAATGATGACACGTGACATTAAAATCCAACTTTCTAAAAATATTATTTAAATAATCCAAAATGTTCTTTTTTAAAAAAATAAAATTTTTCTTTTGAATTACCCTTCTACCCTGCGTCTTCTTCTTCAAAAACCATATCCGCACTTCCATTGATCAACGCCGACGCCGACACCGGCAACCCAGTAAACCATCATCTGATCTCTTCCTTCTCCTCCATTATCAACTCACATCTTTTTTTCCTCCATCGAATCTTACTCCTTTCATCAACGTCGATAATACACCATCTGTCCAAGCTAAATATCTATTCTTTTTTCATTTTAATATCATCAAAACCTTCAATTCATTGCATTTATATTTTTTCCATTTGTAATTATTTATCGCAATTATAATAGATAATAACAAATGTTTATTCGAAAAAATTAATACATATTTATTTTACCGGATTAAATGAAATTTTACCGGAATATTAAATATGCAGATCTACATTAAAAAATAATAAAAAGGAAAAAAGCAGAAGAAGAATTGGAGACGGTAAAAGAAACAGATAGGTGAAGAGGGTGGGGTGTGATGTGTATGTGTAAAAAAAATTATGAAAATGGTAGATGAGAATGACAGAGGAAGCGGGGAAGAAGACTTCATTTTCAAAAGAAATTATTTTTTTTCTTTTTTATTAATTTTTGTATATAAGTTAGTAAAAAAAAAGAAAAAAATATTATTTTCAGTAGTTTTACACGCCCAAAGAGAGTGTGGTACACGTTTTTTAACATGTCAGCATTTTGTCTCTAATAGGAATGACTTTTGAACAAATAAAATGTTCAATAGGAACAAAGATAGGTTGAGGTGTTCAAATGAAGTATGCGAACAACTTCAAGGGGCCACATATAACTTTAAGCCATGTAAAAAATTAAACACACATATTTATTAGGTATGATACATAAATGTGTCATTTAACTTGGTCTCATTTCACATTTATGTCCTTCAACTTTGGGTGTGCACAAATAGACACTTAAACCTGTATAAAGTTGAACAAGTAAACACATGAGTCCTAAATGACATAATACATGTAAGACATAAATTATCACGTAGGATGCCACATACACTGGCGTAGCTAGAGCCACCCTAAGGTGTCTAATTAGAAACCCTTCGTTAGAAAATTATTTTTGTAGGCATATATGTTAAATTCTACATTAAACTGATATATATTTAAAGTTGGATATCCTTGACAAAATCTATACCTTTGGTGTGTGATCATTTGAATGAAGAAGTTTCGGGTTCATACCCCAAATAGCACAATTTTTTTTTTAATTTTGACAGCCACACACCATTTTTCTTGAACATCCTTAGTAAAAATTTTTGGTTCCACCATTGGCTAAATAGGACACGTGTGTCTATTTGTTCAATTTTCTACAAGTTTAAGTGTCTACTTGTACAAACTTAAAATTGAAGAACATAAAAATAAAATGAGACCAAGTTAAAAAAAATATATTTATATTTATGTCAATTTGTTGTTTCCACTAAAGGTCTAAGATGGATATTTTTTTTGTCGGTTTAGGTTAGGAGACAAAGTGATTTGTGTATAGTTAAAAACTTAAAAGCTAATTAATTAGCTACAGGATTAAAATAAGTGCTTCCCTAAATCATTTCACCTCAAGATTTATGACATTCCATAACTAACTAATGTGACTTTAATATAGGTATTTGTCTGGAAGTTTATTATTTGATTACGTAAATTGTGCATTGCTATGAGGTCACCTTTAATTTTTGGCAAACTTTTGGTTACACTAATTAAGATGGTTTATAAAAAAAATTATAACTATTTTTAAGAAATTTTTATAGCCTGAGGCGTGTAAAAAGACACTATTTATTTTTTCAAACACTTTATTAGTCATTAATCTTTATAACCTATTACATGTAATTATGAAAGTTATTTTGTCAACAATATTATTTTGACTATAAAGTTGAGATTATATATGCTTCCTATATATATATATGAGCACATTGTTTTCTTTGAGAGATACTTTAAAAAGAAATATTCTTCATACTTTTTGAGTTGTTGGATTATTCTATCAATCAAAAATTTTTGTTAAATTTTGACTCTTAATTTTATACTAGAATAATTTATTGAATTATGAAAAATACATCTATAATTTCAATGAAATATTCTTATGGATATGAGTATCTTTGATATGTTGCTACGACAATATTCATAATATTTATAAAAATATAACACTTTGAATTTGGAAGCTTCTCATATATGATTATAATATAGAATTCATAAATTTCAATTTTTAAATCGATATATGATAATAAAAAATTGTAAGCCGACCAATCACTATTCTCTCCTCATTTCTTTCTTACTCCCCAAAAGGGAAAAAAGATATTGAAATTTTATTTAATTGTAAAACAGTCCAAGTTACAAAATTAGTATTTGTTACCTTGTTGTATCTAATAAGTTTTATGTTTTGTCAAACAAAATTTATTCACTACATAATTAAGTTTGTAATATAGTTTTTTCTTAAGAAGTCTTAATTCACCTAGTGTATTTCAAATGACAAGTCCAAGAAATCTGTCTCAAGAAAAAGAGAATAAAAGACTAGAGAATCGCATATTTATTTTGATTATTTTAGATTAGAGAATTTGACGAATCATTTGAAATGTCAAAAAAAAAATTATAAAAATTATTTTATCTATCAAATAAAGAATTAAATCGAAAAGTCATATGCACGCATGGTACATCTCTCATCTCTGATTGATTTTTTTTTATAATATATAAGTGTATTTTAACTTATTTAGATTAGTAACTTTTCATTTTTATCTATAAAGGTCATGTATTAATTTTCTTTTTGTAGGTAATATATATTATTAATTTTACATCAAAGTTATATATATTTCACATGATTAGAAATCCAAATTAATTTTATTACTACCAATCAAATAATTAGTTGAAAATGCACAGGTTTCTCGTGTAGCTTTCACTTTCATTAGTTTTTAACAATTTCCAACTTGCAATTTACTCAAAAAGTTTATAAATATTTCACATGATCAAAAAAAAAATCCAAATTAATTTTATTACCTACCAATCAAAAAATTAATTGAAAATGCATGCACAATAGTACACGTTTCTCATGTAGTTAATACCTACCAATCAAACAGATTCTTTGTTAAAGTCTTAAGTAATGTATTCATTTTTTCTTTTATTTTGGCAATTTAAGTTACAAAATTACCTTGTTTTTAATTGTTTATATGTTACAATGTCATTTTCATTGGAAATGTGTTTGTTAATTTATATTAGATGATAGTTCTTTTTTTTTTTTCTAAATGCAATTTCTTAGTTTAATAGTTTGACATTGCATTATTTTGAATTTAAGATTTAAATATTGTACAATAACTATCCCATCAAACGGTATTGCATGCATATAAAAGATTTTATTTGACTTTTAGCTTATTGATAAGAATTAAGGATGCAAAATAACTATTGTAGAGAATTAATAACAACATGAACTAATGTGTCAAACATATAACGTAAATTTTCTTTTATTAGAATTTTCTAATAATTACGGACCGACATTTAACCACGATAGTATTTGCTTCGAAAGTAAATTAAGAAAACTCTAAATTGATAAAGTTTTACCTCCACTTTTAAAATTTAGAAGACAAAACAAATAGAAATCTATCACAAAACATGAATTTTAATAATGGTTAAATAGATACAAACCTCTATGATGTTTTATTGTTTCGGATTTCAATTTTAAAGGTTTAATGATAGAAACCGTGAAGGGGAGAATGAAGAAATAGAGAGAATGGTGGCGGAGGACATGGGATCGATGGGAGGTTGATGAGAGAGATTTTCAATTAACATTAAAGCGTGAATTGAGAATGATTTAATTAATGATTCACTTGATTGAATATTGAGTTATTTACCTAAAGAAATAGGAATTGGTTCACACTTAATACTTTTTTTAGTGGTGTACCCATGGTTTATAGATCTTAGATTCCCTCGTGGTTGTATATCATGCATATCACATAGAGTTGTTTGAGAATGTATAAATGTATATAAGACAATATACACTGATATGCATGGTGATATATACATATATACATTGGAAATACATGGATGGAGTCTTCGACATCAAATTTTCAATCTAAAAATCATCTCAAATCATTTTCAAACACATCCAAAATTGATACTAAAGCACATATTTTCAAGAAAATTCATATGGTCCGATCAAAATAAATAACAATTACGCGTATCGAAAAAAATCAACTAATGCTTCAAAGATATTTTCATGGTTTTCTTCAAACTAAAACAATATACAACATTACATTAACATGACTATGAAGGAACATGCTTAATTAGAGTTATATAAATGATACTCTAGTTCCTAATAGTTCAATAAACAAAGGACTATAATATAAAAATAAAAATAAAATACTGAAAACTTAATAAACATTAGAAAATAAACCACAAATATAAACATATTAAAATTTTTTTTTAATAGCGTCTCCTGAATATATACATTAAAGTGATACCAAAAGAAATTCTAATCTCATAAAGAAAATTAGAGTCCCTTAATTATATATTAGAATGATTAAGAACATGTATAATGGAGTTAAACTCTGAGTCCGCATTTAAGATAGAACTGCAAGGATCAGCTCTTGTCACGTTTTTATTTGTCTTCGAAATGTATGAATCGACACGACATATTCAAGGGGATATACTATAATGTATCGAGAACTATGTCACACAACGTATTAGAGTGAGATAAATGAAATGAAGTCTCGCACCCAGTCTTTTATCACTATTAAAAAAGCTGGACTTAGCGACAGAAAAATTTTATTGTTAAACAACAATTTTGTTGCTAAACCCACTTAGCGACAAAATAGCGACTGCTTTACTAACGAGCAAAATAGCAACAGACTAGCGACGACGTTGCTAAAATGCAATATTTTCTAGTAGTGTATGTGATAAGAATATACCACCAGAAGTAAGTATCAGTTGTGTATAATGATTGTTAGATTAACTATGTTATATGAGATAGAGCTTGATCAATGAAGAATGTATACGTCCAGAAACGACGAAAAAAATGAAAAACTTGAGCATATTAGAAGAGATAAGATTTTACGGAGCAAAACCAAAAAATTATAACGTCGCCTGTGAGATTCGAACTCACGCGGGGAAACCCCACTTACTTAGCAGGCAAGCGCCTTAACCACTCGGCCAAAGCGACGCTGTGCCATCTTTTCACAATTAATATTATAAAACTAATTATAATGTTGACAAATTATTCATCAATGCTATTATAATAAAGTTTAATAATGGTTATTTAAAAAAAAAATATCACAATAATTAATAACTTGAAATATCTTTTAAAAATAATTACCTCTCAAAATATCACATGTATCACAAATATTGCCAATATCATTTGAAAAGTATATTAAAATATAATAAAAATAATTTAACAACAAAAGAATTAAAAAAATAATTGACTCTTCTAATTTTACTCTTACAACATAAACTAAAATAACTAGACTAAATATATTTGACCCAAACTTATTATATATAGCACAACATTGATGCTTTGCAAAATATTTTAGAAAAACATATGCACATTAGAAATATTTTAAAATGATATTACTTATATGAATAATAGAAAAAACACATAGTTAGAAAATATGCATATAAATTTATTTCATTGGAGAAATAATTTTTTAAAGCGTGAATAGACATCTTCAAATAAATACGTCGCTATTCTGATTTCAGTTCTGTGATCTTCTGCATTGATCCCAAATTAACTGCGGATTTTCCAATACTTGGTTGGGCTAGTACCTAGGGAAAAATTACTTTTCGAGGTTAGAATGAAATTTATATATAGGCACATTTTTTCTTATTCAAAACCTACACATAAATCTTTCCATATATTATAGAAATTTAAATTGAATTATTATTATCGTAATAAATTTTACATCTAGAAACTAACTAGTTGTTTATAATGATTGTTAGACTAACTATAGTATATGCGATAGAGTTTGATCAATCAAGAACTTATACTTTTGAAAACTACAAAAAAAAAAAAATGAGCATGCTCAGATAGTGACAAGATTAAAAACTAAAATATACGAAGCAAGATTGGGGTGACCTCAGTGATGGACAAGATAGGAGAAGTGACGCTAAGATGTTTCAGACATGTGAAGAAGAAAAGCATAAATACCCAGAAAACGGGTGCAAAGATTGGAGTGACCTAGATACGAAAAGCGAATAAGATGGTTCAAATTTGTGAAGAGAAGAACTACAAATGCGAGTAAACAGGTGTAAAAGGTTGACGATGATAGGGATGAAGTTAAAGAACCACAAATGCCGAGTAAATAGACGCAAAAGGTTGACGATGATAGGTATAAAGTTAAAGAAGTACAAATGCCGAGTAAATTGATAGGTATAAAGTTAAAGAAGTACAAATGCCGAGTAAATTGATAGGTATAAAGTTAAAGAAGTACAAATGCCGAGTAAATAGGTGCAAAAAGTTGTCGATAATAGGTATCGACAAAAACATATGCAACGTCGCCTGTGAGATTCGAACTCACGCGGGGAAACCCCACTTACTTAGCAGGCAAGCGCCTTAACCACTCGGCCAAAGCGACGCTGTGCAAACTTTTCACAATTAACATTATAAATTGAATTATAATGTTGACAAATTATTCATCAATGCTATTATAATAGACAAATCATCATATTTTTGGATTACACACAAGCATATCAACTATTGTATAAGTATCCTTAGTAGTAAAGTATATATCGTGTATTAATATGGATTTGTGGTATAGTGGCGGGAGTGCTTCGCCCTTAACATGAGATTTGGGGTTTGAGTCCTGGGTATGGAGAAAATTATGTTGGGAGTGCCACTTCCGAATGGGCCCTCCAGTGTATGATTGTTGAAACCCAATTTTCACCATCCACGATAGGAATTAATTATCGAGTTTCTTCAATTTCAAACAATTTTAAAAAAATAGTTTTTATAAAAGTCGTAATATTTTTATGTAATTTTGTCACTTTTGGATATGGTTTAGTATATTTTATAAATATTTGACAATTGTCTCAAAAAGAAATTGTTTTAATTAAATAATAATTTAATTATTCAATAGTTTATATTTTTGAATTATTAGTCTATACTTGGATTAGTTATTAAGAAGCTCGTAAGTTAATTATATTAATTCATTTTTATATAAGTTTTAGCCAATTTTGTTAATTAAATTCAAATTGGCTATTTTCTTAATCCCAAGAGGCTACAATTGAAACTTATATTTGACTATTCTTGTTCAATTGCAATATTAGGGCCCGTTTGGATGGGCTTAATAAAAGCAGCTTTAAAAAAGTACTTTTGAAAGTGCTGAAACTTATTTTTAAAATAAGTAGTTATGTGTTTGGATAAAAGTGCTGAAGTTGCTATGCCAAACGTGAAAAGGGAAAAATGGAAGAAAGAGATGTTAGGGTTATGTGGATAATTTGAAGATTGTATAAAAATATTAAGGGCAAAAAGATAAAAATGTGGTCAACTTAAAACAGCTTATAAGCTAAAAAAAAAAAGCACCCCTACCCCAGCTTTTAACTTTTGGCTTAAAATAAGTTTTTTTTAACTTAAAATAAGTTATTTTGAGTGTTGCCAAACAGTTAAATAAGTCAAAAATCAGCTTTTAAGTCAGTTTGACCAGCTTTTAAGCTGAGCCAAACAGGCTCTTAGTCACTTGCTACCTCATCCTTAAGACCTTTGTTTTGGGCCTTTCTCGCCAAAGACTAACCCATCAGGCCCAATTCTTTTCTCCAAATCTCAGCCCACAACCGATCCAGCCCATTATATTCAACAATACAACAACAATTTGATTATGTTACTTCATTTTTAAAAAATGTTATTCCCTCTATTGAACAACATTTTTGCTTAATCTATGGTTATAATTAAGGAAGAATGAATATATTTACACTCCATCATAATTTTTATTTATAGAAAAGTACATTATAATAAATAGATTCTCGATCCATTTCATTTTTTGAGTTTCTGTTTCGTTTGAAAGTACTTTTTGAAAAAATTTCATAACACTTTGTTTGGATCATTGTTACCAATTGTTTATAATGTATTGTATTGTATTGTACTCTATTGTATGGTAGATATAATGTTTGACTAAATTGTATTGTTTGTTGTTGTTTAGTAACATTTTAATTGTATCGTACTGTATTGTAATTTATAAATTTACTTAAATATTTTTAATTATTTTAGGGTAGAAGATTTGACTAGGTTTAAATAATTAAGGTAAATGATAAAATAGTATTTTGAAAGATTATGTAAATATATAATTGAAAAAAGAAATTAAGTAACAATGGGAACACACCAAATTGGTTGTTCCATAAAATAGGGGTTTTCATTGTTATGAATACAATACAATAAAATGAATAACAATAATCCAAACATAGTATAAATAACAAAGATAATAAACATAAGAAATCTCTATAGCTATACAAAAATGTCACACAATACAATAATTTTTTTGAAAAAAATTCATAAATAGCAAAGATAATAAATACAAGAAACCTCTATAGCTATAGAAAAGTATCTTTCATAAATAGTAAAGATGATAATATAGAAAGTCCATAATTATAAAAAAACATCATATAAATTGAAACGAAGAAAATAATATTAAAGTCAATTAGTGAGAGTAATAAGTAGACCTAGACCACTAGTGAATAAGGATATAACTTACAAAAGATTGTGAGGTTCAGGTGAATTTGGCTCAATAAATTGTCTGACCTTTGGATCAGAAAAAGAGACACTTTCTTTCTTCTTTTGATTCATTCACTCACAACCTCACATTCCTTTTCCATTTGTCTTTTTCCCAACATGCCCATCACTTCCCATTTATGTGGTTCTCAATATATATTTATTAATTTTTACTATTGAATAATTCTAAGTTGATGTGTACATCAGTCAATATGCTTTGAGGTTTTATGAATCATCAACAACGAGTCGTTTGGTTATTGTATAAGAAATACTTTATATAAATATTAAAAGATATATTATTTTTGATAGAAATTTTGTGTTAGGTATAAAAGTTAATATAACTTATATCATATTTGATTGGTAATAATTTAAATGTTGTATAAAAGTTATTTATGCATTAATTTATACGATGTTTGATTGTATTTTTTGTAGTCCTACATAATTAATACCAACATAACTTATGAGAGAATCTATATATAAAGTTATGCAGGATAGAAGGTAGAATAAGTTATGTGGGTATTAGTTATATATGTATTAAAATAATAAATTACAGATTTACCCTATAGATTTATTTTATTTTTATAATTGACAATTATATTGTTTTTCTTTATTGTTATAAATTCATTGAATGAGTGGATAGTCCATAAGGTTGGTACATGAACAACCATTCATATTCACTAGGTTACATGAACCTTTTTGGATAAGAATGTATCTATTTATTATGATACTTAATATGGTGACCTTTGGAGTGATTTCTCACTCTATAAATATGGTTGTTCATTCACTATTGTAATATATACATATGAGACTTAAATACATTTGAATAAGAAGGAAATTCCTCTTCTTCTATCTACATCTCTTGTCTTCTTCTCTTTATGATTATGTTCGTATGAGCTTGATTTTATAACACGTTATCAGCACGAGTCTCTATCTAATTGAGAGTGAGTTCTTGTTTTTCTTTAGCTCATATTTTGGTTGATCTCGTTATGAAGATCAAAGTATTATATGCATAAAATCAGGTACGTATTTTCTAAAATAGTTTATGATTTAGAATAAAATAGTGTTCAGTCACTAACAATTATCAGGAACCGAAAACATATACTACTATTGGTTGAATATGACATGCTATACAAAACTTCTTAAATGGAAGAATGTATAAAATTTTAATAGCATGAGTTTGAATATTATTTTGATTGTTTTGAAAGACTCAAAGGGTGAGTCATGTTGTACTTCGGTCTATTATACCGTTGGTTAAGGGTAAGACGATGGATTCAAGTTTCATCGCACCAAAAGGGTAAGTCATCAGGTTAAAGTCCGGATGCGCCATAATGAAAAATATTTGAGGATAAGACGATAGATTCAAGTTCTATCGCACCAAAAGGGAAAGACATCAATTTGAGTTTTGATGCACCGTGATTGGGTTCAAGTCCCATAGAATTATGGCGTAACACGCTTTATATGGATAAGACATTGAGTTTGGGCCAATGCACCATAGTGATGATATAATGATGACTAAGACTTTGATGAAAAGTCTTGAAATTCGTCCTATTGAATTTGCTCCATTCCTCGAAAAGAATGTAGTAGCAACATATGATAATTTTGAAATCGCATGTTCACTTGCTCCATTCTATCGTATGAATATGGTAGCAGTAAATAGTTAGTCTGAAAGATGACAAATGATTAATGATATGAAAAGGAGCATGAAATGACGGAATTATAATAGTCATCATTGTGGTAAATATAAAAGGAAGAACACTACGGGTTCTCCAAATAGTCCTTCAAAATGTGAAGGCAATTTTTATCATAAAATGGTATGAAAGTTCATTGGACTTGTGAATTTTGTCAACCCAATAATTTTACAAGTTTATAAATCCTCTATCATGATACAAGAAGATAAAGTGATGGTACACTTGATCTTTCAAAGTGATGTTGAGGTGTGTCATGGAAATATGATGAATTTTAAAGCCATGACAATGTGCTTATAATGCAAATTTATGAAGTACATATAAATAATTGGTCCATTCCTTGAAGAGAATGTGACTTGTGATGAGTATCGTGAATGCTCGACCATTCTATAAGAGAATGGGTCCAGATGTGATAAAATCATTATGGGTTGGATATATGCCACAACTCACCTCTATGGGAGGTTTGAAAAAAAAATGATACATGTCACTTCTCATCTCTACGGGAGATTTGAGAGGAAATAAATTTTATTTGGCAGAAATGGCTAATTGTATTGTACGTTTTATACGTCACTATGGTATGAACTACCGAAAGGGCAAAAGAAAGAAATACTTCTTGCCTATAAGGGTTGTGGTCATTATTGTGTGGCAATACAAGTTTGTCATTGGTTGTGTACCTATGGTACAACAAAAGTAAAGCAAGAAAGACTGCTTGCTCGTAATAATTTTGACCATGACAATAATAATATAATTTCCTCCTTGAAGGAGATGCTCACCATAGGGATGGTGTCATTCAATACGTGATAGTACACAAAATTAATTGCAAGCTCTAACGAGTTGTGCTATTATCAGAGGAATAATATTGGGGTTGTAGTAAGTCTCAAAAGAAACTTTTTTAAGTTTCGGATGAATTGAAAATAAATATTGAGACTATAAATCACTACAACCGAAGAGGGTATAAATGTTTATGTAAAAGATTATCTCACTTTTCCTCTTGTTTGTTCCATACAAACATGTACATGCTGATGAAATCACATGTAAAAGTAAATTATAAGTGTACTAAAAATAAAGATCAGTTGGCATGACTGGTTGACCATTCCGATTAAATGTGATGCAAACGTGATTGAGAATTCAGGTGATTTATATGATGAAGAAATAAAGATTCTTCAAGATTCTCTTGTGCTGCTTGTTCTCTTGATAAAATAATCATTTTACCAGCTAAGGTTGGGACTGTAATCCCCTAAAATTTTTGGAACATATAAAAGGGTGAATGTGGGTCCGTTCACCTGTCATGTGGATCATTTACAACTATATGATTGATGCATCTATGCGATAGTCACATTATTTTGTTGTCAACTTACAAATTGGTTTTTGTAAGGTTGTTTGCTCGAATTGTTAAAATTAAGAGCACAGTTCCAAACTATGAAATTATATTGATAATGCTGGTTGATTTAGCAGAAATTGTATGCCTCCAATTATAGCTAAATCATGGTTATGAGAACAAAACTCCCAAATAAGATTTGGTATGAGATAATTTTATTTAACATGTAGCAACACATGTATGCATCAAACCAACAAGGTTTCCCCATTAAAATTGGTTCAGGGTCAGGAACCATATAATTTTCATCTAAAATGTTGAATGTGCGGTCATGATTTTAATTGATCCACCACGCACGAAGATGAACTTCCAAATAAGGTTGGAATGAATGCTAGATTTTCTAACATTAGGGGGAGAGATGATTGACAGCTGAAAATTATGTGTGAGGTTAATTATGAATTATCTAGATCCTCGTTAAATAAATATGTGAACTTAAAGTTCAAGGTATAATTCAGTTGCATAATGTTGCAAAGCAGTTGCCAGATGAATGCACTGACCCTATGATATAATTCAGCTGCAAATGCTCCAATGTGAAGTCCTTGAAGGACAAAGTCTATGATATGCCGGAAGCGTAATAGACCAATCGATTCTAAATATAAAATTCCTTGAAGAAGGAAGGAGCAAATGATCAATATGGTCATGATAATGAGGCAAGTGCTATAAAGGAGCACATTGACATAACACTTCATAAAATCTAGAAAAAGGTTCAGGTACCTGAAATAATGAAAAATGAAGAGATCTCGATAAGTTATGTCTTGTTGGAATCGATATCAAATAACCGTCGACGGTATCTTTGATATAAGGTAGCGCTCAATGATATAAATTGTGACGAGGATCTTGAATTCAAATCTGTCATATTGTGTGGACAGATAAATAGTTGGCCAAGTAAAATGCATGATTCAAGTATATTTTGTTTCACTTAAAAAAGTGACATTTTGGACTGGTAGTCCATAAATCAAGGTATAATGTCAGTGGGGTACAAATAGATTATTATGCGATAGTATAACCGTAAGATATCAAATACGGTTTGTGCCTTGGGGCATAAATATTTATCGCAAAAATCCTAACATTATTGGAGATGTTTTCTCCTTCGGTGGATGCAATGAGGTTTGTTTTGATCTGGCAACATATGAAAAACTTGAATGCATGTAATGAATAATTGTAATGTCTAGCTAGACAATGAAGGTTAAATGAAAATCCTTGAAATAATCGAGGTGTCTGAAGCATATAAGAGTTTGAAAGAAACTTTTTCAATAAAGCTTCAATAATCCTTATATGGATTGAAATAGTCAAGGAAGAAAAAGGGTACAAAAGAATGACCCTAATTGTCCTTGTATTTTTATGAACAGGTCTTGGTAAGACAAAATTTTGTCTTGACCTACAGATTGATAATTTGACAAATAAAATATTTTGATGCAATTTTATATGGATTAATCGCATTCATTGAGTACCCAATGATTATGAGATCACTTGACATAAATGATGATTCAGTTTGATCTCAAAAGAAGGATGAAGAGTTTCTTGGTGATGAAACTCTATCTTGGTGCAATCAGGGCACTAGTGCATCTTACTAACAATATTTGACCAGATATTTGTTTTGCAGTAAATTTACTGGCAAGATTCAGTTTCTCCCCGATAAAAGGACATTGAAATGGTGTTGAGCACATGATTGAATATCCTCGAAGGACCATAGTTATGGGTTTATTCTATTCCGAGGAATCCAAGACAAAATTGTTTGGTTACGCAGATGCAGAATATTTATCTGATCCGCATAAAGCTCTATCTCAAGCACGCTATGTGTTTGCATGTGGAGGCACAATAATATCCTGGCGATCAATGAAGCAAATGTTGCTATGCAGAAATAAAAGTCCTCCATGAAGCAAGTCGAAAGTGCGTCTGGTTGAGATAAATGACACACCATATTCAAGAAATGTGTGGTTTTTCTTTGAAAAAGAATATACCAACCACAATGTACGAAGATTGGAGACATCATCACAAGAAATTAAGTGATGTTTTAATCAGGGGGAGTATAATACGCGTTGCACTCTTTTTCCCTTGACCGAGGTTTTTTCCCACTGGGTTTTCCTGGCAAGGTTTTTAATGAGGCAACAAATAGTGCGTATCAAAAGATATGTGTACTCTTTTTCCTTCACTAGGATTTTTTCCCACAGGGTTTTTCCTAGTAAGGTTTTAACGAGGCACATTATCTATGGACATCCAAGGGGGAGTGTTATAAATTCATTGAATGAGTGGATAGTCCATAAGGTTGGTACATGAACAACCATTCATATTCACTAGGTTACATGAACCTTTTTGGATAAGAATGTATCTATTTATTATGATACTTAATATGGTGACCTTTGGAGTGATTTCTCACTCTATAAATATGGTTGTTCATTCACTATTGTAATATATACATATGAGACTTAAATACATTTGAATAAGAAGGAAATTCCTCTTCTTCTATCTACATCTCTTGTCTTCTTCTCTTTATGATTATGTTCGTATGAGCTTGATTTTATAACATTTATATGTTTGTTTTTTATTTCTTTTTATATTAGGTCATTTTTAGTTCTTTTAATTAGAAACTTTACTGTTTTCGACTATTTTTATTTCTTTTTATATACTTATCATTTTTATTTATTTATGCAAATATAAATGTTTTTTTAATATTAAAAATTTAATTGTATATTTTTTTACGGTACATATGCTAATCAAATATTATCATTATATATTATTCAATATATTTTACATTTTATTAGCATGTATTATTATTTTATAAAAATAATATATATTAATAACTTACAACAAGTTTAATATTCAATAGTTAATAATTCATGCATTATAATCTAAATTTAACTAAATAATACCTACATAACTAATATCCGCATAGCTAATACCCGCATAATTAAACTCAACATAACTAAACCCTGCATAACTAACACCTACACAACTTAACCATACATAACTAATACCTGCATAACTCTAACCAGCAACCAAACGACCCCTAAGTTAATAATAATAATAGTAATGGATTGAGAAGTGTAAAATGAATGTAGGCTTTACCTTTTATCTGAGATGTAAGATAAAAATATTATTTTCGATAAATTTCTGACTTAAAGATAAAAATAATTTGGAAAAAGATGCAAGTATATAATTAAATAAGATAGGTAATTTTAAACATTTTCTTTTTTAAATTTGTTTGACTTATTGATTTAAACATTTTTTCATCTTCTTTATAATCTTCCTCCATTTTGAAATTCGAATTAAAAGTCCTGAAATTAAAGCTTAAATATTTATAATATAAACGATTTTATATCTAAAGAAACTCGAATCCGACTAGAATATTGAGTATTCTTTATTTATTTCTAAATAGTTTAGTTATTTCCATCTTACATCTTTAGTTAACTAATTTCTAACATTCATTATTTCACTAGCACTTAAACTATTCAATAGAGAATCCAAATTGCTTCTTTACACAGAAACCATCAAGAATAAAATTGAATGAAGGAGAAGAAAAAGGTAGTTGCCGCTGACATCTGTGAAGAGGAAATGGGTCTCGAACGGGCCGGGGGTTAAGTAAAAAAAATAAAAACAAAAACAAGTTTTTATATTCATAAAATTATGTTTGAATTATTTAAATACCGATTTTTAAAAATATTGAATTTAATGACACGTGTTATTATTTGATGAAAAAATTATATAAATTAATATATTTTAAAAAATAATTACTGATTTTAGCGATACTTTTTGTTTATTACCATTTATAATAGTATTGTGATAAATCTTTAATATGTAATTAAAAGTGAATTATGCATGCGATGTATTTAAATTATAATTGTTTTTGAAATATATTGTCACATTGTATTATAAGTGTATTGAAATGTGTGATAAATGTATTATCCATCATTAGAACTTGTATTATATATGAATAATAAATTGTTCTTTGTAATATGTATTAAACTTGTATTATAAATAAATTAAAAATGGTCAAGTGAAAAAAATATTATTGCTATAAATAGTAAATATTTTTTTTATTATATTATATTTATGTAAGTTTTCCTTTTTTTATTAGTGGGTAGGTTTTTAGAATTTTTTTTTAGTTAGTAAATAGATGTTTTAAAGAATATCATTTTTAAAATAATTTTTTGATTTTAAAAGCCACGTGTCATCATTTAAATTTATCAATTTGTCATGTCACAGCAAGTATAATATACACATATCATATTTTTGGTTAATTGTCAAAAAAATATTAAATAGATATTAATTTTAAGTGGCATAAATGTTCAATAAATATAAACGTTAATTAAAATGTTTAAATGAATTATGCCGATAACTTTAAGGGATACTAATAACTTAGGCGTATTTTCAAAATCCCTTGACTTTACCATTCCATCAAATGAAAACATGCCACGTAGATCCATCCTTACAGAGATTGGCCGTTCATATGTAGCCACGTGGAGACGTGCACGTTAGCTGATAGTTTATAACAGCGTATCTTAGCATGAAGAACAGTGACGGAGTATGCAAAGAAGCAGAGACGGAGTTCACTATGCGACACAAGAGACCAGATCAAGCTGGCCCTGTCTTTTACCGTATATTCAAAACCCCATCGTAGCCGTCCAATTTCTATATTCAACGGTTGAGATTCACCACACAGATTTACTTCAACTCCCTTATTTCTGTCAGATTTGCTCCTCTTCTCTGTGTGTGTGTTCACAGATCAAAAAGATGGCGTCTTTGGCCTTAACCTCAGCCGTCAACCTTCGTCTCCGGCCAACCCCATCTCAAAAACCACGTATTTCCATCACCCAATCTCTTCATTTCACTCAAACATCAGTAAAATCCACAAATCTTGGAAAAAGTTTGAATCTTGGAGGGAAAAGATTGAATCTTGAGAAATCAAGAAGGGTTATTGTAAAGGCTTCAGCTTCAGCTTCTTCTTCCCCTGCAATAGTTCCACAGCAGCAGCCTCCATGGCAAGGTGCAGCAATGAAGCCTTTGATTGCTTCAATAGCAACTGGGGTTATTCTCTGGTTTATCCCTGCACCTGCTGGTGTTACAAAAAATGCATGGCAGTTATTGGCTATCTTTCTAGCTACAATTGTTGGGATTATTACTCAACCTTTACCTCTTGGTGCTGTAGCTCTTATGGGTCTTGGTGCTTGTGTGTTGACTAAAACTCTTACTTTTGCTGCTGCATTTTCAGCTTTTGGTGATCCTATTCCATGGTTAATTGCTCTTGCTTTTTTCTTTGCAAGAGGGTTTATCAAAACTGGATTAGGGAATAGGATTGCTTATCAGTTTGTGAAATTGTTTGGTAGTTCTTCATTGGGGTTGGGTTATAGTTTGGTTTTCAGTGAAGCTCTTTTGGCTCCTGCTATTCCTTCTGTGTCTGCAAGGGCTGGTGGGATCTTTCTGCCATTAGTTAAGTCACTTTGTGTGGCTTGTGGAAGTAATGCAGGTGATGGAACTGAACATAAGTTGGGATCTTGGTTGATGCTTACTTGTTTTCAGACATCTGTTATTTCATCCTCTATGTTCTTGACAGCTATGGCTGCTAATCCTTTGAGTGCAAATTTGACTCTAAGTACTATTAATCAGACAATTGGGTGGATGGATTGGGCTAAGGCAGCTATAGTTCCTGGTTTGGTGTCTTTGATTGTGGTTCCATTGTTGTTGTACATCATTTATCCACCTACAGTGAAGAGTAGTCCTGATGCTCCTAGGTTGGCTAAGGAGAGGTTGGAGAAGATGGGGCCAATGTCTAAGAATGAGATTATTATGGCTGTAACTCTGCTTCTTACGGTACGAAAAAAATGATTAATTTTATTTGCTTCTCACATTTGCTTAAACTTGTTGATTGATAGTAGAAATATATTTATTCATGTAGATTTTTGAAATTCTCTGAACTAAGGGACATCCATAAGTAGATAAGATTAGGATGTTAAAAGGGCAGCTCGTTGCACAAAGCATCCTGCATTCATGCACTGTTGTGGGACGGGGAAGGGACACACGATGTAGACAGCGTAAGATTAGGATGTGAATTTAGATATATGGGATTAGTACACATTAATGCTTGGTAGAAGAGGATTATTGCTATGATGCAGACGCGTACAGGTCTATAGAGTGAGTTTGTTAATGAGTATAAGTTTACCTTTCTTAATTATAGTGTTGTTGCTCTGTTGGACTAGCTAATGATCCTATTATACTTTGTGAAGACGCGCAAATGTAGTCTAGAGCCAGTGAAGCTGCATCAAAGCTGGCCTTGTTAATATGCATTATTAGCTTGTCCCTTTCTGGATGCTGCATTATTTGTTTGTCCCTTTCTGAAATTGTTGATGGCCAACGACTTCTCTCTTGTTCACTAGATGTCAGTTCATTCATCACAGACTTATAAACAGAGAGATACAGAATGATGTACCACTAAGTTTTAAGTGATCAATATATATATATATATATTTGCATTTTCTTCCTCAACCTCCTCGTGACTTTCCAGTAGCATCTCTTCCAGCTTAGAAAACAATCTCTTAATTAGTTTGATCATATTTAGTTGAGACATTCATTTGACTAACAACTGGCAATACCTTTCATACTGTATTTATTTGTTCATTCATCATATTAAGCAGATGCAACTTATTTGCCTAATATCTGGTGAAACTTCCATACTGTTCTTTTTATATGAGTTCTTTTATCTTTAACTGTTCTGTTTTTTTAAATTCTCAAGTACATCTTATGATTGTTTGAGAGATAATCACAGGCTTCCTTTAAACCTGGAGGTTAAACTCTGGGTACTCTCAGCCCTCATAGACTTTCACTTGTATTATTATCACTGTTGTTCTTTTTTTCCTTTTTTGTCGAAGTCTATTTTGAAGTGAGGTAAAAAAGTGCTTCAAATAATGAAGCACATAAGACTCAGAAACTAAAAGTTAAGAGGTGGTTGCTAACTTGTCTAGACATAATTTATATTGCAAATAAGATAGCTCGAACTCTAGCCTGGTTTTTGTTGGAGCATATTAAATGTAGCTTGAATTTATATGATACCATCTATTGATGTTTCACTCTGAATGCTTTCT
The DNA here is from genome assembly GCF_001406875.1 of Solanum pennellii. Taxonomy (NCBI): domain Eukaryota; kingdom Viridiplantae; phylum Streptophyta; class Magnoliopsida; order Solanales; family Solanaceae; genus Solanum; species Solanum pennellii. The sequence goes on along the minus strand of NC_028647.1, from coordinate 61,129,237 downwards.
TCCAGGTTGGACTTTGGGTTTTTGGCGGTGCCTTAAAGGTTGATGCTGTTACTGCAGCGATTCTTGGACTATCTGTACTCCTTGTGACTGGGGTAGTCACATGGAAGGAATGCTTGGGTGAGGCTGTTGCTTGGGACACCCTTACTTGGTTTGCTGCACTGATTGCAATGGCTGGTTATCTGAACAAATATGGTCTCATCTCTTGGTTTAGTGAGACCGTTGTCAAGGTTCGTTTTCATTTCTTATTTTCGCTGGATGATATTTGGTTAGCTTTATTGCTACAGTTCATACCTGAATAGCATTCAGTTAATTTGTGCTTGAAAGGAAGTTGACACTTATGGATATCAAACTGCTTCCTGCGCGTACTGATCCTTTCTTAGGTCATTTGCAAGTCTAGAATCGAATATAAGATTTTGAGCCTAAATGCCTGCAAGTTATTACTTAGGTATGTCTTTGAAGGTGTGAATCATAGACCAAAATGCTGAACATTATCAATAGGAACTTCTCAACGATATCTATTGAAACCTTTATAAGCATCATTTACTGAGTATTGTATTTGGAATTGTTTACATAAACGACTAAATTATCATGTTTTGATGCTTATTTATAATGCTCGTAGAAGGATGATCCGTGTTACAACTAGTCTTCTGATTCATTCCTATCTACTTGATGATTAAGTATTATTTATTAACAATATGTACACCACCATCAGACATATGTGACAAAATTTGTGGGAGTTGCTCCATCAATTTATTGCTCGTGCTTGATTTCCTCGGTCTATTTTGCAGGTTGTTGGTGGATTAGGTCTTTCATGGCAATTATCTTTCGGAATTCTTGTACTTCTATACTTCTACTCCCACTATTTCTTTGCAAGTGGAGCTGCTCATATCGGAGCAATGTTCACAGCATTCTTATCCGTTGCTAGTGCACTAGGTACTCCACCATACTTAGGAGCGTTGGTGCTCTCATTCCTCTCGAACCTTATGGGTGGCATTACACACTACGGAATTGGATCAGCCCCTGTATTCTACGGAGCAAACTATGTCCCCCTCGCGAAATGGTGGGGATATGGTTTTGTATGTTCTGTCGTCAACCTTCTTATCTGGCTTGGCGTTGGAGGGATCTGGTGGAAGGCCATTGGCTTATGGTAGAGTTGCTGGTTAAGATGACAGCATCCGATTTACAGTAGTTAACGATACCTGCTACGAGCTCTCCTCCTATGATCTTGACGTTGACGTTGAGATAAGATTTCACTATTCTTTTATCTTGAAATAAGTTTTGGTAATTTTTTTGGTGGAGACTTGTGTAGTTAAAAGATTGGTAGTGTGTAAAATTAGGTCCATTTGTAGCTGAAGTTCAAGGTTTTTTTCTTTTCTGAAAATTTTGACATTGAAACTTCAAATTGTAAGAGCTGAGTGATTATCTCACTTCAAATTCTTTTTACATTTGGTTGCATATTACAACTTTGTTGGTGAAGTTCAAAGTATTGTATATATATATATATATTAGATGAGACGTGTTTGACAAATAGTTACTAATAGTTCAAGTAAAATATGCAATCACTTACCGTTTAAATAAAAAACTTATAAATAATATCATTATCTCTCTTTTTATTTAAAAGTGAAGGCATAGCATCCTCATATAGTATTTTTAAAATAGACTATTAACAGATTTAAGAAGTTGAATAGATAAAACATCTAATATAAACGTATTGTTAACTATACACCAAATTTGGAAACTTAACACCTGTTTGATCATGAGAACTTTTTTTTTTTTTTTTAAAAAATGGAATTATTTTTTATTTTATTTGACAATAATTCTCATTGAAGATTTAAAATTTGAAAAATACCTAAAGTCCTGTTTTTTCACTTTATTATTCTTTTTCAATTTAGTATAATAACCCAATTTAAATTATATTTCAATTTTTTGAATATTATAACAATCAAATATTATTTGCTAAAACTATAACCAAACTCAACTTCAAATAAATTGAAAAAATTATTTATAATAATATTTAATAATTCGTATTTATAATCAAGTCCCTATATCTATAACATCTCATCTCTTTATATAATCTTTACAAATATTTAATTGATAATCTGTTTTTATTCACTTTTATTTGTTCACGATGATAAAAAAAGGATGTATTATTTTCGAATAAACTTTGTAATCAGTATATTGATTCATTCCTTTAGTGCATGGAGCATCAGAACCAAATCAATAATTGTTCAATTATGAAGCAAAAAGGCTTAAATTATATATCAATCCACCTTATCAAAATAGAATCTTGTTTTAGTGCGTGAAGCATCAGCAGATATGAAACTATCATTTCTATTTTATTGGTTCTCAATTTTATAATAATAATTTTAACTTACAATAATTAGGTTTTAAATTATATGTATACATATATATATATATTAAATAAGATCTGTTAAATTCGATTAAATTCGTATACACACTACAATAAAAATCATTATTAGAGGCAACAATTTTTAGTTGACGCTAAATATGTGTTTTTAGCTGCAATTGACACTCTTTGTATATGTTATAAAACCTTTAGCGATATTGGTTCTAATGATACTTAATTAATGTCGGTAAAGACTTTATCACTCTTTTACTGTCAATATTTAATATCGTTAAAAATTGTTTTTGTTAGAGTGACAGACTACTAGCTCCCAAGCATCAGTACTCCAAATTTTTGTTGTCTTCGTCTTTGTTGCATTAATATTATTTTACATTGAGGATATGTTTATCTTAGAAGATTGACTTATTCGATTCTAACTTAAAAAATGATGACTCATTTTTATTTTTCTTCAAGGTTTAAAGCTCAGTTTTATTTATAACCAATAGAAAAAAAAAGATAAAAGTGACACTCGTTAATGTAATTAAGAATATATATATATAGCAGATCGTTACATTTATTTAAAATAAGACCGCACGAAAATATGTCATCTTTTCTAACTTTTTCAGATTGAATCAGAATACTTTTTATTTATATTCAATAACTTTTTTCATGACCCGAGAATTTTTTCATTTTTCATTCACACTTAAATCGAAAAATTATGAGATAAACCTTATTCATACCCTAAAAAAATTGAACATGAATTTCCAAGGGAAACACACATGTAGGTGCACTACACTCTCATTGTTCACCTAATTTAAGCAAAAAAAATAAAAATTATTTATCTCTCCCATGTTTGTTTTTCATACTATTTTTAATCATTCTTTTAAGATTTCTGCATATTCCTTTTAAAAAAATAATTTGATTCCTTTATTTAATTGTAAATGTAAAAATGCTTGTCTTTTCATACTATTTTTATCATTCTCTTACGATTTCTGCATATTCCTTAAAAAAAAGTTATTTGATTGTTTTATTTTAAATTCTAAAAATACTTGTTACTCCTTTTTTCTATAATTTAAAATTCTTGCTTAACTAACAAAGCTATAAAAGTGAGTTATATATGTTTTTCAATTACTCTAAAGTACTATAAATATTTTAGTTTATATACAACGAATATCGTTAAAAAAATATATATATAAAAAGTCTTTGATTTCATCCTCTAAAAATAGAAATCGGACGTGAGCTATTGTGTATTCATATTCCAAAATATAGTAAAAAATGATTTACATTTTGCAAAAAATCTAATAAAAAATAATACTTTCTCCGTCCTAATTTTTTTTTCCTTTTTTTCTAATTTATTCTAAAAAAATAATATATTTTTTATAATTACAAACACTTACTTTTAGAATTTTCTTTTAATTTTATTAAAAATAACCAAACGTTTCATAAATATCTAAATTTATTTTAAATTACACATTTTAATTTATTCTTTTAATAATCAACAGTAACACATAATATTTATTTTTTTTTAAAAATAACATGCCAATTATTCAAAGAAAGTGACCAACTAGGATTTCCAAGAAAAATACACGTGTCCAATCAAACTTCATGACTATGGTCTTCCAAGAATTTGAGAAACTTCTCTCAATTTGATACGGTGTTTAAGAAAATAAATATAAATTTATAAATTTTAAATTTTATTAATTATAATAAAATACTTTTTAATCTATATTTTCGAATATATGATATAAATAATTCAAAAAGATTCGCATTCTAAAAAGTGTGACGGAGACGGCCTATCCTGATTTAAATTATGTACCTAAAAAAAAAGGTAAAAAAGCAGAGGAAGTTTTGCAGCAAAGAAAATTCTTATTGATCTTATTTGTATCTATAATTTAGGTCCATTTATAGAGAGGTACTTTTTTAGTGGACTATGAAAGCTAACAACAATTATTTCTCTTCTCATAAAATTCTTATAAGTTTGGTAAGTTTATACAATCATTATAATCTTTTAATTCTTGAAATTAATTTCTTTCTTTCTTTAGTCTTTTAACTTGTTAATTTCAAATTCAACTTTGTTGGAAGTAAGTTGTGACTTTGTTCTATCTTTCCTTAACCTTGCTTTGCATTAGCAGAGGTTTCGATGAAAAATTACGTTGTATAACGAGGTTAAAATAATTTTCGATCTTTTATGTAGATATGGCTTGTTTGTGTATTTACTTCTTCATATTTTTGAGCTACGTAATGAAAATTTTGATTCTGCCGCTGTTATGTTTTGATATTGAGAATTTGATATTTTCAGTGAGGGGAGTGGAAACAATTTTCTTGGTGAATTAGCAATTTAGTATGGCAGAGAAGGAAGTTCCATTCTGCATTTTCTTTAGGGAAGCAAGGTATTTCTCTTGTCCTTTTTCATATTTATGATCATATTTTGTAAAAGATATACTCCCTCCGTCCCATTTTACATGACACTTTTCGTTTTTCGAGAGTTAAACAGTTTAACTTTAATCGGACATTTGCGTATGGAATCTTCAAATTTTTTAAAATGAAATTTATATATTGTAAACTACGTAAAAAGTACTATAAGTCACAATAATTGATAATTCAAAATGTTAAAAGGATATATGAAAAACTTACGGTCAAAGATAAACTTGTTTGAATCTCGAAATGCAAAAAATGTCATATAAAATGAGACGAAGGGAGTAACTATTAGCCTTTTTTTAATATGTTATTATCATTGAGCTATGTGATCTGACCGGCGGTTACTAGCGATTCCGAACTGAGGACGGGTTTTTGGGGTTAGCTCACCCTCGCGGGATCGCGACCCTTTTTCCTGTCCATTGTAGCACGTGTGTCGCCCAGGGCATGAGGAGCATGATGACTTGACGTCATCCTCAGCTGAATCCACTTTGCCCAACCCCGAATCGTTACTTACACCGTTAAGAGTATCCAACACCTTATAAGTAGTTTCCTTTGTACTAACTTTAGGTTTTAAGAATGATTAGTTGGTTATCTATAGTTATCTTTTAGGTGATCTGATGGTTATTCTAAGAATCTTGTGATGTTTTTGAAATGTTGAGATTTTTAACATGTTACTGGTAATATAATTAATTGTGTATGTCATGAGCAGATCAGTATTTAAACTGGATGAGTTAGGCCGCGAGATTGCAAGAATCGCGCTCCCTGCTGCACTAGCTTTAACAGCAGATCCTATTGCATCTCTGGTTGATACAGCATTCATTGGCCAAATAGGTAACCATTAGATGTTCGGTAGATAGTTATAATTACTTCTTCAGTTTCAGTTTGTTTGTCTGATTTTGACTTGGCACGGAGTTGAAATGGAGGGAGTACTACTTTACAGAAACAGATTTTGTAAGTTAAAACCATCAAAATTTGTTTGATTATAGGTCCTGTTGAGCTTGCTGCTGTGGGAATTTCGATTGCTGTTTTCAACCAAGCATCGAGGATTGCAATATTTCCGCTTGTCAGTGTCACTACCTCTTTTGTTGCTGAGGAGGATACCATCACAAAAGTAAGTTCCATGCCACGAGACAACGAAATCCAGGATATGCAATCACAAGATGTTGAAGGATTGGATACAGAGTCGCAATCTAACAGTGAAAACAAAGAGTTAATACCTCAAAACAGTATGTTTGAAATCTATGTTTTTGTCACACTATTATATGGAGAAGATTTAATCTAAGTTCCTTCCGCTTCGTGATACTGGTTTTGAAATGATTCTGCAGGGAGTGTGTACAAGTCCGAAACGACAGCTACATCCTTTGAAGTTGTGAAGCCAAAGCCCGAAAAGAGGCACATTCCATCTGCATCGTCTGCATTGATCATCGGTGCCATCCTTGGCTTCATCCAAGCCGCCTTTCTAATTTCCGGAGCAAAGCCTATATTAAGATTCATGGGAGTCAAACATGTAAGTAAAGTTCTTAATAAAGTAGCAAAAGACATGAATTTCAACTCCTTTAGTTGAACGGTTGAATCCATCTGCCTTCGTTGAGTCCTCTCGTATTACAGGGATCACCCATGCTAAAACCAGCTCAAGAGTACCTAAAATTGAGGTCACTCGGTGCACCAGCAGTTCTTCTCTCATTAGCCATGCAAGGAGTTTTTCGAGGATTTAAAGATACGAAAACTCCACTCTTTGCAACTGGTGAGCTACTAAGAAATTGACAGATGAAGTTCAAATTCAGTTAAGAAAAATCTAACTTCTTTCTTTTCCTTTTCGTGTTTTGATCTCGCCAGTGGCTGGAGACTTGACAAACATAATTTTGGACCCCATATTCATTTTTGCATTCCATATGGGCGTCAGAGGTGCTGCAATTGCTCATGTAATTTCACAGTGAGTCTCTATCATGTCTCCAGAAAAACAAAACTTGTGAGAGAATAGTTTTCCGATATATCATTGACGTAGATTCTTATATGACTTGGTAGTGCAGGTACCTAATTTCAGTAGTACTTTTTTGGAGATTGATGGAAAAAGTTGATCTCTTACCTCCTAGTCTAAAGTATATGCAATTTTCTCGGTTTCTCACAAATGGTGAGGTTTTCTCTAACGTTGTTAATCTTACTTCAAACGTAGGGTCGAATCCTTAGATGGTCATTCAACTAATAGTTATTTCTCTCAGTAAGTCACTCTTCTTCTTGATTCTCATTTTCTTTCAATAAAGAAAGTGACTTTCTAAGATAATAACTATTAGCTGAGTGACCATCTCAGAAACCAACTCTTTAAACGTATAAATTTGGTATAACAAGGCTTAAGAAATGCTTATGTTAGGCTTAAGAAAGTTTCTAATGTTCCAAGTATAAGGTGGAATTGGTTCATTAACTGTTGTCTCCTTTTCTTTTCGTTCTCTTTTTTTCCCCGAATGTCAGGATTTCTATTGTTAATGAGGGTCATAGCAGTGACGTTCTGTGTAACGTTAGCTGCATCATTAGCTGCAAGATTAGGACCCACAGAAATGGCTGCATTTCAGGTCTGCTTGCAGGTTTGGTTGACTACATCTCTTCTAGCTGATGGGTTGGCCGTTGCCGGTCAGGTGATATATGATCTTCCTATCATTTTGCTAAATCGCAAGTTCTTTCAACTGTACTGAGTCTTGTTGTTCTTGCCTGTCTGTCTACTGTCCGACCAAGGGTTTCTTTTCGCTTAGACTGACCTTGCTTATCTTACGATCCAGACCTACATGTGTTCTAAGTACAGTTATTCTGAGTGATTACTGCTATCTGGATCGAGTTAGACAAGCAGGGAAGGATCTTATGTCACCGGTCGCTACCCTGCCTATCTAGTATCTAATATTTAATCAAATCTATTTCAAGTGATTTAAGAACTAAAGTCAAAGACAATCTATCCAAAAAATGTACCAACCATTATCCCTCTCAAATTAACCTATCACAAGACACCATGAGTACACCGGAAGATGTTTCCATATCGCGAGTTTCACACTCCAACTATCAACTATTCCCTTTTTACATGAACTATAACCATCTTGTCCTAAATCTAACCAGCAAAAGCATCAAAACTATTAAATTGTAAACGAAATTCAGAACTTTGACCTTTCTTTTCTCTATCAGGCCATATTAGCAAGTGCATTTGCTCAAAACGACTTCAATAGGGCTACTGCTACAGCATCAAGAGTGTTGCAGGTACGTAATTAGGCTGTTCTATCAGTAGAGGTTCGCGTATCCTTAATGATGAACTATTTTGACCTACAATTCTTGAAAATTTTGCAGCTGGGATTAGTTCTAGGATTGGTGTTAGCAGTTATCCTTGGAGTTGGTTTACATTTTGGAGCTAGATTATTTACAAAAGACGTTAACGTCATCCACCTAATTGGCATTGGCATTCCGGTATCCACCATATCCTCATATGCTCTGTCAATACACCTTAGAGAACTTTTCTATGTAAAGTAATGGATTTTGGAACTCACAGTGTCTTCCCATTTCAGTTTGTCGCGGCAACACAACCTATCAATGCCCTGGCCTTTGTCTTTGATGGCGTAAACTTTGGTGCTTCTGACTTTGCATATTCTGCCTACTCAATGGTAAGCTCACTTGGCATTCCTTTTCTTTTTTCGTCTATCGACAACACAAGTCAAACATATCCTCAAGTCAAAATGTAGTTGTCTTTTTCGCCATCTCCTCAAAACACTAAAGCCAGCAAATTCCTCAAAACACCCTCCCTCCCCTCCCCTCAAAACCGTAAATTTCAACAAATATTATATTCCGAGAATGCATTTTATGTACAGGTAACAGTGGCTTTATTCAGCATTCTGTTCTTATTCATTCTTTCATCAAGTTATAAATTCGTCGGAATTTGGGTGGCTCTAACCGTCTATATGAGTCTCAGAGCTTTAGCAGGCTTCTGGAGGTATATATGGTCGATTCTAATGCACTCCGAATCTATGTTGCTCAGACTCGACACACGTGTCAGATCCTTCAAAATGGCACTAGTTTTGGAGGATCCGACATGTACCCCTCAACTTTGCAACACACATGTCAGATCCTTCAAAATGACACTAGTTTTGGAGGATCCGACATGTACCCCTCAACATTAATGCAGAGTCCGAGCAACATAGATAGCTCCAGATCTAATCTGTTCAAAGCATAACCTAATCTATTTCACCATGTCCATTTGCAGGATAGGAACTAGAACAGGGCCATGGAAGTTTCTCAAGAGCTAGATTAGTCTCTGTTAGAATATTATAATATGAGGATACTCATATTGTATAAAACTATTTTTACTTGTTTTAGTGTCTATAAAGAAGCAACATTAAATCATAGTTTAGTGTCTTGAAGTGATGGCAAATAAAAATAAGAAATATATATAACTTTATTTATACTTGTTATGGAAAAAATGTATGCATATATGTATGTGTACATATCTTAAATAGTATATATACACACTGTATTGCAACAAAGTATAGTAATACAGCATCATATTTTGAATAGCTCATATGCATCAGCTAAAACCAGAAGAATTAATAAGAGATGGCTCTTTCTTTGTTCTGCTGCCAATTCTAAGTAGTAAAAATACAATCTACTACTACTAACCACAACAACAACATATCCAGTATAGGGTACGAGGAGGGTAGGTTGAGGCGGCAGCGACGTTGTTTTTTAACAGACCCTCGACTCGTAAACAGGTTTGAAAGAAGAGCAAGTGTAAAAAATAATGATGACAATAATGAAGAAAGAGCAGTGACAATAAAATCTTTTCTTATTTAACAGATTATCTTACTGTCGAAGAGATACATCTTTCTGATAACTATGTATAAACAGTTCAAAGCATAAACATAACGTTTACAGTAAGTGATAACAAAACTGCGAAACTATTTTAATGCACTTGACACTTTGCTGTCAGACCACATTCAAGCAACTGTCTATTCAATACACAAATGTGCGAGCACCACTCGTTTTAATCTTTAAAGGTATTCCTCGTCGATCAGTATGCTGGAGATATGAGCGATTTCTGGCCAGTATTCCCCCTTGTCAAATTCTAAGAGTGGTTTGAGGAATGGACAGTTGGAAATATGTAATTTAGAGAGGGAAGAGGGAGGAGGGCAAGGAAAGAGACTGGAGTTGATGGTCAGCTCATAGAGGGAGGAAAGCAGTGCTGATTCGGAGAGTGATTGGAGATTAGGACAATCCTCGATGTTCAGCTCGAAGAGGGAGGAGGGCAAGGAAAGAGACTGGAGTTGATGGCAGGAGAAGATGCCTAGTCTTTGAAGTGAAGTGAGGTGAGAAAGAGAGGAGGGAAGCCCATCTTCCAGCATTGACTGAATTTGAGGTAAATTACTAATACTTACATCTTTAAGAGAAGTGAGACTTTTGAGAAGTTGAGTGCTTAATGTTTTCAAATGGGATACCTCAAGTGTTTGAATAGAGCAAGGCAACTCCCAATCTTCGATCTCTTCGTCACTGCCATCATGTTCGATCACTAACTTTCTGAGACAGGGGAGTCTATGTAAACTCCACTCTTTTCGGCTCTTTACCAGTTTCTTGCAATTCCCAATTCGAAGTTGTTGTAAACTGAACGGCATTCCTCCTTCAGGAAAGGACTCTATTTCTGGACAATCCAAGAGTTCAAGTTCGTTAAGAGATGGAAGGAGTTCCTGCATACGTTCTGGCAGATACTTCAGCTTCGTACAGTAGACGATACCCAAATACGTCATCTGGCTGGGCCCACATGCAACCGAAAGGTTGTGACATCTAAAAATGAAGAGCCTCTCAGTCACAGTAAGAATCGAAAAGCTAGTTATGTTATGGCAACTATATATATTCAATTTGCATGCCCTTGGGACCAACTCAGGTGATATATCATCAATAGAAACACATTCATGCAGTGCCATTTTCTCAAGAAACATGTTAGAATAACTCATCTCACAGACTGGCAGATCCAATTTCAATTTCTGGCAACGAGATATGGTTATTGTCTTCAAGCTACTCGGCAGTATGCTAAACGGTAAGGAGGTAAGAGAGTTACAACCAACAATAGATAAATCAACAAGCTGCTTCATTCCCTTAAAAAGAGGTGTCTCCAAATTGAGTTCAGGACATCTTGAAATGCTCAATTCTGTCAGAGAACAAAGATTTTCAGGCAACTTCCGTATCAACTTCGGACAGTTTTCAATTGAAAGCTTCTCAAGCATAGGGAACTCGCCAATTCCTAGTACGTGCCATTGCTTCCACTATGGCATATCTTCAAATTCAAGCTTCTCAAGAGAGTTAAAATGCTTTTCAGATGATAAACTTCCATAGAATTCTTCCGTAACCTCTGCTATTCGATGCATCCTTCTAACGAAAAGGAATTTCAAAGAAGGGAGTTGTCCTAGTGCTGGCAAGGAATCAATAGACAATTTCACCAGCTCAAGAAACGAAAGACTAGCTGGCCAATTTGGAAATTCTGTCCCTCTATATCCAGTGATTTGGAGTTCTTTTATATTTGTGTGGACATAGCTCATCATGTCTCTTTCAGTTTGTGAATTGCAGGCAGTACTCCCACTCCACTCCAATGATAACTTCTCCCAAAAGTTTGCCTTTACAGCTCCCTTCTATCAACCACATTTAGCAACTCTAGTAGTGATAGAGATCCATACAAGTTATGCAGTTCACCCAAATCTTCCATTCTCAATCCACCATGACCACCTAGAAGAAGCTTAGCTCCCACTAGCACTTGGAGGAGTTTCAACGTGCTTAGATGTAGCAGCATCTTCAAGCTAAAAGTGTTACTTACGTCAAGATGGCGTAAGTTGATTAGCTTTTCCATCTGCAGTGGTAACTCCTTAAGATTACTACAATGTGACAGGAGAAGTGTCTCCAAGTTATACAATACACAAATGGAATCTGGTAACTATTCAATCAGCACCCTGGAAAGGTCCAAAAATCTGAGAAGCTTTAATTTGATAAACAACACATCCGGCAACTCCACCAATCCAATTATTTGACAACGATAATGCCCTTAAGGATGTTAGTCTAGGCAATATGTTATGGAACACCCTCTTGGTTAGTGGAGGTGAGTAATCAGTATCGATTAGAAGCAATGTCCTCAACTGCTGCAATTTGTTGAGGGGTTTCCACTGTTCACAGTCACCACCTTCTCCCATGGAATAGGACATGTACCGACTTTGTTTCAACATATGAGATCCTTTGTTCTCTTCCAACCTGATACAAAGTTTTGAAGATGCAATTCGGGCCAAATCATTGACTAGGTCATGCATTAAGAATCCCTCCGTTTTCCACTCAGACTCTGGGACCCTTCCGAACAATGATCTTGATCTCAACTCAAGAAAGTATTGATTACCTGAATGAAACTGCTGTACAAGACCATTAGCAATCCACAAGTAAATAACTTGGTCTTTGCAAAATAGATAATCTTTTGGATATATTGCACAATAAGCAAAACATCACTTCAAATCTGGAGGAAGATCATTGTAGCTCAACATAAACGTTGGTATTATACCATTCAAACAACTTGGCTGGTCCCATATTTTCTTACATAAAATGTCTCTCCACTCCTCCACCTCTGATTTGCAGCGTAAAATACCAGCAAGTGTCTTCAGAGCTAAAGGCAACCCTTTGCACTTTTCTGCAATTTTTCTTTCAACCTCTTCAAACTTTGGACGTTCCTGAGGATCCCTATTTTTTAGTGAATGTCGTTTGAGTAAATTCCAAGAGACTTCACTGAACAGAGTTCCCACGTTTATTGCTCTGCTACCATCATCGAGGCAACATTCTCCTTACGTGTAGTTACAATGATCTTACTTCCTATATCTCCTTGTACAGAAAGATTTCTCAAGTCATCCCATTCATTATAGTTATCATTCCACACATCATCCAGGACAACAAGAAACTTCTTCCCTTCGGGCTTTCTTTCAATTGAACTGTAGCTTTTTAAGATTGTCACCAACCTTTAAGTCAAATGAGTCAATTTCTTGAAGTAACCCTTTCGTTATTCCAAAAGCATCATATGCCTTGGAAACACAAAACCAAGCTTTCAAACGAAGGCTTTAGCAAGTGTTGTCTTACCTACACCGCCCATACCAACAATAGGAACTACAGTCAAATGTTTTCCATTTGCATCTTCAGACAATAAACGGTCAATCAAAACCTCTGTTTCTCTCTGCCTACCAAAGATAGCAGAATCATCAACCAAAGAAGTTGAAGGTGTTCTAGTTTCTCGTTTAGTCGAACCAAAATGTTCCTTTAAACCAAGTAGACCAATTTGCTCTTGCAAATCCTTCAATGTTTCAATAGTGTCTTCCAACTTATCCTTTATGTTAAGAAAGAAATCATCACTCAAGCACATGTTGAGGTCACTTACTTGCTGCTGACCTTCCACCTTAAGTCTCAAAACCTCATAATTGACTTGTTCCATCAAATTTTCAGCAGAGTCCACAGCATCTCGAAGCTCATTAAGCCACTGGCTCACAAATTGATTTGATGCTTGCTTATTCTCTGCATCACTTAACACAGTTTGAAGACCAAGCAAAGTCATTCTCAGCTTCTTTAAGAGACGAACATCATTCGTATGCTTCTGAAACACCTTGAGCAGATCACCTTGAGGAGTAAGCCTATCAAAGAGAACATTCAAAGCTGAAGAGAGAAATGCACCACTAACTGCTAAGCCAATATCCATTTATCAGATCTGCACAAAAATGATTCTTTTAACAAGATAAATGGTAAAGTAAAACCCTAAATCAATTGGATTCATCCAAAATAAAAGGATAAGCTCATTTTTTTCAGATCTCATAATCTGCAACCATATGATCTAAGGACTACAGCAGTTGTGAGCAAAAGTAATTAAACAAATTCAATTCTCACAAACCAACAACCACCTAACCTCTTAACTACAACCAGTAAGGAAAAGACATTAAAGTTTTAAAAAAAATAAAAAAAAATGAGCTGACCTAATAGAACTCCGGCGCTCTTCCTTCCCGGCGACGCCGCACATCTGTAAGAATACTCAAAGCTTCAAGAAAAAATTAAGTTATCTTGAAGTTTACGAGCTTCAGCTCAGGTAGATATAATGGAACTTGCCAGGTCAATTGTCATCAAGGTCAAATTCGGAAATTTCAATCACTTATGGTGTGTTTGGTACAAAGGAAAATGCAATCTGTTTGAATTTTTTCTAGAAAATATTTTCGTAGAAAATAAGTAAATATTTAATTTATTTTTTCTGTTTGGTTGGTGAGTAAAAAATATTTTTTTAAAAAATATTTTATTATTTTATTTTTGAATGAAAAATATATTTAAAAATATTTTTTATTTTTTTACGAGAGTATAAAATAATTTTTGAAATGAATTTTTAAAAAAAAGACAAACTTAAAATATTTTTCATGATGGGTTGGGAGGGGGGGTTCAAGGAGTATTGAATTTAAAAAAAATATATATTTTTTTTGGGAGGGGGGAGGGGTGAAAAACTGAAATTTCGAAGTTGAAAATATTTTTAAAAACAAAACTAATTTTTTTTTGGGGGGGGGAGAGGGGGGCTGGTAGGGAGTGGGGTGGGCTGGGTTGTTCGAGAGTAGGGGTGAAAAAAATAAATTTTTCAAGTTGAAAATATTTTCAAAAAACAAATTTAAATTATTTTTTGGGGGGATGGGAGTGGATGTGGGCGATGTTATGAAGAAAAAAATAAAATTTTGAAGTTGAATATATTTTTCAAAAAATAAACTTAAATTTCTTTAGGGGTAGGGGCGCTTAGGAGGGAGGTTGAAAGAGAGTTTTGAAAAATGTTTCGTTAATTCTGAAGGGAGTTCATTTTCCTTAAATTTGAGGAAAATAAGTTGAATTTGTATACATTTCCAAAATATTTGACCCAACCAAATATGAAAAAATTGAAAAATATTTTTCGAAAAATATTTTCCTTCATACCAAACATACCCTTAGAACTTGTTTGACATTACTAAAAATGCTAATTTAAAAAGTATTTCTTTTTATGAATTTATTTGAAAAGTATTTTTGATAATTAAATTGTGTTTTGATTAAATTTTAGTTTGGAGTCACATTTACTCTTAATTTGATTTGGTGTAACTGAATATAACAACAACGTATACATATCTGATTTGTAAAGATAATTATTTGATCAGTAGGTAATTGAGTGTGATTGGCAAAGTAATTACACTTTTCAATTCTTAAGATATTATAAAATCTTAATAATTAGATGATGTAATTACAACCTCATTATTTTTTTATTTCTTCCTTTTATTTTTATTATTATTTTTTCGTTTTAATTTTATGTTTATCAATTTAATTTTATTATTATTCTATTGTTTTCTAGAAAAAATAAATTATTGTTTATATTTCATTTCCTTTTCCTTCTCAACTTTTATTTCATGATTCGATAAATTTTTCATATTATCTATTTTTATTTTTATTTTTATTCTTTTATTGGTATAGTTGTGTTAGTCTTCTAATTTTAAATTAAAGTAGAATTCATTAGTGGTCTGTTTGAAAGCCACCAGATAATTGAAATTGATGTATTACTAGGGTATTAAGTATCAGCCTAGTAATTACGAAACTAGTAATTATGCTAGCTTGTTTTTGTCATAGTGTAATTATTAAGGGTACTGTTTGATTGCACAAGTATAATAGGTTATATTGACTCAACATTTACATTGTAAGCTATTTTTTCATTAGATTTGATAGATTATCTTTTTATTAAATGTTTTTAGAATTTTATGACATTTTATTTATATAGTATTAGTTTTTTAGGTCAAACATGCTTTTCATAATGTTCATAGAAATTTTGAACCTTTTTTTTTTTATGATTATTTGATTAAAATATACTAATTTGAAAAACAAATCAATTAACTTTTATAATATTAGTTAAGAACATAATAAATATATCTGCAAAAGGTAATATATATCTTAAAATTTAATTCATTTATAAAGGCTCTTATTTGCCTAATATAAATTTTAATTTTATATTATTAATTTTATTTAAAAAAATCCAACATAACTTTATAATTACATGTGTGCAATCAAACTTTACACTTATAACTACACTATGACAAATAAATAGGTCATTGTAATAACTAGATTGTCTAATTACTAAGTTGGTAATTACAATCCTAGTAATTATACCAATTTCACTTAAAAAGTCACCTAACTAATTTAAATAATTTTTTCATTAAATTTTGTTGAAATATAATTTTTGTTTTAAACTTTTTTTAAATAATAATACACTGAATTTAATTATTTTATTTTTATTTTGTAGAAATACAATTTTTGTTTTTACACTATTTCTTTAAAAAAAACAATAAGATATTTATTTCAATTAAATTTCATATCCCATTCTAATTCAAATTTTCTTTGCTTCGTCAATCCACGAATAGTATCGGCAAAACAGTATTTCGATATAAATCTAATAAAATAATTAAATAAATATCTTAATTATTTTTTTTAAAAATAATTTAATACAAATTATATTTACAAAATTTAATATCTCAACGACAACATTTTAGTTAAGGCTGCAACATCCATGGTCAATGGTCGCTTTCCTCATAACACTAAATTTAACAAATATTAAATTCCAAAAATGCATTTTAATTGCTAATGTGCTTCTAAATATATGTATATATAGTCTATTAATTGCTCAGACTATTAAAAAATATTAATTACGTTAATTACTCTAAAATAAAATTTATTTTGGAAGATCCTATAGCAATAAAGATAAAATGGTTCCACCAGTTGACTTAGGAAGCATGGGTGGACATTTATTGAACAATTAAACATCAACTCAGAAGTCTGATTTTTCTAATTGGATTTACCCTATTCCAAATGTGTAACACCCACTATTTTATTTCAAACACATGAGACAAAGTGGCATATAAAGAATATAAAATAAAAAGTAAAATATCGAAATTCTACATTTAAGTGTAATTTATTCTAAATATATTGTATCTAAGTATGTGATATATAGATAAATATCGCTTGTTTCCTTCCCTTCTATCTCGCTCACCACTCTCATATGTCACATGTGTATCTGGCATTCCAAATACATGTGAATCACACTGAACACGTGTACATAGTGTGCATTTAGTAGAATTCACATGAATGTGTCTTGAGAATTAATAAATATGATAGGAATATTTGTGTAATTAGGCAACTTCTTCTTAAATAAATAATAGATTTGACTCATTAACAATCATTATTATTTAAAATTACTTGTTACTTAAATAACTATAATTAAACAATTAATTTTGAAATTTTCATTTAAACTTTACTAAAAGAGTCTTTTTATTAAAAAAGAAATTTTAATACTCCAAACCACCAACCTAGTCTTTGACAAAAATCTCATGAAAACAATGTATATTTCAAGTAGCAAAAAGAATGAAACAACTAGTGATATAAACAACTTTACTAGAACATTTTTTTTTAATTTATTATTTTACCATCACAACAATAAACATTGATAAGATTGTACAATTATGAAAAGGACTTGACAAATGGAAAAGGAAAAAAACTCTCTCACACACATATATAGATCATTTTTAGCATAACTCCTTTTCAAACCCTTCTACAACATTTATTGCACAATGACTACTCTAATTGGACGTAAATCAAACATATTTTGTTCCTTTCTTTTTCTTTTCTCTTATACATACATGTGCATGTGCGCGATGCACATGCACATGTATCCTTTTTTTTCTTACCTTAGGACGATCTTGTCCTCTCCTCGATCCTCACCATGAGACCCCCTTTCACCTTAATAGTAAGGTAAGCTATCAACACCGGCTCCTCACCTTTATCCACCACCGAACAAACCTAAATCGTGGTAAAACTCCTGCCACCACCTTCTTCATTTGCAAGAAGGCCATGTCCTTCCCTAAACAAACCCTAGGTCCAGCTTGAAACACTGGATACACAAATGGATCCTTAGGAACAAACTTCCAATTCCCCGTCTTGACATCCCTTTCCAACCATCTTTCTGGCCTAAAAGTCTGCCAGTCCTTCCCCCATATGTGCTCCACCCTCCCCATTGCATATGGATGATAGCTTATTCGCGTTCCTTTCTTTGCAAATGTCCCATCGGGCAATAAATCATCTTGCATGGCTTCTTTAGTATCAACTGGGACCGGAGGATAAAGTCTCATGCTTTCGCATAATGATGCATGAGTGTATGGCATGTCTTTCACTTCATCATAGTTTAAAGACGTTGTTGTCTTAGCTATTTCCTCCAAGATTTCTTTTTCCACTTCTGGATTCTTCGAAATCAACCAAATAAACCATGTTAGTGCAGCAGAAGTTGTGTCCCTTCCAGCCAAGATAAAACTAATGACAATATCTATAATGAACTCATCATCATGCATGTTTTGTTGTTCGTTAGAACTTATTAAGAATCTTGAAAGAAGATCGTCACTAGACCTCTTATGATAACTTGACCTTTCCTTCTTTTGCTTAATCATTTCCTTAGCCATATCGCGGATTTGTGTTGCACAAACCCTCAATTTCTTCTCAGATCCAACGTTGAGAATCCGTTTGAGCTTCCATATAAACGGGGCAAGGGAATTGAATCTATCACTACTAATACGAACAACTTCTTCAAAAGCATTTGCAAATTTTGCCTCCGGAAAGGATGGTAACAAATATGCTGGATCGTACCCATAAGCAACCATGCAAATGTTGTCAAAAGTGAACCTTTGAAGCAAATCTTGAAAGTCAACAACACTTTTTTGAGACGCGGACATAGTCAGAATAGGGATGAGACGATCAGACAGTTCAAAATCTACAACATTCTCAACGAATTTACGTAAGGATTTGGAGTTGAATTCATGACTAGCTAGTTTCCTTTGGTACTTCCAAATCTCACCATCAGCATTAAATATACCATTGCCTAAAAGATCCTTTAAAGTTTCTTTACCAAGATACCCTTTTTGATAATTATGAAAGCATGTTTTGAGAATGTGTTCAACATTAGAGGGGTTGGCTGTGAATATATGACGATGGCCTAGTGGTCGATAAAGTGTAAAAGTAAGAGATGGTAGTGTACTTAAAACAATTTCAGATGTCCATTGAATTCGACGATTTATATTGGATTTGATTGAGAAATAAGAGCCAATAATTGGATAGGATCTTGGGATTTTGGTAGACTTGGGATATATGAAAACATTGGTTAAAATGGTTTTTGAAATATTAATGATGAAAAACAACAAGATTATTACTAAGGGAAGGAAGAAAAAATAAAGATGTGAGAATATATTAATTGAAAGATCAAAGTTGAACACCATCTTTTCCTCTTCTTCTTTCTTTTTTTTGGTTGATGAAAACAAGCTTGAGAAGTGTCTATGTTATATAATGTGTTGAGTGTTGTGTATGTACGACCATTGTAGAGTTTTTATTCCATACGTATGTTAGTATTAATATCTTTTCATACGAGTATGTCTTAAAAAAATAAAAAATATGAGTATGTCAGCAGACCGTCTTAATCACTAGGCCACTGAAGTCATCGCTTGAGGCCCCATATTTTTGGGCACCCTCGAATTTTTAAAAATTACTTATGCGTATTACGTAAAAGTATATGTATTTTTAATTTTTAAAAATATGTAAGAAGGATTAAAAAAAAACAAATTAACCATTAGTTTCCCCACTTTTTTAAGGGAATGAAACATATTTTGAAAATAATTTCCTAAAGTGAAAATTGTGTTTCCTTATTTATATTATTATTTACCTTATACTCATTTTTTTATTCTCAATATTGAACTCTCTCCTTAAAAAGAAAATAATTATTGTTGCTTACAAGTTAAAAAAGAACAAAATTTGGTTTTTTAGTGTTTTCTTAAAAAATCTTAAGAAGTGCAACAAAGAATCATTTTATTGAAGGAACACAACACTATTTCAACTTATCAAATTCGTTAGCCAAATTTTATTATTCTAACTTTATTTTATGATTTTCGTGAACTTTTGTTACTGTGATGTTTTAGCTAGTAAGTATATATATTCTCGTTTGTAGTTATTATTAAGAGAAATAATACAATTCAATGAAAATACTAAATCAAATAAAAAGACTTGATTCTTTAACTAATGCATATATTGCTTATAGAATAATATTAACAATTTTCATAACTATTACCTCGGCCGAAAATCTTTTTTCGAAACTAAAATTGATAAAATTTTATCTAAGATCAACAATGTGAGATTGAATGCATTAGCTATATTATCAGTTGAAGAGAAATTACTAAAATAAATCCATTAGAAAATAGTAATTAATGACTTCACATCTAAAAAGGCTAGAGAAATAAATTTTAAGTAGATATATACATGATTACTTTTTGATAAAATAGAATTTAAAAAAAAATATTAGGATCCTCTTTAAGGGTTGGATTTAGGCCCTAATCTTGTTGAGTCGGCCTTGTATATTGGCAGTCTTTTTTATTCTTTTAAACTTCGTATTTAGTCAAAATCAGAAAATAAATTAAAATTGAAAGGAGTATTGATAAATAATGTGCAAAGTTTCATCACTGAATTTTATTTTATTTTTTGAGAGTCAAACAATTCAAATTTGATCGAGAATATGCTCATTTAATCTTCAAATTTTATAAAAACTGAAATTTATATATTTATAAACTATGTAAAAAGTATTATAAGTCACAATAATTAATACTCAAAATGTTTAAAAGATATATGAAAAAAATTATGATCAAAGATATAATTCTTTAAATCTTGAAATTCAAAAGATATCACGTAAATTGAAATAGAAAAAGTATTATTTATTATGTTGCATTTTAAGCAATACCATTCAAGTTTTAAAAGCCAAATGAATTTTACTTTAATCATGACTTTTTATTTTATAATTTCTTAAAATATATATATTTTTTATAAATATATACTTTATTTTAAAGAAAAAATTGAAGATCCTATACATATGACAACTTTAGGATAAGAATAGCATTTTGCATTTTGCATTTTGCTTTAGCGGATATACATTCTTGAATCTCAGCTAACTTTATGTTGATAAGACTAGAATATGTGTTAGGAGTCGATATTTTAATTTTATAAATTTTAAATATTTGAAATAATTGTTTCAAATATTAATAATTAAGTTATAAATTCAACAATTAGATATCTTTAATAAAAATTTTATTATATATTATTTTTATAAAAATTAATAAATTTGATTGAATTTATATCAAAATTTTTAATTAAGAATATGTCGACAACGCTTATTTGCTCACGTTTTCCCTAGCGTGTAATGTTTTTGAGACCACAAGTTAGCAAGTTGTCAATATCAATATGTTGCCGTATTTTGACAATATTATTATCCATAACGTGTTTGTATATAATATGTTTGTCTCATATTAGTTTTTACACGTTTTTTAAAAAGATTTTGTACAAACTAAAGATATTTTTTAGCAATTTATTTTTAACTCTTTTCAGTGTAATTAATATAGTTTATTTAGAAAAAAGTTAATAATCTTTTAAAAATAATAATTAAAAAATTAATTAATTTAAGTTTGCTATGGTAAATTGATAAGTATTTTTTAGATGAACATTTATTTAATTTCCATTTTACTTTTATCATTAAATATAATCATTTTTCATTACATTAACTTTATGAAAAAAAGGGTCAAAATATCTTTAAATTATGTCAAAATGAATAAAAATATCCTTTATTAATAGTTTCGTTTCAAAAATATTCTTGTCAACAATATTTTGATCCAAAAATAATCCTATAAATACTTTTGGATTAAATATACCATAGGATATTTTTGAACCAAAATATTAACAAGACAGGAATGCTTTTAGATCAAATAATCAATTGGGGCATTTTGATTAATTCAACATAGTTTAACACTATTTTTTTTATTTTACCCTTTTTCGATAAATTTATTATATTCACTATACGATGCGTAAAACTATTATTTTATTTGTTATTCATTAAAAGGTGTACTAAATCAATATTAACGAGTAGAAACTTAACGGAGAGAGTAGTAAAAATGATCTATATATTCAAGTATGGACCATTATATGATTAACACCACGTGAAGAGTGTATAAGTGTGGACAAAGATAATTTCGTTTCCAACTTTGTTTGTTAGATGATTTTTAAGTGTGATGATGAGATATTTAATTAAATTTGATTTGAAGTTCAACACGTTATTTGATTTTTAATTTAATAATAACGAATAATAATATATTTGATAGGAAAAATGCATAAGTACTTTCTCAACCTATGTTTGAAATTTTAGAGACACACTTATACTATACTAAGATCCTATTACTCTCCTTAACTTATTTTTTATGTAATTTTCTACCCTTTTTCGGCCTACGTGACATTAACTTCAGGGGGTAATAGGACATTTGTATAGTATAAGTATGTCTCTGATATTTCAGACATAGGCTGAGGAATACTTGTGCATTATCCCTATTTGATATGAAGTTAGAATTTCAAAAGTTTAATGGAATAAAGTTCTTGAAACTTGTACAATTTACAAATTATTCATGAATACATGTCTATTAGATATAAATAAAATAGGAACTTAAAAAGTTAAATGGAATAAAATTCTTGAAAGTTTTATGATTTAAAAATTATTTGAAATGAAATGTATATTTGATATGAAGTGTAATGATTTGATTGATCATTTTTGGTGATTTTCATAAATTTTTTCATTTTATCTCTCTCGATATTGATTCCGAGCTATTTCTGATTGAGTTGTGAAAGTTAATTTTGAACTTTGAGTAAAAAGTTGTGAATTTTGTAATTTGAGTTTGAAAGTGGCCTATGAGAGTTGTCGACTTCAAATTCAAAGTTTTTTGAAGTTTTGAGTGTCGGAATAAAATTTTGTTGATTCCATCAATTCCGAAATGCAGAAAGCGGTCTATGAGAGTTGCCGACTTCAAATTCACAGTCTTTTTAAGGATTTGAGGTCCTAAGTTGAAAATCTGTGAGATTTTAGCCTTTGGATTGACTTTGGTCAACATTCGGGGTTCGAGTGCTCGAATTATAATTTTAAGAGTTATGTTGAATTTTGGGGGATGATTCTAGGCCTAGGTGAGATTTTGGTTGAATTTTCAGAGGTCTCAAACTTGTTTTGACCTTTTAGGCGTTATTTAGTTTCTTGTGACTTTCAAGGATATCAGACCAAGGAGACCTCAGATTCGTATTGAGACGATTCCATCGAGTCCGAAACGTCAAGTATACTCAATTTGAATTTGTGGTTTGTGTATATGGGTTTTTGAACGAATCCTGAAGGTCCTTTCAATAACTTGAAAGTTGGGTGAATTTTATGATGCCTGAGTTTTGTGACCTCCACTGATGCGATGGACCTTTCCGCTTAAGCAAAGGGTTAGATTGCTAAAACAAATGTTGTTATCTCGAGTGGTTCGCGTAAGCAGAGGCTCGTTTTAGCGATATGGTCGCTTAAGCGAGCCTAGTCTGCAAAAACGAGACCCCCAGTTTTTGTGGGGTTCGCTTAAGCGACATCAGAGAAGGATTTATGCTTGAATATTTTGGTGTTTAACTCCATTAACCTTTTTTGAGCTTGGCAAAATCCTTGGAAGCAATCTAAAATTTTACTTCTCTTTGATTATTTATGAAGTTATATTAGAACTTGTGGGGCAAATGATAAGATTTTTCAAAAATTTGAATTCCAAACTAAAATGTTGTTTGTGAACTGATTTTTGATCCTTTTTTGAAATGATTTTCCCAAATGAATTTCAGATGTCTTGGATATATAATATTTTCAAGTAAAATTTTTTGACTTCAAATCTCATTTTGAAATTAGATTTTAAATTGAATGACCCATTTTTCAAAGAGCATGAATAAGGTATTGTTATATACTTCATTAATATTCACATAAGAACTCTTTCATTCATTACATCTTAGTCATAACCCATTTAGTTCATATCATAGGTAAACCATCCTCTTAAATCCTTCACAAGCTTACTTGTGCAATGTACACATGGAATCTCATACCTCCACATATACTAAGCAAATCAATTTAAAAATCATATGTGTAATAATTCACATGCATAATCATAATTTATGCCTTGACATAAGTAATTAAAGTTAATCTTACCATGCCTTCATATCTACATACATGAACTATAATCCTTGTTTCATATGATAATCTAATCATAACTTACGTGTTACTTGTGATTGATCTACATGTTACTTGTGATTGATTTACTTGTTACTTGTGATTGGTGTAATTGTTATTTGAGCTTGGCATACTTGGATACATGTTGGTTATTGAATTATGACTGTTTAACTGTTATTGTCAGTCTTGTAAGTTGTGTATTAGAACTGTTAGATTGAACTGACTTCTATGCATGTCGTAGTTTGAGGAGGTTCGACAGGTAAAAATGGAGTATTCAATTTCTAGCTAGGTTGCTTTGTTTATTAGGTTGATTGTTGAGTATCGTGTTGTTCGGTACTCGTTCCCGGCAAACCCTCTTTTTCCTTTTCATTATGCTCTGCTACATTTGGGAAACAAAGACATTGAAACTTGTACTTATTTTATTCCCACACATGTATTAGTGGCTTGTACACGTGATAACCATGTTTTGAGGTTGTTGTTGAATGAATTTTTTTTGTCTTGTTCTTGCTTTATCTTTCTGTATTTCTTTTATTTTGTTGGATTAAATGCTGATTTGTTTTGATGAGAATAGACAAATATCATTACATCCATTTTTGAATGGTGACATAAAATTAGAATTTTATAAGTTTAATGGAATAAAAATATTGAAAGTTGTACCATTTACAAATTATTAATGAAATGAATTTATATCTCATTTATTTATAAAAGTTATAAATGAAATTCTTTTTTTTTGAAAGTAGTACAATTTACAAAATTATTGATGAAATGATGATAAATATTTTAAGACATTCTATAATAGGAAACTTAATGAAAATTGGAACTGATAGATTATTCTCTCTATTTTAATTTGTTTGTTTGATTTGAACTTGACACAAAATTTATGAAAGTAAACAAAACGTTAACATTATGATCTTATGTATTTGAATATCTTTTAATCTTGTGCTTTTAAACACGCCACTTGATGAAAAGTTAAGATAAAAAAATTATCAAAAAATTATTTTGAACTAGACTAAAATAATAAGACAAACAAATTGAAATAAAGAAATAATACTAGACTACAAATAAGTTTCATGAAGTTGAAACAAATTAGAATTAACCCCATATGAAGATCGTGAAACCCTAAAATTTGAGTAGAATCATAAAAATGAAATTGAGATTCCATTGAGACTCAATGGGTGGAGAAAAACCCATTAATGAAGTTCTTATATACCTTGAGAGAGATGAAATTGGAAGAGGAGACTCAGAGCTTTTAGAGTCCTTGATCTTGCCTTCGAAGAGAAACTTAGAGAAGAAGAAACTTTGATTTGAGCGAATGAGAAGGAATCGGGTGGTTAGAGTGATTAGGGACCTCTTATAGTCTTCACAATAGGCCCAAACGACATAGTATCAAAATAAAATAGTAGAAAAAGATACAAATACCCTTGGCTAAAATTGTTGAGCCACAATTTACGGGCACCATCCACGCATAGTCAATCCTTCAACTGTCTGTGGACCGTCTCATCCTGTCGAAGTCCAAAATTTCCAACTTGTTGATTCTTAATTCCACATATGAATATACGACTCGTGGATATTTTCACGAGTTGTGCAACCATCCTTGATAAAAGAAAAATCCCAAAGCCTAGTGACATGGTCTACGGACCCATCCACAGGTTGTTGTAAAACCAACCACATCTAGTGAATTCCAATCGTCATGTCAATCTTTATTTCTCAACATTATGAAGTAGATACATAGAATGGTCTATTGTAAGTGAATCCATGTATGAACCGTACATCCATCCATGGTCCACGACTTATAGATTTCAATTAATTAGGATCCTTTCGCGGTGTCTTACACGGATTAATAAAACCTTATAAACTCCGTGAATACTTTCGTGGAAATACATAACATATTTAGTCATTATTTATTGTCAGTCTTAATTTGTTGAACTATAAAAGTAAGATTGTATAAATACATAACATATTTTTGCCGAAGTTTTTTCAATTTACTGTTAGACATTAAAGTCTAGTAAATTTTGGCATGCTTCGAAAAGTATAACATGAGCACATTGTTGTCAAGCAATAACTTCAAGATGTAAGCAATATTTCTTTAAAATTGGTTGATCAAATAAGTTAAACTTTTGGTTGTATGTTATCTGGAAATGTTGATTGTCCTTTTTGGCCAAAGTCTTACCTCATTTCATACTCCACATTTCGGGTGTTGCATTTGTTGGATTTTATTTGCCCTAAATTTCTTACCATAAATAGATTTTCCTTTTAGGAATTTGTTTTGGATTGACTAATCCTTTTCTTGTAGGAAAACGTTTAGAACTTTATAAATAGAGAAATATTACTTCTAACTTAATCAGCATTCACAATTAGTCTTAAAGGCTTTGTTTAGGGGGAGAATTTATGGGTCACAAGCTTGATACGTTATCACTTGAGTGAACCTCCCATGTATTCTGAGTGAATTGGCAGAGGTTGTTTCTTTCTGTATTTTGTACTCTCATATTTATAGTGGATTGCTCTCTCCTTTGTGGACGTAGGTCGATTGACCGAATCACGTTAAATTTTTGTGTCTTTTGGTATATTTCTCGTTGTCTTCTTACTCGTGGTCTTTCGAGGTTTGCATTTCTAGTTTCTGAATTTACACCTACTTATTTTCGGTCCTAACAAGTGGTATCAGAGCCAGATTCAATGATGGAATCAGGTTTAGTGGTTCGATAATCGATGACTGAACCAGGTTAGAATGAGGTGTTCATCTTGACGGGTGTAGTTCTAGCCGCAACCTTTTTGATAGTAATGAAGATTTTGTTGGAGAAATTGTTTCAGAGAGGTTCTCTGTGTTGAGACATAAATTTTGCAAAGGAGATTATGGAGAGGAGAAGCAAGTTGAAGTGAAGAAGGTGGACAAATTTATTTTGTCAGAAATTCAGGCCAATGGGTAGATTTGTTGGGTTTTATTTGCTCTAAATTTCTTACCATAAATAGGTTTTCCTTTTAGGAATGTGTTTTGGATTGACTAATCCTTTTCTTGTAGGAAAATGTTTAGAACTCTATAAATAGAGGAATGTTCCTTCTAACTTAATCAGCATTCACAATGTAGTCTTAAAGGCTTTGTGAGTTTTGGTTAGGGGGAGAATTTATGGGTCACAAGCTTGATACGTTATCACTTGTGTGAACCTCCCATGTATTCTAAGTGAATTGGTAGAGGTTGTTTCCTTCTGTATTTTGTACTCTCATATTTATAGTGGATTGCTCATCTCCTTTGTGGATGTAGGTCGGTTGACCGAACCACGTTAAATTTTTGTGTCTTTTGGTATATTTCTCGTTGTCTTCTTACTCGTGGTCTTTCGAGGTTTGCATTGCTAGCTTCCGTATTTACACCTACTTATTTTCGATCCTAACAACATTTGCCACAAGTCATTGTATCTTATATAATATGCATTTTCTTGTGGCACTTTTATGCCGGACGAGTACCATGTTACACCTTTATCGAGTGTGTCTACAATTTTGACTTTGAACTTGTATAAAGTTTCATGGACATCATTAATAACCAATAATTATTATATCATCATAATTATTATCCTCAAATACTCGAGGTTAAAGAATATAATCTCTTAGGATATAACAACTTCATCAGAATAGCGATATCTCATATTTTACTAAACTTTTAACTCACTCAACGACAATAAATTACACAAATTATTTTAAAATGCGAGAAGAAGAGTAAAAGATTAAAAAAATTGTCGTTGAAAAAAAGATTTGAAAAAATTGTGGTTGAAAAATGAGAGGAAACCCTTTTATTTATAGTTAACAAATGATAGTTTGAACAAGTGTATTATGTGTCTTTTTTGAAAAGTCATGACCTTTCCAATAAGTCATTAACACTTTGGAAAAGTCACGACTTATTTAAAAAGTCATAACTCTTTGGAAAAGTCACAACTCATCGAAAAATCACAACTCAAGTTAGGGATATTATAGTAATTTAACATTCAAGTTAGGAGTTTATGCTTTTAAAGTTATATAGAAGATAAATCTTAATATAATATAAAGAAGAATCAAAGATAAGGTGATGTGACACCTCTCTATGATCTCCACATGTATTTATCTTTTTTCTCATTTTCTTGGCTTTTCTTTCTTATTTAAATTAATAATTCTATTGCAAAAGTTATTATTTAATTTATTACAATAAGTATTATATTAATGGAAAAACATTTACAACAAAGACTCTTCACATGCCAACTTACAAAGAGTAGTTATTCATAGTTCATACCTCTCTAATTTCTATTATTAATAAAAAAAAATATTTTTAAATTCTTTGTCCTTCTTCTAATTACAATTACGAAAGATAAAATATGTTTTAAATATTTTAAGTATTTTATCTTTATTATTTAATTTATATAAAATGTATATTAATTAACTAAATACAAAAATCTATATATATAATAAAGCTAGATATAAACAAGGTGATGTGGCACCTCTCAATAACCTAGAAAATTATATATCTTTTTCTCTCTTTTTTGAGTTTTTTCATTCATGTTTTTCACTAATCCATTTATTAAAAAATTAATAAATACAATCATATTCATTACATATAATTATATCACATGAAACTTACAAGAAAAATCTCATCTATTTGAATTCTCTAATTAAATAAGATGTCTTCTCAACTTCTATCTACTTAATTCTCATCTATAAATAACAATCATTTATGGTGTTGTTGCATGTCCATTTCTATTTTCTCCAACTTCGTACTGTTAATTTTTTTTTCCAGCTTTTATGAAGATGATAGATATATTTTTTAGAACTTCTTGTTTTGCAATAGCCAATCAGAAGTTTATCAAGATAAAGAAGAAAGTTCAAAGGTGGTGTAATATTCGTCAAAAGAGACGATCAAAATTTAATTTGCTACAAGTCATCAAAATGAAGAAGAAAGTTTAACGGCGGTAGGAGATTCATCAAAAGTTGGTCAGACTAAAATTTGAAAGAGTAGAAGTTTCAATAATTTACAAATATATAGATGCACTTATTGTTGCTTATATAATTTTTTAATTAATTATTTATCAATCAAGGCATGAACCCTTCAAGAACAAGATTATATTACAAAGCACAATTTTTGTATCAAGGGCAACATGATCTTCCACGGATTATTTTATAGCTTAAAGAAATTTTTTGATATTTTCATTACATAAACTTTTGTCTTTTGGATATACAATCCGTATTTTTTACCGATATATATTATGAATATAACATATTAATATGACATAATTTCTCGATCAAGAATATTCCATCATCTTTTGTTTTGCTTTATCTGCTTCTTTTCATTCTAATTTAGATGATATAAAACATTTCTTTCTTTTGTGAATTTTGAATTGACTAAAAAGGAGATGAGATCCTCTCCATTAAGTTTTTGTTTCGTATTTGTTAACACTTGTGTAAAATTAGTCTATATATGATTCTGGGGCTTAAATTTCAAAAATATTTAATTCTCTAATTTCGTGAATTTTTTCAGAATGAACCAAGTTTGTTCTGCCAATATCCAATTATAATGAACATATTTTCTTAAGTTATAGAGAAAATTGATATTTGTTTAAGTTGATTATGAAACTGAAAAAATAAGTTTACTCTCTTCATTAATTAAATTGTTTGATAACTAAAAAAAATTATAATGTTTATTACAGCTAATTACGCCTCATAAATTACAAAAATCATTGTTTATTCACTTTTTCTACATAAATGACATATTTCCCCAACTCCTTTTTACGATTCTATTCATTACCTCTACATTTAGTTTTTCCAAAATATAATGGATTTAGATTTTAGTCTATCATTTGCACATCAACTATTCAAGATTTGCACGTAGAATATTTTCATGGAAGCATATGTTTTTTCTTTATTTGTGGTTGTAAACTTTTGGTAACAAGACATACTATGACTTAGAATTCTTTTTATCTATTTATATTTTTATGCTAAATAAACATGTCTCCTCAATTCCTTTTTACTTAATTCTTTCTCTTTTTTTAAGACTTATTTCCACTTTTCTTTCATTTATGTCATACATTAAATTTACTCAAAATTAAGTCATTTATCTATTTCATAAATGAGCGCTCTAAATAAATTTAAATATAAATGATTTGTTTTTCTGATGACGTTATGTACATATTCTATATTTAAAAATTCATTTCTTTTATAATTTTTTAACATTGTAAATGAGGGAAAATGAAAGAATTTTTCAACATCTCTCTTAAACTTGGAACAATTCACTTATTTTGAATTATGAAAAAAGGCTTAATAATTTTACTTATTTGAAATAGAGGGAGTATGTATTATTTATTAAAACTCAAGATTTTTAAAGTTTTGTACTAAAATAATGATTTTTTTTTAATTTTCTAACTTTTTAGTAATTAAATAAATTGACCACAATAAAACATACAAAATACACACTAAAATGAATTGAAGTATTATTTTAGTGAAATATATTGAGTAAATAAAGATAAACTTTTTAAATTTATGTGAAGACGAAAAAAAATTATAAATAATTTCATTATGATAAAAAACAAACAATAGCAGAAACCCTTATATACTAAAAGTCCTACTTATTCTTTTTTTCTCATTCTTTGCTTTTTTTGTCATTATTTAAATTGTTTTTTTTTTTCTAAATAATTACACATTTAGTGAGTTTTGTAACTCCTCAAGAGTTAAAATATTCACTATTTATTTTTTGTATAATTATTCTTTGATAATTAAAACAGATAAACATGACTATAATTTGGTATCAAGTTTTTTGTAGAAATATTAATATTGATTGCTTTTCAATTTAATTATTACGATTTTTTATATTTATATTTTATTTGATTAAAATAGTTAGTCGTTCATTCCTTTGTCTTACTATTGACATGTTTTTTGTTAATTTTCAAATTTTAACTTGCACAATTTTTTCAAAAAAAAATAAAGAATTTTATAAAAGATAATGTATCTAACAAGTTTTTTTTTTATTAAATAAATCATATTGAAGAACTATATTCAAAAAGGACTAAATTCAGTAGTTCCTTATATAAAAATAAGCATCCATACTTTTAAAAAACGAGGAGGACAGATTATTTACGTTTCATTTGATGATCCACAACAAATAGAAAATTAAGCAGAAAATTAAGTTAGCATTTTTTTTCATTATATAAAACATGTTCTTTTCACCCTAACAAAATAATACAAAAATAATATCTTATAAATTGAAACAATTATTATAAATATTTTATAGCTTTTAATAAATATTGATCATATTTCTTCTTTTTTAGTACATGTTAATTTATAAAAGAAATTATTTTTAAAATAGTTGTTAGGATCGCGCGATGGGCGAACATGTTAACTAGTATAAATATAAATTTAAATAGATGAGATTCTTGCAATTATATAGTATATCTTTCAAAAAAAGTGGGGCCTCAAACATTGCTTTAGTGACCTTACGATCGAGTTAATCTCGATTTCACATAATTTAACCTTTTTTTTATCGGGATAAATATAGTTCTAAAGTAGGGTTGTAGGAGTATTTTGTTGAAAAAGTAACATAGTTACTCCCTTCGTTTCAAAAAGAATGATCTCCTTTCCTTTTTAGTCTGTTTCAAAAAGAGTGACATCTTTTTTTTTTCGGTAACAACTTTCCACGTAGCATGTTTAAGGCCACAAGATCAAAGGACATTCTTGTGTATTTAACCTAACTTTAATTTAGGACCACAAGATTCTAAAGTCTTCTTTTTATTCTTAAACTCTGTGTCAAATCAAATCAGGTCATTCTTTGTGAAATGGATGAAGTAATATTTTAAAGCCCCTTAAACTTACACATTTTCTTAAAGGAAAAATTACCTAACTACACGTTCTTTTTACCCTATTTTCTACTACTCCCCACCATATAAATGATATTACAAAAAAAAAATATTCTCCACAATTTTTCTCACTTTTTTGGATACAACACTGTAAACTATCATTCCAATTTTTTACGCCTAAAATCATTCTATGGTATCATAAATTATCTCCATCACTCTATTTTTGAATTTCAAATCTTTTCTCTTATCTATTCGGCCATAGGTGCTAGTTGATTATATATATGTTGCCTAGGTTTTCTTTTTATATATTTTACGAAGTGAAGTTTATGTAAAACATAATCATGTTTATGTGTTGGGAGACTTGGGAGATCCTTGGTTGAGATTTGAGAGCAATTTGATGATTTTCCTCGAATATAATTTATAATTTGCATAAATATAAAAGTATATATGTTAAATTTTTCTCACTTTATCGATTGCAAGTTATTAAAGAGATAGGTCTTCTATGTTTATTTTTTTCTTTCCACTTCATCATATATCAACTATTATTTTTCTTTTTAGTTTTTTCATCTATAAATTTAGTGGAAGAAGGATGTACCCACATGACATTTAACGACTTTCCTTAATAAGAAGGACACTTTTTGACCTAAAAAATTGACAGAAAGGATAGTTTTGAGTCGAAATATAATTTAAGGATAAATATGAACCATTTCAGATAGTTTAAGGGTATTTTTGACCCGTTTCAATATCATATAAATATGATTAAAAATTAATTTTTTTACTAAATATACAAATTTTTCATTCATTTTGAAATTGAATAAAAAAAATAAGTCATATAAATTAAATAGAGCAATGCTTTTGTGATATATGACATATCAAAAATAAATAGTTTCAAAAAGTTCATATTTGAAAAAAAAAAGGAGATGATCTAGTCATTTCTAATTCGGAAAATGGCCTAAAATATCCTTGAAGTATTGAAAATAGTACAAAATTACCCTTCATCCACCTATTGGCTCCAAAATGCCCTTTTCATCCACCTATTAGCTCCAAAATACTCTTGTCATCCACATTTGGGTTCAAAATTGACCACTTTTTTAATTGTTTTAAAATTAAACTCTTTAAATATTTTTTAAAATACTTGGCGTTCAACTATTGGTTATAATTTTAATTTATTAATATAATTTATAAATCAACCCACTACCCACTCATTATTAACTAAACCTCACCCAATTAATAATCCAATTATAATATCAAAATCTTCATAAACATTACTAAAACACGATGAAATTATAGATTCCTGAAAATGACATCCAAAATTATTCGAGTCCGAATCGAAGCCCCAATTAAATTTAGGTTGAACCGCTTATTTAGGAGGACGCTTTCTTTCAAAATTGAAGTAGAAATTTATGATTAAAGGTAAAGAAGTAATACATCTCGAATTAATTCATGCACTTTTTTTAAATATAATTTTATAAATATTTATGATTAGTTTTAAAACCTTTAATATAAAAAAAGTTACATATGAAGTAACATCACATAATTGAGACGTAAGAATAATTAAGATGAACATAGTCAGACTTTTAAGTTTATCGGTGATTTTTATTTAGCCACTTGAATGTATGATAATTTACTTCTATAATTTTTAAAAACACTGAATTGGCAGTAGCTTGCATTAATAATGTGACAGGTTTATTAATTTAGAGGGATTTAATTAGTAATGGGTGGATGTGGATTGATTTATAAATTATACTCATAAGTTAAATTATAACAAATAGTTGAGCGCCACGTATTTTAAAAAATATTTAAATAGTTTAAATATAAAACCGTTAAATAAGTGGTCAATTTTGAACCAAAAGGTGGATGACAAGGGTATTTTGGACCCAATAGGTGGGTGAAAAGGATATTTTGGAGCCAATAGTTTGATGAAGGGTAATTTTATGCCATTTCCAATACTTTAAGGGTATTTTAGGCTCATTTCCGTTTCTAATTTCTATAGGTGTGCATTTAATAAAGTGTGATTTTTCTGTATTTTTCAAATAAATTCCTCCACTTCTTTTATCTTCTCAAACAAGCTTCTCAATGGTTTTCCCTCCAAGATTTCGTCATTTTCATTTCCCTCCCAAAATTCAAAAAAACTCAAATTCAAAACTTTGATAGCTTATATTATATTCCTATATAATCTGATCCATATTTTCAAATCTTTACGTCAATTCATAGTCCTTTTCCACTATCCATTTTTTCCCCCTTCTAATAATGGCTTTTTCATCATCTGCTAGAAACCCAGTTGACCTGAGAAATGGTTCGAAGAATAGTTTTTGTCCGGTGGGTGAAATACATGTTATTGTTGGTCCTATGTTTGCTGGAAAAACCACTGCTCTTCTTCGCCGGGTCAATTTGGAATCCAACGATGGGAGGTATTACTACTAGTATTGTTCTTGTTGACTTGTTTTGTGTGGTTTTTTTCGTTGATTGAAGTTTATTTGGCTTGAGTTGGTGATATTTAGAAATTTCAAAATTAGGTTGAAAAATATTGAAAGTTGTGATTTTTTTTATCTCTGTGTATAGTACATGAAAATATGTATGTGTGCAGTTCCATTTATAGTGAATTAAGCAGAAAAGAAACTGAAAAAAATATGAATTTGTTGAGTTTATATTATAGATTGGACTTTTGAGACAAGATTCTTTGCTATATGACTGATAAGTAATCTGGGGTTTAGTGGATTTGAGGTTGATCAATATTTAAAAAAAAATGGGTTAGGGGAAGGGGAAATGGGCCGAGGTATTACAAGGTGGAGAATCGAACTCACTCTAGTTAGATGAAAATATTGATAGTCAATCAAATGAGCTATTAAGATTTTGTAAATGATCAATATCTAGTGTTGGTTTTGTTATTAGAATTTTTTGTGGTGAATTGTTCCTTCTAAGCTGTAAGTATGGGTTTTTAATTGTGTAAGCAGAAATGTGGTACTGATAAAGTCAAGTAAAGATGCAAGATATGCTGTAGATGCAGTGGTGACACATGATGGGACAAGATTTCCATGTTGGTCATTGCCGGATCTTTCATCTTTCAAGCAGAGATTTGGAGAAGATGCATATGAAAAGGTACAAATCTTGTTTATTACTTCACAACTCAACAAACTCTTATGTTTGACTTGTTAAGACTTTGTGTCTATTGTTGAGAACTTTTAGATTGCTGATAGGTGTGTGTTGGATTCTTCAAAAGTAATGCGTTTTTGAAGGAGTTGACATGGGTGTAATATCATTTTTGGTGAGTCCAAGCAATATAGCCTAAAAGCAAGGATCTTTGTACAGTTCAGAGCTTTTGAGTATTACAGTGTTGAACTTGGATGATTGATGATTGGGTGATGTGATATTACTAGTATTGTATTGATATTTATGCCACTAATTGGTGAAAATGAGCAACCTTTACCACACATTGTTGGGTATTATTAACATTAGAAATGAACACCAACTTCATATTTTGATGGGGATTAGAAGATATCTTGCGTCTCTTCACTTGCACCTAGTTAACTTCTAGATTAAGACTTGATGTGCTTTTTGATATCTTCTTATGAGTGCAACTGTGCAAGATTTTTAAATTTAGAGTACACGATGCCAAAAGCAGCTCTAGGATCAAGATGGTATCTTTCCTGTCCAAACCATGAGAATTTGAGGGGTGTTTTGGAAAGTATCATCTTGCACAGTATGAAGAATGAATAATAGATACTGTTGCTATTAAAGTCATTGTTCTTTATACTGCAAATATGGGATATATGTGAATTGTATAGAAGGCAGAAATGAGGGCCAGATGCTGCAAACATAGAATACGATGAGTAGACAAGGTATAAGGGAAACTTGAAACACAAATTGAGGGTCAAACTAAAGACAGAGCAGTAGTCAGAAAAGAACTTAGTAGGTAAAATGAATCACGCAATTCACCTTAACTTTAGTTAGCTTCTCATCCTAGTAACTCCATTTCTTGATAGGTGGATGTGATTGGCATCGATGAAGCTCAGTTCTTTGGGGACCTTTATGAGTTCTGCTGCAATGCTGCTGATTTTGATGGGAAAATTATAGTTGTTGCAGGCCTAGATGGTGATTACTTGAGGTACTCCTGAAAACTATATCTGAATCTTCATCGCATACTCCATTGGCCATTGCTATTCCATTTGTAACTCTGAACTCAGTTTTCAGATCCTACTGCTCCTTTATCAGCTTAAAAATGGGATTTGGAATCTATTTGAGCTATAAAGAGATAAAATTCACAAATAAGCCACATTTTAGGATATAATCAAAATATGCTTAGTGTATCCCCCCCCCCCTTTATTTTATCAGAAAAATCAATTAGCAATTAAATCTGTTAATGTCAAAATTTTAATGTAAGACAACTTTTTCTTGTTAACTCTGTAAAGTGGAAGTTTTTCTTATCCTTTATAAAAAATGATTTACTTACCAACTACTTTTTACTTTCTTCCTCAAATTTCCTTTTGCATTTGTATATGCTAAATGTTTTCTTCTTACTTTTTATTTATTTACCATTATTATACTATGTGTATCCCAATAACTCTTCCATAATCTAACAATAAGTCATATAACAACTGTACAATCAAGTCTTAACACCTTCAAGAAAACCTCATAACACAAAGTAGCTATAGTTAGCTAAAGATACATTCATTCAACACCATAAAGATAACGATTGTTGGGGTATAGGAAAACTTTCACCTTATAGTTAGATTATGAAAGAGTTATTGGGTACAGAAAAAGAAACTACACTAACCCTATTTTAGTTACATCTAAAAATGTGACTCATTTGTGTCAATTTGATCTCTTTTTGGCTTAAATAGGTTCCACACTCACCCAATAGCTTTAGTTCAAACCCGATAACTGTGCTCTTACATGGTATCTGGTGCTTGGTTGGTTGCAGGAAGAGTTTTGGTTCAGTGCTTGACATAATTCCACTTGCTGATACTGTGACCAAGTTGACTGCTAGATGTGAGTTGTGTAACAGAAGGGCATTTTTCACCTTCAGAAAGACTAATGAGACAGAAACTGAGCTTATAGGAGGTGCTGATATATACATGCCTGTATGTCGTCAGCACTATGTTAATGGACAATCTGTCAATGAATCTGCAAAAATGGTTCTTGAATCTCATAAAGTGTCTAATGAACTTATCTTAGAATCACCACTAGTTGATCCATAATACACTTGTCTTCCACTATTTTATATTATCATGTATCTTAATTACCTAAGTATGTAAGTAAGTAAATGAACTGTTTTGCTGAAATATGATATATATATAAATATATATATATATATATATATATA
>NC_028647.1:61067049-61091148 GCF_001406875.1 Solanum pennellii | reverse complement strand
TCATCATGAGAAAAATAGATCCATCAAGGTTGATTATATTAGATCGGGATCGAGCGTAAGTCATGCTTTCAATGAATGCTTGAGTGCTATTCTCAAACTAACTCCATTGCTACTTGTTAATCCTAAACCGGTACTTGAGGATGAGATTGAAGATCGATGGAAATGGTTTGAGGTAGGTAAAATTATCGCTTAGCATCTTTTAACTCATATACAAAATATGCAGTTTTTATAATAGTTTTAGAAAAATATTATATTTTTTGAGATAACACTATAATTTATCTTAAAGGGTTGTTTAGGTGCGCTAGATGGTATTTACATTCCCATTAGAGTTCCAATCCAACACAAACCAAGATATAGAACAAGAAAAGGAGAGATAGCAACTAATGTTTTGGGAGTTTGTGATAGAAATCTCAATTTTACTTATGTGTTACCTGGATGGGAAGGCTCAGCTGTCGATGGTCGTGTATTACGAGATGCTATAGTACGAAGGAATGGTTTGAAAATTCATGAGGGTAGGCCTTTTATATGCTTTCATGTTACATCAGAGAAAGAATGACACTAGTAACTAAATTATATGTTTATATTATAGGTAACTATTATTTGTGTGACGGAGGATATACGAATGGAAAAGGATTTCTTTCACCTTATCGATGTTATAGATATTGGTTAAAGGATTGGCGCGGCGATAATCCATCGCCTCGTTGTAAAGAAGAGCTTTTCAACATGAGGCATGCTAGAGCTCGTAATGTAATTGAAAGGGCATTTGGTTTGTTGAAAGGACGTTGGGGAATTCTTAGAAGTCCTTCATAGTACTCTGTTAAGGTTCATAACAGGATCATTAGTGCTTGTTGTTTGATTCATAATTTCATTCGTAGAGAGATGGAAGTGGATCCCTTAGACATTGATGTAGAAGAACAAATGGAGTATCAACACGAGAATATTGATGTTGTTGAATCGTCGGAGGAGTGGACCACTTGGAGGGATGAGTTGGCCCAATCAATGTGCAATGCAAGATTTTAAAATTGACATATTGCTTTTGAAATATGTTGCTACTTGTTAGCTATAGAACCTTTTTGGACTTTATTTGCTCTTTAGAACTGGCCTAATATAAATTGTTGAACTGCCAAAAAGTTCTGTTTTTTGTGACCTTAATTGCACGCCCTTATGTACTCTTGACGTCTCTTTTGTTGTATATATGCTTTAGTTTATAGTAAATCTTATGATATTTGGTTCTTCCTGATTTTTTTAAATAATTTACCGCATAAGTTCTTACAGGCATAATGAATAGTCAAATATCATCAAATAAGAGATCAAAAAAATCAAGCAACACAACACCTTCAACACGAAGGACATGGATTCCAGAAGAAGAACAAACTCTTTTAAAAGGACTTAAAGAGTTGTGTGCTAATGGTTGGAGAGGTGATAATGGTACCTTTCGACCAGGACACTTGATGGAGTTAGAACGTTATATACACAAACATCATCCTAGAAGTGGATTGAAAGGTGAACCACACATCAAAAATAAAATCAGATACTGGAAAAGATGCTATGGAAGTATAACTTTATTGAAGACTCGAAGTGGATTGGGATTTCAATATAGTGATGGAACTATAATAGTTGACGATTCAAAACATTGGATTGACTTTATAAAGGTTATTTCTGTTTTTTCATATGGTACTTCCTTATTAGTTACTTTCATATACAGTAGCCATTAGCCTCTCTTTAGATCCTTTTACAATTAATTAATATCATATTGTTCTATTTTTTTAAATATTCTAGATTGATCCACAAGCCAGGAAAATGAATGCTAAGAAATGGCCAATGTTTGAGGATTGGGAAGAAATCTTTGGCAAGGATAGAGCAACAGGAGAGTTCGCTGAAGAGCCCCTAGATGCTACTGAAGAAATTCAAAAGAGTCAAGCTCCACAACATTCTAATGACATGAGTTTGGGATTTCCTATCGATGTTGATCTTGATGATGATGAAGAAGAAGAACAAAATGTGTACCATAGCTCTAAAGTTGGTACTGAAGAAGCTGAAAATGTCACTGGACAAGGTGGATTTGCTACAGCTGAAGATTTCACGGAACCTAGTTCATTTACTAGAGCTGAAAATGTCACTGGACCTAGCGTATTTAATGAAGGAGAAAATGTTGCTGGTTCTGAAAATGAACATGTTGGATCCCGAAAAAGTCATAAACAAGGTGAGTATTCAAAAAGATCATCTTCTAATGTTAACGAGAAAGAGAAAAGCAAGAAAAGGAAAAAAATAGTAGAGGATGATAGTGAGACATTTCTTAAGGGTATGATGGAAGTTATGAAAAACTTTACTGAAAGTCAAGATTCTTTGATTGAAAAGATGGGGGATCGTGATCGATCTGATGTTCGTGGTCAAGTTTATTCTATTCTTTAATCCCCTGTATTTGAGTTGTGCACCACAGGGAAACGTATAAAAGCTGCAATGATTCTCTGTAATGATGACAAAAAGATGGAATTATTTTTACGTATGGGTGAACATGATCGTCAGACAATGATGTGGATGGTTGTCCATGATAAACTTTGAAGTATTGTGAACTTGTGATATAAGTGGCTACACTAGTTTAGTAATTTTTACTTGAAATCACTTCAAAGTGTGACAACAGTCGCTTTTTTGGGCATCTCTAATTATTAATGTGCGCATGAGCATGTTAAATCTTTTTGGGTAACTAAAGTTTTATCAAAATATCTCAACTCTTGTGTCAATGCTAAGCACAAATGTAATTATATAGTTGTTATTACAACTCTTCAAATTCTAGTGTAGCCATTTACTTTTGAGATTCTGAAATGCAATTATATAGCTGCTATGACAGTTTTCTAATCTGTCTTGTATTTCTGTGTCTAGTCTCTGTTTTTCATTGTTAATTTCTTTATGAGTTGATGAATGTGTGTGATAGAAGAGGTGAAGAAGTTCGCTTCTATTTGTTTGAACAGTGTGGCAGATGATTTAGGCGAAATATGGAAACTGTAAATTTCATCTCATTTTGGAAGGTTTGATACTGCATCTGACCATGGAATCAATATCGTATTTGCTATTTGGACACCTTATTTTTAATGATAAGTCCCATTGTAACAGAGAACATGGTTTCATACTTTATGTCCCTCTAACTTTGTTTTCGGTCACACAGAACTAGATATAAGATGTTATAACCCCATGTAATACAAAGAACAGAATTCCAATCGAAGGCTCTGCAACTACTTTGCAATTCTTAATTTGGAAATAACCTGTTTACGGAGTGCGTGACGGACCGTCGTATCCATAACGGTCCGTCCTGCTGGTTCGTCATGAAGTTCAGAGAAGTAGTTCCAGTACCCAAATTTCAAGAGTTTAAGTGTTTTGGAACGGAGACCCTCGACGGATCGTTGTGCCTGTGACGATCCGTCATATCTGTCGTCGAGGATAATGAAGAGAGCAGCAGAAGAAATTGAACAAGTATGGGACGACAGAGTCCATGACGGTCCGTCGTGACCACGACGATCCGTCGCGATATCCGTCGACCCAGCCGCGTTTTGACAGATTTCCAGCAAATAGAGTCCTTATGTAATTAGGTTTTTATTTTTTTTATAAATAGTTCGAAAAATCTCCTTTGTAAAGTTTAAGTGCAATGGTAATCGTAATCAAAATGGAATTGTCACAAAAAGTTACCAGAAGACCATGCAGCCTTTCTCTTTTTCGTTTTTCCTTTTTAAGAAAAAGACAATGGATCGTATACAAGAGTTTGATATATCAACAAATAAAAAAATATAAATAAGAGGACATTACTTCCTCTATTTGAGTTGTCTAGTATGAATAAGTTGATCTTTTGGACGTATGGTGGCAAAATTGTGAAGATGTTTGACATCTTCTTCTTCTTGTTCTTTTTAAATCTTATTTTAATGTAGTAACAATTTTTTAATTTTATATTAGAAAAAGAAGAAGAATAGGAATAAATAATGTTTTAGCAAAGAAATCTTTTTTGATGTTTTAACAAAGAACCTTGTTGCAAAGGAAGTGTAAAAATAAATAAAGTGTAAAGGGTATTTTTGTAAACATACACTTTTTAAATAGAAATTATGCAAGATTTGTTTTTTCTAATACATCAAACCAAACAGTGTATAAAAAATAATGATTGCATAACTAATGCAAGTATTAATAATGCAAGCACTACTAATGCAAGCATTACTAATACACCCTATTTTGCATTATTCTTATACACTCTACCAAACGACCCCTTAGAGTTTATTTGAATTAACTTATTTTAAACGCTTTTAAAAGTAATTTTATAGTGTTAGGTAAAAAAATAAAAATACTAATAAGCACTTATTTTAAAGTTAAAAATAACAAAATTAAATCAAAAGTTAATCCAACCATACTCAAATCATATTTTTGAGCAATCCAAATTCATTAAGAGATTTTATAAGATTTGAACATTAGAATCTCCTTTAAGTACAAACAAATAAGTTTTAAATAGATATTAAACATAACAAATGTGATATAAAATGTATGGAATTGAAAATAATTATTTTTTGGCATAATATATAAATATAATCCTTAACTTGACTTCAACGAATAATTATATCCTTCAATTTTGAGTATGCACAAGTAAATATTTAAAATTGTATAAAATTGAACAAGTAAACAAACATGTAATATATGACATATGACACAATTTGTCATGTAGGACAAATGTGTCAATTTCTTCAATTTCGTACAAAGTTAAATAAGTATCTATATGTAGGCATCCAAAATTAAATGTCATAGTTATCAGATGACACCAAATTAATGATCATGTTTATGTTTTATATTTTTTTTCATACCTTATAATTTACAAATGACAATGGTCTAATATTACAATTAATTTGATGAATAAGCATTGGAACAATGAATGGTTAAGATTTAAAATATTAATCAAAAAGGATAATTGGTTCTTCCACTTTGATAAATATTTTATTTTATTGTACTATGTGTATTTATTTGTTATAAAAATAAAAAAAAATTAAGAAAAAAAAAACTCTTATTACTCTTTTCCATTCCTCATTTTTGTGTCTCTTTTGGACAATCGGTTGGTCGCATCTGCATATGAAATTCCAAATTAGCCCTCAACCATGCCGGCCTCAGCATCATCGGCGCCGCCCCCTCCGACTCACAGCCGTCGTGAGGATCTGATCGGACGGTTGAGCTCTTCCTCCACCGAAGCAAAACTCAAAGCTCTCCGTGACCTTAAGAATCAGATCATCGGTAACCGTACGAAAAAACTTTGTTTCCTCAAACTCGGCGCCGTTCCGTCTGTTACCTCAATACTCTCTTCCTCCTCCGCCACCGCCGCTGCCGCTGCTGCTGCTGTTTGTTCCGGTAATGACGTGGAACTCAACGATTCGCTAATTATTCAATCCGCTGCTGCTATTGGTAGCTTCGCTTGTGGCTTTGATGATGGTGTTAAAGCCGTCCTTGATGCCGGTGCATTTCCTCTTCTTCTTCGCCTTATTTCTTATCCTAATGATAAGGTAATTTCAAATTTTGAGATCTTCTGTTTTGGCTCCATTATAAAGAATGTCTAAATTAATTAAAAATTTATAATTGCTTAATATCTTCTGTTTGTCTGCTATCTCTGTACTCAGAATAGGTTAAAAAAACTTGTTTTTAGTGTAGTTATTAGATCATAGTACAGGTTAAATCCTAATTTCAATTTTTGAGAGTTTTTGTTTTTTGGTGTTTACCTATAATTCAAAGCAAATTATAGTGGGCAAGAAGTTTCATGTTACTTGATTAACTTATATATTATGTTAGCCGTGATGGTGGAAGAAAAACACTGAAGTAGTGTAAAGGTTAGTTTTATACGGAAAAACATTACATCCAAATTTACAAATTGGAAGGCAAGAAGTACTGTGTAACAATCTTTGTTTCTGGTTTGCTTATTTCATCCATTTTTCAACTTGCTAAATCATTAAAACAAGAAAAATACCGGTAGGGTGAAATTAGTGGCTCAAAGTAACATAGTTTTTGGCGGGGAATTGAACCCTCACTAACAAGGGGAAAGCTCAGATTGAGCTACTAAGACTCCCTAGTAAAAGACTTCTGTCTTATTTTGATGATCTTGGGCTCCCTTTAATCCCCGAAAGGTGTTGGTAAAAAACTAAGTTTATTTGCTGAATACATGTGCGGCCCCTCAAATTTGTCTGAGTTTTTTATTTAGGCACTTATACTTTGCCTTGTACAATTGAACAGCTGAATTTAAGTCAATCTGTGTAAATTAGACACGATGTGCTGATGAAGTGTGTATACTTACCACCCTTAGCGCGTGTTAAGCATTGAGAATGGCTAATTCCATTTGACTTTCCTTTTTATTGTTTCTTTCAAATTTCTCCTTCTTCCCCACTCTTTCTTGCACCTATCTCCGCTATTTTTAACCACCATCCACCTCCTCCTCCCACTACCCTTCCCTCCTCCCCGTCTATTAGTATCTCTCGCCAAAAACAAACTTCCTGTCTGGACAAATCCAGTCCTTCTTCATCTTCAGATTCAAACACCATTGTTGTTGGTAAATAACCTCTAGGAAAAAATGGCAACCCAAATCTGATTCCCATTTTGAAACTATAAAACCTTTTCTGTTTTAAAAGACAAAAAGTTGGGTGCTAAGCTTGGTTAGGGTCCAAGATAGATTTTTTTTCCAGAGAAGGTAAAAGTTATGAAATTTAATGATATTTGGATCCTTTATCCTGGAACATTAATCATAGTTGTGTTAAATGCAGGCCGTGTTAACCCCTAGGCCACTACAACCATCGCTTGGGGCCCATATTTTGGGGAGCCCATTTAAAAAGAATAGTATTTATCCATATATTTCTTAAAAATAAAATATGATGTACTTCTAAATTTCTTTAAAACAAAGCGAGTAAGAAGTAATTATTCAAATGGTTATTTTCACTTCCTTAAGGGAATTAAATA
Source organism: Solanum pennellii (assembly GCF_001406875.1). Classification (NCBI taxonomy): domain Eukaryota; kingdom Viridiplantae; phylum Streptophyta; class Magnoliopsida; order Solanales; family Solanaceae; genus Solanum; species Solanum pennellii. The sequence goes on along the minus strand of NC_028647.1, from coordinate 61,084,191 downwards.
AATTTGGGAATTATTTCCTTACGTGGGGAAAGGAGATTGTACTTCCTTATTTATTTACTAATAATTTGATTATTTACCATATATTCATCTTCTTATTCTCTATTTTATTACTCCTCTGTTTCACAAAGAACGGTCTAGCTTGACTTGGCATGGAGTTTAAGAGAATAAAGAAGAATTTTGATCATGTGGTCCTAAATTAACGTTATGTCAAATGTACAAAATTGCCCTTTAATCTAGTGGCCTTAAACATGCCACGTGGAAAGTTGTTATCAAAAAAGGAAGATGTCATTCTTTTTGAAACAGACTAAAAAGGAAAAAAGAAAAAAGGTCATTCTTTTTGAAACGGAAGGAGTATAATATTGAGATTTCTCCTGCAAAACTTATTGAGTGAATGTTTCTTACAAGTTACAAAAGAGCAAAATTGTTTTTTGGTGTCTTCATATTTTCAAGAAGTGCAACAACCATTATGTTGAAGGAATGCTACACTATTTTGATATCTTTTATTTTTGTCTTCTACACTATTTTAATATCTTTATGACAATTTATCAAATTCTTGAGCCAGGTTTTGTTATTTTAACTTTATTTTATAGTTTTTCTTGAAAAAAATTTATTTTTGATATTCCTAGTTCATAAGTATACATATTTTTGTTTTAGTTATTATAATTTATCCAATTTAAGTATGTCAACTTTCTTTTTTTTTTATGACATGGGAAATCCGCAGCCACTACACTTTGGGTGCGCATAGGGTAAAACTCCCGCTCCTATGCAATAGCTAGCAAACCACATAGAAGAGGTAATCTGTACTAGGCAAGCCCAGTGCGACGAGCCCCTTGCTTTCGTTAACAAGGGGTTTCGAACTTGAGACCTCCAACATGGAAGTTCCAAGCCCAAACCACTGGGCCACCCGAAGGGTAATTTAAATGTCAACTAAAAAATATGATTTCAATCTTACAAAAAGGAGTGAAAATTTGAATTAAATATATCCCAAAAAGGGCACTTGATAGATTTTTGATAAATAATAAATTTTTAATAAAACAATATAGGGGATGTTCTTCAAATGAGTAATTCACTAATATAGTTGAGTTAGATGATAATAACTTGAGTTAGATGATAATAACATTTAAGGAGAAAATCTAAAAGAAGTGTGAAAAATGTGGCATATTCCCGAAAATCTAAAAGAAGTGTGAAGTGTGATAATTTGAATTGTTGCATCTCTAAAATAAATGTGACAATTATTTTTTAAAAGAGAATGTAAATAAATAAATAAAATATCAGGGCGCCTCCTGAAGTTTGGCTTTAGGCCCCTAATCTTATTGAGTTGCCCCTGGTTATATGGCATATCTGAGGAATAGTGTCTAGTTCATGTCTTACATTAGGGAGATCACGACTTCTAAAAGTTCAGTGACTAGAGCAGTGCCAGAGAGAAGAACTGAATTAGAAGAAGAGTCCTTCTAAATCAGAGTTGAGTTGCTGGAAAAAGATTATGTTGCCAGAAAATTTATGGCGAGTAAACCAGATCCAACATCGATTCTTTATTTTAACGCTTGTCAGCAAAGAGAGAGATTGTGGGAATAACAATAAACAGTGTCGTTGAAGAAGAAAAAGAAGAAAAAAAACAAGGAAGAAGAAGGAAAAATGTGTACTCCCTCTTTTCTTTTATCTATTTGTCTTTTTTAATTTTTTTTATGACCGTGGTGTCTGACCCAACTACTAGTTCCACGGGATCTCTGCCACCTCCCACTAGCAACAAGTACCAGGTAACTCGGTGCACCAAGGATAGGACAAATGACAAGAATCACGTAGTGTTTTTTGTCTCCACTTGGAATTGAACATGAGATCTTATGGTTCTCAACCATTACCACTAGGCTACCACTAAGCCACACACTTGGGGTCTCTTTTCCTTTATTTTTTATTGACACGTTTCTTTGCATGTATATTGCCACTTAACTTGCGTGTCAACTATACAGATTTAAACTTTGCTGAAGATTGAATGATATGTGTCTATCTAATTGGCACAGTAAATGCATAGATCAAGTGTTCAATAGGTCATAGCCTCAAAGCCGCTGTTGAGGTGTCTAAATGAAAAATCTTGACAAGTTAAGGGGGGCTGCCTATGTATTCAGCCTTGTTTGAACTTGGGTTTACTCAGTTGTTGTGAACTTGCGATGATATTTTGGATTGTTATTTCTGAATGCAATCTCTGTCTTAGTCACAAGTTTATATTAATTTTCTGCCAATCAGAAAAATGGTTACCTATTTCACCATTAATTGAATTTTGATTGACTTGCTGTTTTTAAACTTCCTTTTAGTACCTTCCAAATATGTTTAAGTTTCTTGTCCCCTCATTTACTTTTTAGATTGTTATGTTTATTTGTTCTAATGCCTGATCATTTTAGAAAAAAACTGTTCTAGTGTCAAACTTTTATGCCTGTTCCATAGGCTGTTATTTATTCTATGCTTGTAAAGTAACATGGGAAGGGAAAGGAAAATAGACGGAAGAGAAGTGTTTCCTTTTGTTTTTCTTTTTGTTGTTGTCAGAAACAAGGAAAAGAAAATTTGTTTGACCTTTCTTTTTCTTTTATCCAAATTTGTGAGCCGGGCGTGAAAGATGTTCCACCCATTCTTGTCATTTCAATCTTCCTGGAGAAGACTTGGAAAGGATTTCCCGAGTATGTCTGAGAATGAGATCAGTGTGAAGATCCAATGCTGAAACCACATTATTTTGTAAACGAATCTCCCACATTCACACACTGCACCAGAGTCCTAGAGAATCAGAAATTTTTAGAATTTCCTTATTTTTTCTTCCTTTTAGTAATGCTAGTATGATATTTATAAACATAGACTCAGAGCCAATATGAAATGGAATTTCTGTCCGTACGTAGACAAGGTGGATAGTTAGTTAGACTCTTGTAATGTACTCAATTTATGATATAAATGATGTCCTTGTACATCTTTTGAATAATTTTTGAATTACTCATTTTGGAATTGAAGGACTTTGCTTCATCAGAAAATTGGTAACATTTCTATCTGGAAACATTTCTTCCAAAATATTTTCAAGCAAAGCAAGGTAAAAAAGGGAGTTAGTGGGTGAAAAAATGGGAGAGTGATTAGTGCGACCATCAAGGCAGTTGATAAAATTCCTCGAGGAACTCAACTGCTTGTAGAAGTTGAAGTATTTGTTGTCTCTGACGTTCAAATATCATAACTGGGTAATTTTTGTTCCTTAAGACAAATGTCTTTGACAAGTGAAATAGATTTCCTTATTATTTTTAGGATCTGAACTGAAAATTTATGACTGAACAAGTTAAGAATTTGATAGCTTACCCAATCAAAAGGAATTGCAATAAAATATTGTTACTTCATATTTTTTCTTCTTTTCTCCCTTTTCTTGATTTTAAAACTACCTATATAGGAAGTGCGCGGATACCTCAGTGAGAGGTGCGAGAGGCTGGTTGTAGTGGGTACACAGAAGGGTAGAGGTAGGTCGAAAAAATATTAGAGAGAGATGATTAAACATGACATGGGGCATCTTCATATTACCGATGACATGACTCTAGATAGGAAGGGGTGGAGGTCGTATGTTAGAGTAGAAGGCCAGTAGGGATAAAGTGTTGTCTTGCTTTGCGAAGGTTTATGCTTGTTAGTGCTTGTCGTAGTACTAGTTGTACCATTGTAGTTCTTGTCCTATGTTTTTTATTTGTGTTTCAAGTTAATACACTATTTTGCTGCTGTTATTGTTTCTTTCTTATTTACTTTACCATGCTTTTCTTACTACTGCTCTGTCTTCATTGTTATATTCTTCTTACTTGGGTTTGATGCACATGAGCAAAGGTCTTTCGGATCAGCCTCTCTACCTCCATGGGGTAGTGGTAAGGTTTGCGTACACTCTATTCTCCCCAGACCCTAGTTAGTGAGATTTCACCGGGTATGTTATTGTTGTATGTAGGAAATCAGTTTGCAATAAGTTAAAAGTAATTTTGGGGAGAGCAGATCAACTAGGTGTTTTACTGCTCTTTCAGATGATCACGAGGCCGAACCTTTTGATTGATATGTCCCAAAATCACTGTTTAGGAGTATATCTCATAATTTTTATCATCTCTGATTATTTAACTTGATCTAATGCCAGGTAGTCGGAGCAGCTGCTCGATCCCTTAAGTTCATTTATCAATCGAAGTTAGCCCCAAGGTATGATTTTCTTCAGGGGAACAATATGGAATTTATCCAGTCGTTACTGAATAGTGAAAATGAGAATGTGACTGGACTTGGTGCAAGTATCATTACACATTCTTGCTGGACAAGTATGGAGCAGAAGGCATTAAGTGATGCTGGAATTATTAAAAAGCTCACTTGTATGCTTGGAGGGTCTGTAACTCAAAAAGATGCTAGTTTGGAGTCTGTAGCCACTATCCTAAAGGGAAATCCTGAAGTCATATCAAAGTTCATCGATCCTGAAAATGGAGGAGCATTGGGTACTGTTACTGAATTGACCAAGGATAAAAATTCCCGGACAAGATTGCTTGCTTGCATATGCTTGATTGTCATAAGGAACTCTGCTCCTTCTTGCCTTCAAGATTTACGAATCAAAACAAAATTGATACTAATTCTACTTGAGCTTCTTGATGATGATCAAGTTGGAGACGAAGCTCCTTTTGCCTTGTCTAGTTTAATTGCAGAAAAGGAGGATCTGCAAGTATTAGCATTCGAGGCAAATGTTATCGATAAACTTGTCAACCACCTGCGGAAAGGTCCATTATTGTCGAGACGTTTGGAGGGAATACTTATTGCATTGGCTAACATGTGTTCAAGACTGGAACGCTGCAGGGATCGGCTTTTGTCATTAGAGGTCAGTTGCTTTACCTTGTGTAAACACTTTGTTGTGTTTATTGTCATTTTGTGTCTGTAAGGCTGCAAGCAAACAATTTAATTCAGGTATCTGCACTTGGACCTTGTTTGCCTGGTTTCCAACTTCACAGATAGAGAAAGTAATGGAGGTTAATCCATTGAGCTGCATCCGAACTCCATTCAAACTAGAATTTCTTAGAATCTGCTTAGATTAACAATTACAGTTCTTAAAGTACCAAACTAATCAAAGCTTTGAGTGCTAATGGTGGTAGGTTCAGCTGTAACGAATATGTTAATTCTACCTCTCATAAAAGCAAGCGCATAACTTACGTTTATCTTTGTTTTACTTAGAGCTGCAATTGAATCAAATATTAGTTGGTTCCTGGCTGTTTCTGCTCCTTTCGGATCATTGAACTTGATTTGAAGTGGGGGATAGATTTGAGCTCAAATTATATGCCTGAATTCAATTTGAACTCGGTTCAAATTATATGGTAGGTTTGAGCTTGGCTCATTACAGAAGCTCAATTCATTAGTCTTGTATAAATTATAAAGTATTCCACTGTTCCTTGTAAATGGCTAAAGATAAATGATAATCCCAGATTTGATACAAGGGAGGACAATGAACAAGTGTTTTGAGATGCAATAAGCACAAAGTAGCAACTGTACGCGTCATCAAAGTGAAGCACATATTCTAACAAATAACTAACGAATCAACACACAAAATAAGTATTCATGCCATTAAAGATTATTCAGTTACCCTTATCTAAAAATATTTGTACCATTAAATAACCACTTTCTTGACTTACAAGTTGAGTAAACATGATCTAAGGATAGAGTCATGACAAACAAAGGTCAGTAATATATTTTTGTAGTAAAAGGAGGTCAAAAGGGAATAAATGCACTAAACCAATGTTTTTAATAGCGAACGGCGCAAAGAAGTGATAAGGTTATTGGGCTTGAAGCAAAAAGTGAGAAGTGCAGTGCACAGTTATGAAGCATCAAATGCCTACAAATTTAATACAAAAAAAGGTTTAGTTGCAGTGTAAATAACTAATTTTACCATCCTATATACAATAACGCCGATATGAAAATAACTCTTCGAAGTTGAGATTCAGAAAAAACGACTTATTCTCGTTGGAAGCACTCTGTGTAGCATTGTTTGAAGCACAAACTTCTCTACAACACATGGTTTTACTTAGAAGTGATAACCCTTCTATTAGTGGCTTCCAAAGGTATGCTAGCCACCTCCAAAAGTATTAATGACATAAAAAAAATGAAACCAGAATACTTAAAGAGCTCCTATGAAAATCACTAGTTGGGAATAAACAAGCTGTAGGGGTGAGAAACTTGAAGACTCAGTATCAATGTCTACTAATGAAATGGCTTAGAAGGCTAGCCTCCAACGAACAAGCTTTGTGGAAGGAGGTGATTCAGGCAAAATATGAAATGGAAGATCACTGGTCAACTAACATGGTGACCAAAACTTATGGAACCAGCCTTAGGAGATCCATAAGGAATCTCTGGCCAAATCTTAGAGGGAATTGCCGAATCAAAATTGGAAATGGTATGAACGTCTCATTTTGGGAAGATAGTTGGCCGGAATGAGGTCCTTCAAAAACATTTTTCCCTGATGTATTTATCCTCAATCAACAACAGAGGGCTACTGTGGCAGAGGTTTGGTCAAACCATGCATGAAATCTGAGCTTTTAATGATTGAGAAATCCAGAGACAGAGAACTCTGGAACAATCCAGAGGAGGAAATACTGTCCAAGATGGTTTTGGAATGGCAAGATCACAAGTAAGGAAGATTCAATGTCAAGGGGGCTTACAAGATGTTCAACCCTTTCAATAACCAGATTAATGGGTTGCCCTAGAAACTGATCCGGAAAACCAAAATTCCCTATAGAGTGTCGTGTGTTAACTTGGCTACTTGCTAAACAAGCTGTTTTGACTCAGGAAAATCTCATGAAGGGGTTCCCCCAAGGCCTAGCTCGAGTGGCAAACGGTGGAGCATTTGTGGCTTAGATCGCTGGTTCAAGCCCCACACTATGCAAAGCAAAGCCTGATATTTAAGTGGATAATGGTAGAGGGGCGGTTCCACTCTCCACCGAGTTTAGAAGGCTGTGATTAGTCCAAAGAGAGGGTCACGGATTTCTCGGTTATCAAAAAAAAATTATCTCATGAAGGGGTATCCAATTGAGCCCTATTATGTTTCCTATGTGGGGTAGAGGCTTAGAACGTGACTCACCTGTTTCTTCACTGTAGGATCACCAACCTGCTGTGGGACCTCTTCATCAATACAAAAGGACTGAATTGGGTGATGCCAATGAGAGAGTAACTCAAACCCTGAAGATCTGGAGTAGTTATGCCAACATCTCTGGACATAGGGAGAGATGGAAAATCATTCTAGCCTGTATTTGGTGGTCAACATGGAAAGATAGGAACCTTAGATGCTTCAGAACAAGAGCAACACTATCTAGAAGATGAAGATGAACTGTTTTGTGTTGTTTCATTTTTGGTGTAAACTGGAGTATATGGAGGATCTAGAATCAGTTGTGAATGTCTTGGGATCCGTGTAATGTTGTCATAGGATTGAAGATCTTATATACTCTCTTTAATTTGTAATTAGGAATCTGTAACAGGTTGTGGAAGGTTTTGATTTTTTGTAAATAGAATACAAATTGTTACCGTCTCAAAAAAAAAAAATCCACTAGTTGAATTTCTTCTATATTCATTTCTTTACACCAAAACCTAAGTGGTAATAACTTTCCACTTAATCTTCACTATAGTGCATTCTTTCCCTTAAAAATTTCTCTGATTTCTCTCCTCCCATATGAGCCACCAGATACAAGCTGGTACTGTTCTCCACATCACCTATACAGGCTCTTGCTACCTCCTCTTCTGGCCCAACAACTTAGTAGGTCTGCTGTATGTTCTGGCATAATCTAATTGAGGCTAGCTAAATTGGTAAATAGAGCCCATGCTTGTCTTGTTACTTTGCAGTGGAGGAAAAGGTGTTTGTTAGTTTCTAGAGCTTCTTTGCAAAGATAACATCTTGATGCAATATTTCTTCTCCTCTTTTGAAGTGCATCATGTGTCAGACAAGCTCTCCTGTTTACCAACAAAGTAAGAACTTCACCTTAGTAGGGGCTACACTTTTCAGATAGCACTCCGTGGGCCTGATTTTTCCCTGCAGTTGTGGCTAGGTCCCTTCTATATATTCTATTCACAGAGAATTGACCATCCGACTGATGGCTCCATAGCAATTTATCTGTTTCCAGATTTTTGCCAAGAAAGTCTCCAATAAATCCTCTTCCTCTTCAAGATCGATAAAATCATATCAATCGACCTCTTATAATTATCTTCATAGTTTTCCCCATTTTATCTTTTTGTTTATCGGCCAGTCCTTTTATTACATAATTTGTTTGGTGGTGTAAAAGTAGTTTCCTTGATAATATAGATCAATATATGGAGTTCTTGGAGCTGCTAGGGAAATATTGTAACTGACTGTATGGATATTCCCAGCAGTCTTTTGTAACTTTTGGTTTTGGTACCTTCTTGGTACTTTAGTCAATAAACTTTTACCTTATCAAAAAAAAAATAAAATCTACCAGTCCTTTTATTTGAGCTTAGATTATCGCACAAATCATACAAGTCCTTGACTACACTTGCCTCAGTGACTTCACATCAAGCCAAAGCGTATCTTCGTCATCAAGTATTGGACAGGAATTCGCTAGTATCCATGCATGGTGGAGAACTAGACTGTGCTGCTGCAGATGGCACATGCACAGGATCAGTGTGTCCAAATAAATTCAGTTGAGGGTTACTAGATATTTTGTTTTTTTATTATAAAAATGAGTAGCAGACACACATTTTGGATGACCTTGTAGTTCTTTTAAAAGCAGAACACTTGGAAAATATTTGATACTTTGCTTAGTTGTGTTAAATTGAAGTATGTCGTTCTAGAATTGTGTCATAGATGAGTATTAACTATGAAGGCCTTTCTGTTAGTGAAGCTTTTAATGTTGTGGAGGTCATGCACCAATTCTTTTTATTTACATCTTCTGTACGCAGGCTATGAAGTTTGTAACTGATGCCCTAAGTCAGGATAGTGGTGAAGTGCGTGCTGCAGCATGTGTTTGTTTGAAAAACGTTTCTCGCTCAGTGAAGGTTTGTGATGTTCATAATAGCCTCAGTTAATTCTCAATATTGGCTAATCGTGCAATGATTTTGGCTGACAAACTACTTCACAGAATCTTAGTGCAGGTCTATTTATGAACGAGAGTTTTGTTGTTCCCTTGGTTCAGCTTTTATTTGATGATTTGACCTTTGTCCAGGTATTTTTTTTTTTTTTTTTGTTTTTTGCTAGTGCTCTTCTATGAACCTGGATTTGCAACTTTGGCACCATAGCTGATGCTAGACTGATGGCTTTCATGCCCTATATGTTGGTGAGCATTATCCTCATAGAAGTTGTGTCGAGTGGTTTGAACTTGTATGCTGCGCTGGGTGTTGGTAAAATGAAGCTTAGGAGATCCTGACCTTTTGACAGCAATACTAATGATGCTAAACTGTTGATTTTAGTGACTAATAGGTCATACAAATTAGTGGGGATAAGGTTTGGTAGTTGAGTCTTGTGTTCTCTAAGAGTTCTTTTTAGTGTGATTAGAGATTTGTATATCATTATGGGGTTAAGTGTGAGATTTATGGAATATCTAGTTTTAGAGAACCCCTGATTTGTCCGGAGTATTGGAATGAAACTACCCAACTGGAGCGGAATGGATATAAAAAGTTTATATAGTTTTGGACCAGCTAATTGGGGACAGAAGTGTGTGTGTGTTTTGTAGTATTAGAACATTGACACTCCACCCTCTGAGCTTTGCTTGCAGTGTTGGAAGGTAAGGGGCAAAACAGTTTTGCTTCCTCTTTTAATCCAGTTAACATGGGATGCTACTTGTGAGCAAGATAAGCAACTCAGAATTAGTTCAGGATATTCTCTCAGGCACAATAACACATTTAGCAGTAGTGTTTTGAAGTAATTAAGTTGCAACTTTGGCATTGGCTAAGCTGAAGTGTGCCCATTAAAACTTTGTTTAGAGTTGTCAATTGTAATCATGTATGCTTTAGAGAATCTATGAAAGGAATGTTAACTGAGATTATAATAAGATGTTACATACATGCACCTCTTTCATTCTTGTTGTTTCAACTGGTTCAAGTAGATACTGCATCTCATGACTTGAAAATCTCTGTTGCCTTTGTGGTCCTAATTTTTCTTAGGTTGAGTGATGGAGGATTCATAATTTGTTCCTTAATCCTCTATTACCAGGTTTCTGCCCTTGATGCCATCAGCAACATAGTGGTTGATTTCTTGGCACATAAGACCATGTTTATGAAATGTGGAGGTTTGAAGCAGCTCGTTCAGCTTTCGAAGTCAATGGATGCAACTATTAGGGTTAAAGCTGTGTGTGCTTTAAGGAATCTAACATTCCTTGTGAGTGACAAGTGTAAAGAGGAAATTCTATCAGAACTCACACATTTGACCTTAAGAAGCCTGATTTGTGGTAATTTTTTTGATATTATATGTTGCCTGGAATGTAATGGTTATACAGAGATGTGTCCTTTTGAGGTTTAACACTTTTGTGCTGCAGATCCTGAGGCTTGTGTTCAAGAGCAAGCTTTAGCTTTGGTTTGTAATCTGGTTGATGGGCCTCTAGATTCTATCCAGCATGTCTTTGCTGAGGACGCTCTTCTGCTGCGTGCTGTTGGACAGCAATTGCAAAGTGCTTCAAAAGCTGAAGTCCTTATTCAGGTAAAGACTATTGTTCATGTGTAAATTGTGGATGTCTCAGTGCTAAAATGAATTCTTAACGATTAGAAGTACAACAGGTCCTAATCAACTTCTGAGATTCGTCTGGTCATTCTGCCGGATTTTCATGATTGTTTAAGCTGATGATGAACTGTAAAGGATTTGATTAATATGGTAATACTTTGTGAGGCAGATATTAATTGTGCATCTAGTTGTGACTGGTACGGGCAAAAGTGTCTGCTCCTTGTGTAGTATAAAATTAATATAGTATCAGTAGTGGTGGAGGTTATATCTTTTAGGTGGTTAAAAACTATGTGCTGATTTTTATTTGGGGTGAGCAAAAATTATGCTTATGTGCATGTATCATATATGGGGACCATTCAAATATTTTGTTGGCTTAATAGGCGAAGAATTAAGATAGTCGTGCTGCTAAAAATCAGTTGTTCAAGTGCAGATGTGTGTGTGTTGGAGAAATTTTGTAAATCATGGTTGAGGTTGACCCAACTTTGAAATTAGCAATAATTGCATTAAGTTATAGATTAACGTTGATTTGGCTTTCATGCACCTTGGCATGTATCTCTTGATTCTATATTATAATCTCTGCCATTATTTGCTGACAATTCCTCTATGGTTGAATCTCCGTGATGTATAAGATACATCTAGAGAAGTTATAATGTGGAAAGTAGTCACTAAAAGTAGAATAAGTTGCTTATTCTGAGCGTGAGAATGAACTTCACCGACGTACTTTCTTCTTGAAAGAAGATGATTAGAGATTTCAAGCAATAAATGTTTTATTGCATACAGCAGGTTACATTGCTAGTTTTCTTATTCGAGAAGCTCCATTTCTACTTTTCTCTACCAACAGATTGCATATTGATACTTCGAGAATAATGTCCAAGTAATATGGGTTTTGAAAATCTCTCTCTAGGGTATGTATGTCTTCACCAATGTTGCATCTGGAAATGAGGTGCACAAGGAAGCGGTTATGCAAGAGCTCTTTCCACCGTTAGCTAATGAATGTGAATCAATTATGTCCAAGTTTTTACATAGTGATGATAGCCGGTTACGTACAGCAGCAGTTTGGGCTCTGGTAAATCTTACTTTTCCAAGCAGTTCTGGTGCATTTGGCCGAGTGATGAAATTACGGAATGCTGGCATAGTTTCTCAGTTGAAAAATATGGTCAATGATCCTTGCCTTGATGTAAAGGTCAATGCAATTATTTGGATTAAATTTTGTTCAGATTATTTCTTTGCCTGTCAATTTAAACTTTGTTCAATCCCTTTGTGCAGCTTAGAGCGAGGACGGTTCTGGGGCAATCAGTTACTTCTGGTTATGGTTCGACATGACTATTATGTTTTTATCCTTAATTCAGTGGTTGGTGAGAGATTCTGGTGCAGAATGTTGCTTGTGGACATCAACATGTTTTATATAATGCCATGTCTGCAATCTTTGGGACCAAGGAGAACATGGTATGCACTCATCAAGGTCTATGATGACTCGATTTATGATTTCTCAAGTCGTAGATGGGCAAAAAATGACCAAAATTTTCAAATTCAAGTTTTGCTTATGCATCGACCCCACTTCTTCTTGCAGGTTTAAGCTTTACTTCCAGCATTTTTCAAATTCAAGGCTTTTGCTTTGCTTGGTTTATGCTTGTGTGGCCTAGCTGGTCATATTCAACTGCATCATTCTGTACCCCAGCCGCAATTTTGTATATTTTTTTGTCCTAGTTATAAATATATTATTGTCTGTGATTGTTGCACCTGTTATTCTGTATTTCCCCCCACTATTGGGGGGGGGGGGGGGTGTTAGCAAGGATAATTAATGAGAAGGCATTATCGTCCTTTGTCTCTCTTTATCTTGAGGGTTTACAGAATGTTTGAGAATATTTTCTTCGACTTGTCATCAACACAAGGTAAGGCCAAATATGTGTGTGGTACTGAAGACGATGGCTGATTTAGAAACTTGATGCAGTTCCGCGAAAGATTAGTGTAAAGTGATAGTGAGTAGTTGATGTGGACTGCTGAAAAAGCCATTGTAACACAAATTCTTGAATCTACTCTTGACGGCTTGGAAGGTAAGAAGTTGTTTATTGTTGAAGAAGACTGCGGAAAAAGAAGTGGTGTTAAAGGATAATGAAATGCAGGAGATAGCAGGTAATGTCCTTTTTAACTCTTTCAATCTTTTGCTGCTTCAACAACTTGTCCATGTCTGTTACTGGGTTGTCTTCTTCTTCGCGTAAATGCTCAATACCAGTACTAATTTTTGTTTATGTTAAACCTATCGTGAATGGATTCAACTAATGTGATAGATGGAACTATTTTTTTGAAGTTATTCAAATAATGGGTTTTGTTCCAAGTACTATGATGATCATACAAGATGTCAATCCGATAATGAAGCTGAAGGAAGATAACCGTTATTTTATTGTGTTAATATATGCTATACAAAATCATGCTTGGGAATAATATTTTGATGGAAAGAACTTCCATTGATATTATTTTCCTTGATCTCCATTTCTTTCTTCGAGAGAAGAGAATATTAGTTCTGTTTGTGAACTATTGACAACTTTAAAAACGTTTATTTACTTTGGCTAATTGAGCTTAATTGTAGTACACAAAAAAACATGTTATTCATGCATGTACTTTTGGGGTTTTCTGTTGATGTTGCATACACAGAGACATACCACAACAATATATTTGGTTAAATCTAAGTGGAATTTGGGGAGAGTGCAGTGTATGTAGATTTTTTCACTATCTCGTGGAGATAGAGACATTGTTTTTGGAAGACTCTTGGCTTAAGTGTATCAAACTCAAGTAGAGGAAGAAGAAAACATTGCTATTAATAAGAAAATCAGTGCCAAGTCTACAAGAAAGGAATATTAAAAAACATCAAAATAGTGTGATAATCAAAAACACAATAAAGGATACGAACTACTAGTACTATGACCACTATCCCTCTACCCTAATATGCAAACTCCACTCCTACCTATCTACTTTGTTAATATGAAGTTATGTCGTGTTTTCTCTAATCACCTCTCTCAAGTACTTCAGCACCTGTATCCTTCTCTGTGCCCTCTACAGCTAGCCTCTCATGCCTAAACCATCTCGCTTCCTTCATCTTGTAATTACTTTCACCTTCTCCCGGATAACCTCATTACCAATCTTATGGCTCCTAGTATTCCTACACATCTATCTTAGCATCTGCATCTCTACAACATGTATCTTCTGTACATATGAATTCTTGACTGATCAATACTCCATTCCGTACATCAAGGAGGGTTTAACTACCACTCTACACACAACACAAACACACACACATATATATAATTTAAAAAAATGGGACTGGACTAAAATTCACACGTAAGCGTCTCTTCCACACAAAAGTTTCTAGCCGATCTCACAACATAACCATTTCATTTTCATGAAAATCAAGGAGTTTTGTTAGTGTAGCCATACAAAAAAGATGGTATTTTGATTCTTATATACAGATGGTCGCGTTAGAGTTCTTATTAAAATATTATATAGTTAGAATTCTTTTATTATTATAATGATGATTATAAAATACTTTTCAATTGGGATTCGTATTAGTAAAAAATGATCAAGCTAGGATCCTTATTAAAATATGATCTAGTTAGGATTCTTATTAAAATATGATTAATTAGGATTCTTATAAAAAGATGAACTAAAAAAGAATCACCAACTATCTTACATTAGTCTTAAACTGATTAAACTAGTTACTAAGTCTTGATCCTAGTTGTCTAATTGTCTTACTCTTTAACTCTTAAAAATTGCCAATTTCTTTACTTTTTAAAACTGTTCCTTATTGTCTTAACTTTTTAAATGGTTATAGTGACTACAACTTTAGATGGAAAATTGGCCGGAGCCTAAAGGTGAAATATAATAATAAAAATTTTAAACGGTATATGAAATTTTTTTTTAATTAAAACGGTAAAATCGCTCACGAAGTAGCGATTTTGTCCGTCGGAAAAAGCAAATCGCTGCTATAGTAGTGATTTATTAAATTTGATTTTTTTTAAAAAAAAAATTTAAACAAATTCGCTCCCAAAGGAGCAATTTTCATAATAATTTTTTTTTAATATGTCGCTGCTAAGGCAGCGATTTAAGTTTTAATTTCTTTTAGAATTATTTTTTGCTTCTTTTTTTTTTAAAAAAAAAAGTTTAAATCAAAAAAAAATATTTATTTTTTTTAAATCAAGCCAGCAATTTTTAATTAAATTTATTTATTTATTTTTTAAAAATCAAATCGCTAAAATAAATTTGATTTAAAATCGCTGCCTCGACAGCTTTTGATTTAAAAAAAATAAAAAATAAATTGATTTATTTTTTTTTAAAAAAAAGCAAAAAATAATAATTAAAAAAAAATTAAATTTAAGTCACTGCCTCAGCAGTGATATATTATAAAAATTATAAAATAAAAATTTTATTTTGAAAACGCTCTTTCGGGAGCGATTTTGTTTTAATTTTTTTTTTAAAAAAAAAATCAAATTTAACAAATCGCTGTCAAGCCTACTTTCCTCGATCCAAGCCCGGTGAAAAAAAAAAGCATAAGAAGAGTCCGATAATGGCCGGTCTTTAAAGGCCCTTAAGAAAGAGGCTTAAGTCATCGATTCCAATCCGATAACGCTTTTCTTTTTATTGGTATGCCGCTCCGCGAGCAAGGAGCGAGCATATGGATTCGAACCATATTTGCTTTATTCCTTTTCCCTTCCTCCCTCCCTCATAGAAGCGATTTCGCTTTTTTCGGCGGACAAAATCGCTACTTCGTGAGCGATTTTTCCGTTTTGGTTAAAAAGAAATTTCATATACCGTTTTAAAATTTTTGTTAACATTTTACACCCTTTAGACTCTGAACTCGTTGTTGGTGAGTGGAATATGAGCCCTCATATATGTACTTATTTAACATTGATTTTGATCGTTTGTCTATCTCGAAATTAGTAGATATAATTATGGAATTTGGGATTACTAAGTCAGGAACAACTTATATTGCACCTAAAGGTGATTTTTCGATAAAATTAACAAAGGATAAGAATTTGTTAGACCTTAGTATACAATTAAACAATGAATATATAATAGCGATATAAGTGTGCAAATAACTCTATTTTTTAGGAGGATAACATTATTCAATTGTACATTAAGGTCTAACAAATTCCTATCATTTGTTAATTTTATAAATTGTTCCTAACTTAGTATATAGTAGCCATTATAAACCCTCCAGATTCAAAAAAAAAGAAAAATATTTTACATAGTTACTTTAATTTTAATTTTAAAAAGAAAAATATTTTACATAAGAATCCTAATTGAATAATATTTTTAATAAGAACTCTAAATTTGAAAAAGAAAAATATTTTACATAGTTACTTTAATTTTAAAAATAATTAAAAGAAAAAAAATATTTTTTCTTGATATATTTAACTAAATCGATAAAATGAGACATCTATTTTTATCATAGGAATTAAGTAAAATGAAATAAAAGAATTGAAAATATTGTTAAAGAAGTGAAATGAAATGAAAGAATTTATAAAATTGTTAAAGAAATAAAATGGATTAAATTATTTTTAAAATATGTAAAGAAGTAAAATGTTAAAAGTGATGGAAAATATAAATTTTACCATAAAATATTTTTTACTAAAACTAAAATCTTGTTTGAGAGAAA
This sequence comes from Solanum pennellii, assembly GCF_001406875.1. Taxonomy (NCBI): domain Eukaryota; kingdom Viridiplantae; phylum Streptophyta; class Magnoliopsida; order Solanales; family Solanaceae; genus Solanum; species Solanum pennellii. Next base: position 61,067,872 of record NC_028647.1, on the reverse strand, counting down.
ACGCTTGAAAGTGAAGGAACTAAGGTGGGATCCATATATTGTCAAAACTAATTCCAATTTTTCACGAAAAATTACCTAATTATATATATTTAACCCTATTTTCAATTATTTCTTTATCATTCAAAAAAAAAAAAACTCCCCCTTTTCGATGATTTTTATCACTTTCGGATACATTATTATAAACTATTGCCCAAGGTTTTTTTTCCCTTTTTTTCATGCCTAAAATCATTTCTATCACCAATTATCAATTGCAAGTTATTGAAGAGATAGTTCTTCATCTTCTTCATGCATTTTTTTAGCTTTTTCATCTATAAATTTAGTCGAACAAGAATGTATTTTCAACTTCAAAAAAAAATTGTGAAAAAGAAATATTCCCAAAAAAGAAAAAGAAAAAAAAGGGGGGGGGGGGGGGGGTCGAGTTGCTAGTGGCTCCGATAAGGGCTTTAGGTCAAGATCCATGGGTGACGTTATTGTCAAAAGTGTTAAAAAACTACGAAAGTTGTAACAGAGCAAAAGAAAGTGTAAAGGATTTCTTCATCATTTTTTTTTTTGCTTTTAGCGAATTAGATTGTTGACCTTTTCTTTCCGATTCTTTTGTCGTTCATCTTTTTCTGATAGATATTGGTTCAATTTTTTAATGTATCTAGTTGTCTTTGTGTAACGACCTGTTTAGTCGTTTTGAGCAGCAGATTTTATTTCTGGAAAAACTGCGTGAGTCGACGGAACCCACGACGGACCGTCATGGGCACGACGGGCCGTCGAGGGGGTCTCGTTCCAAAAGACTTAGACTTCTGAAATTTGGGTACTGAAATCGACTCTCTGA
>NC_028647.1:61055071-61065828 GCF_001406875.1 Solanum pennellii | reverse complement strand
TCTTAGTTTAGTAATTTGATCATAGATGTTCTTGTGGTGATGACTTCCAGATTTTGGGGAAATAATAGATGTTGAATTTTAGAAGTTATTGAATTGTCTTTTATTAATGAGTTTAAGTCTTCCGCATTGCTTTATGTTGATATTAAATTGAAATGTTAAGGTTTAGATTGGTTGGTTCGCTCACATAGGAGGGTAAATGTGGGTGCCAGTCGCGGCTCGGTTTTGGGTCGTGACACTTTGTTTCTTAAATTAATATATAATGCAGTCGTTTCAACATAATGATACATTACAATTTTATCAGGAGTTGTTGGTGGCTCAGCTCATGGCTTTGGGTCGAGGTTCATGGGTAACGCCTTTGTTGAAAGTGAAAAAAAAATACAAGAGTTGATCGATACAGAGCAAAGGAGAAAGTGTGGAAGGATTTCTTCATCATTTTTTTTCTTGCTTATAGCCGATTAAATAATTGACTTTTTTTGTTGTTTTCACCAGATTTTTAAATGTATCTAGTTATTTTGATTCTTATATTAATATATAATTCGTTCATTTTACCTTTATGATACATTACAATTTTATCATGTACAATATATCGTTTTCAAATATTAGTATTGATACATAACCTTAACTTATTTAAATACAGATTAGCATGTACAATGTTCATAGTCATGTATTGGATACACAATTATTACAAAATTCATTACATTTTAATATGTTGATACCTAAACACTAATATTTTATACAAAATCAATTTGTATTATATTCATAGTTATGTATATAGCATAGTTATGTATATGACACATAACTTTGTTATGTATTACAATTATGTATCAAATGTTGTGATGTATCACATATTGTTAAGTATATGCAACATTGTTTTATAAATAAATTAATGTATGTCATACTCATAGTTTGTTTTTTTTTTTGAGGGGGGGGGGGGAGAAGGGAGGGTATATTGTACATAACTATATAAAATTGTCGAGGTTTTTTAATCTGTTACGATTTGGGAGAGATTTGAGAGAAGAAAATTTGAAATTTAAATTATTAGATGCTGTTATTTGGAGAGATTGACATCAATTTGATTTGCATGATTTGGGGAACTCACATTTAATTTTATACTTAATTTTCTTTTTATTATCAAAAAACTAGTTGTATAATGTATCAACTGCGATGTATCCGAAAGAATGTGATATATCTGAATGACAACATTTTTAGGGAATTTCTGTATATTGAAAAATAGTAAGGGTAGAATGTAATTATTCCATGGAATTCCTAAAATTTTACTACTTTTATTCATGGTAATGACAATAATATCCTGATGGACCTAATCTGAGCAGCCATAGTAAACTTAAAATGACTTAATTATCCTCGAACTAAAATTTTATTTCCAAAAAGTACACACGAAAACGGAAACGTATGTTTGTAATTATTTTGCTTTTATGAAATATTTGCTTAGTTTCTCCTATTTATAATCAACAATCTATATATAAATATTGCTAAGGAAAATAGCAACTCTAGATGCAACACCATTAACTCAATTATACCTAAATGTTTTTGCAGCAATGAATTTTTCCACTAAATGTCTCTTTAGCTTAGTGCAGATATGTTTTTTCTATAAGATGTCAACTAACACTAAAATAATATACTGAATATGATATACAAAGTCCCTTTTTATATACAATTTAAGTTCAAGAACCCCCAATGATCTGAGAAGAATACAACATCAACTTTTACTGGAAATATTCAGTGGAAAAGCTAATAGAAACAGAATCTGAAAGAGAAAAGTGAAGTGAAATCAACAGCATGCAATGGCCAATGAAGTTATTTCATCCCAGTGTTCGTGTCATCCGATGGCCAAATCACAGTCTCCATGAGTCGCTCACGCATCACTTCCACATTTTGATCAGATATTCGGTTGTATATCTCCTCGTGATCACATTTCTAGTGACAAAAATCGAAATAAGATAACTGTTCCACGTCCAACAAGGCTATATACTTTCACAACATTTTGAAGCAAAAAGAGAGCATATCGGTTCTTACTTTTATCCATTTCGCATACAGACTGAGCCGTGTTGCCATCACCTTTTCAGCGAGTTCTTGCTTCTCCTGTCAAGAATATGGTATAAAAACGTCAACAATTTTTTTCCCTTCTCATTGTCCAATTGCTTATTGCAGAGCTCAGAGATGGTCCATCCAAAGATGCAATGTCTGAGATTGCATTAAATTATGACTCGTTATATACATAAATGGCGGTCAAGGTTTTATATAAGGCTTACCTTTGCAAGGTTACGAATGAAACGCTTTCCATCACTAGGCTTATTTGCTGTAACATAACTGTTGAATAATAGATAGTCAGGAAACAAAGCGAGCAAGCTCAAACGAATGACATCAGTACTTGCAGCGACTACTGCTTTCTTTAGCAGTTTCCGTACAATATCAAGACTAACGGATATAACCCTAGATTTGGGCATCATGTTTGATAATATGAGAACCAGCACTAGTGTCAGCCTGATAATCTAAAACAGTGTTGTCAAAGGCGTGCTTAAAACGCGCTTAAGCACTAATGAGGCTCGAAACGTGTTGAGCGCTTCACCTCGCTTAATGTGCGCTTCAGTGTCATCACACTGAGTTCTAAGACATACTTCTCCTAGCCAGTGAGCCTTTTCTGAAGCAGTGACACTAAACAATTGATATTTCACTTTATCGTAATCTTTTTTTTTTCCAATTTCTTTGTTCATATATTTGTCGATTATGCTTATGATTATTAGTCTTGGACTAAACATTTATATCATATATTTTCTCCCTTTGCGCCTTTTTTCAATTAAGTTGCTTAAAGCCCCAGCATACCTTAGAACGTTTTTGCGCTTTTTGTTGATAACATTTATCTAAAGTCAATAAAATAATGTCACAATAGACCATAAGACACACTCTTATCCAGAAAAGATTAAAAAGAAATTGAAGAGAAGTATGTACATACTCATTGAACCAATGATATTGTGGAGGGTTCATTTCATTAAGCTGGTTCAAAACAGTCCTCACTGCTTTATATGTGAAGTAGTTGAGAATTTGCTGCAGAAAAAAATGCAAGTGTTTCAGATATTGCTAGCAACAAAGTATGAGAGTACAAATAAATCGGAACTTGGAAGGTATATTTCAAACTCCATATGCCAGAGAATACTTGTAATGAAACAAAATTTTTGGTAGTTAAATGAATATATCTTTAAAAAAAAGTGAACCACCATTGGAGTGCTATAATGAATGATAGACGAGTGAAGGCTACTATTCGAGCAGATTGAATGTCCTTCACATTTCACAAAGATGGCAACACTATATAGGTAGCTACTAGCATAATCACCAAAGTTGTTTTCATCATGACCTATCCTGATGCACTAATTGCTCTAGAGCGAGGAATTCAAATAGCAAGAAATTCAGAAAGAAATAGCTCTTAAGCTAACAATGGCATGTCTAAAACTAATAAACAAGTTGGGGTTTTGTCCTCACAAGGTTGATGCATGTGTAGCATACCGTTTTAGCGGAACGGTTTCAATAGAGTTTATCATGACATGGCACTGCCACCTTCTCTATCAGATGAAACAATTGTCAAAATGCTGCATCCGCTTCTGGAAGTGCAGGGAAATACTACCATAATGTGTTATGGTAACATTTGATCTAGATCATTGATACAATGAAAATATTGATAGCACAACAAATAAGTCAGACAGTTTATATTCACCACTAAAAACAGACTTGAAAACTCACAAGCAAAGAATTCAGATAGCCAATAAACAACTGCCCTCCTTTCTGAATGCTCATTGCTTTTTTCCCTTTCAAGAAAGAAAGTAACAGAGGAGCACAAGTAAAACTGTATGGGTTCGATATTCTTCCACCTAGCTTTTTTAGCCCTTGAAAAGTTGGAAGGAGCGGAACTATATATAACTCCCTCCCATTGTTTTATATCAAGCAACAAGAAGTTCATTACAAATACTCCACCTAAAGGAAGTAAATGATAATTTTCTCACCACTATACTGCTCCTTTCCCGTCTTGAAATCAATAATGGTAGTATTAAGCTTCTAAATTTCCGAGCTACAAGTACAACCCATGTATAGTCTCAACATCTATTTGGTGTTTGTTCACCAAGAGGGTGGTGTAAAGACCTATGTTGCTCGGACTCTCGAAAAAAATCAACTACTTTTGAAGAGTCCGATACACGTGTTGACATTTTTAGAGAGTCCGAGCAACATAGGTAAACGCAATATGTAGCCTTGAGGAGAGAGGGGAAACACATATAACTTCTGTTTGAATACTCTACCAAGCTTAATTGTTGAATTGTCGGACTATCTTATCTACTTAAGCTGTTAGAGAAAGCACATGTTAAGTTACTTAATTATATTATGTCTCAACATAAACTGCAGTAGGTTCTCAACAATTAGCGAACAATCAATGACGTTCACAACAACACACATGGTGTAACTCACAAATGGTGTTTGCGGAGGGTGGTGTATATGCAGTCTCACCCCCTTCACAAGGCAGAGAGGTTGTTTCCGATAGACCCTAAGCTCAAGTAACGCATATAAAAAATGAAGTCATACTAACAACAATTCGTGACCAATCATACATGCAACAAATCACAAGAATGTAAACAAAATGTGCTAAACAACAAAGCCTCAATCTACAAAAATGAGTTGAAAATGTTGGAGTTTGCTCACTGTTTTAATGTCACTAAAGCTTTCTTCATACTGTCCACCTAAATCATTAACAATCCTAAGGTTCTTCCTACCCTTTGTCTGTTTCTTCAAATTCTTGTAATTACCCTTAACACATTTTGCTGAAAACCTCAAATCTACAAAAGAAGTACTCAATTCCATTGTTCCCAATCTTGGCAATTGCTTCTGCTTCCTAACAAGTGAATCCCCAATACCCAAATTACAAGTAGGCAGAGCATCCAAACACAAACAAGGGCTAGAATGGGCATCCACCATAGGTGAACCCACAACAGACAAAGCCCCCACCATTTTTCCCCACAACAACCAAGATTTAGAAACAAAAAAGTTCAAGAAATCAAGAGATACCCAAATGAAAACAAGAGAATAACTGAAATGGGGTTCCAAGAAAACTGAAGATTGACAAGTAAATTGCCCCTTATAGTTGAAATTTCAACAAGTTGGGTATTTTTATTAGGGGCAAAGTAATAGAATGTAAGAAAAAAGTGGAAAAAAACAATTCTTGAAAACGTTTATCAAGAATTGGGATATTTTTGAGGTGGAAAATGTTCCAACCACATAAGGTTTTTCAACACTGAAGAGATTCAAAGAAAAAGGTATCTGTTGCTTTCTTGATTCCCTACACACACCTGGACGGTTTGGTTCCAACCACTAGGCCGTTGGTAAACCAACGTGTTCAATTTGGTTATGTTTTTTTTTTTTTTTGTATCTTTTGAAATACATATTACTTGTGGGAAAAGTAGAAACCAAACTTTTTGTTAAGAATTTCCACATTGAGAAATGATCGTAAATTTGGTCTTTTTATATGAATTTAAGTAAAAAAAGAAAAAAAAATTACGAGCTAGCTTGAGTTAGGTCTAATATCTATCTTTACTTAATATTTGAGTCAAGTTTATCTCAATTCTTTGTTCACTAATGTTGGACTCTCATATTATACTGTTTCATGTTGGTGTAACTAATAAAATAATTATGACTTGCGATTAAGATTGAGATTAAATAGCTAAATATATTTCTTTTGTATTTGTATATTTCGAGTCTCATATACGAATCTCTAATTTTGGGGTTTCATATATGTTTAGCAAATTTTGGGCTCATATACAAATCTCTAAAGGCTTGTATTTGTATATAGGGATTCATTCATATACAAATTAGTAAATTTTATTTGTATATATAATCTATTTAAAAGCTTAAATTGTATAAATTATTAAATTACAGTGAGATATACAAACAAAAATTGACATAGCAATTGAAATTATAGCTATGAACAAAGTGTAGCTAAGCAAACTTAGTATGTTTATCAACAATTAGCTATGTATGAGATAAAATTTTCACATTGGAAAGGGATTTGAATGTAGTCTCCTTCAGTGGCAGATCTAGGATTTTAAGGTTGTGGGTGTTCTGAAGTGAAACTATAAAAAATATGTGTTAACAATGAGATTCGAACCTTAATACAACAACATTAAAAGAGTCTTAAGTACACATCCTAGAACCATTGAGCCAACTATATGATTTATTCATTGGGTGCTCTATGTTAATTTTATACAAATACCTATCAATTTCTACATAGATATATATTTCGTAAGGAAGTTAATGGGTGCTCGAGCACCCGGCGGACACCATGTGGGTCTGCCCCTGGTCTCCTTATATAGATTTGAACAATTCTTCACTTACGAGTTAACTTTTGAAGTTGAATTAGGCTTAAATATTCATCCTTACAACTTTAATTAATGGGATAAGAGATAAATGGTATTTTTTACCGGATATTCTAAAATGATAGGATTAACGAGTAAAAAAGTACATAATAATTACAATATTATTGTAAATAGGGAAAATGCATAAATTTCCCTCAACTCATTGAAAAGCAGTTAAATGCTTAAAATATTATGGAGACGTATCACACACCTGAATTATTAAAAAATGAATTTATTTTAACCGTAACACACATATAACCAATCACATGATGAGAGAGTGTTTCACACTCGGGCCACGTCATCATCATGTCACTGCCACATCAATAATTATGTTAAAAATATAAAATTCCTATCTCCCGATTGCTTCTTCTTCTCTATACACTATCAAACACACCATTAAAACACCACCATTAATGTTATCGTTATCACCAAATTCACTTCTCCACCATCAAAATCTTCCCACAACCACTACCAAATTCACTTTAATTCTTTTGCTAAACATTTCCACAAATTTAGCTTCAAATTTCTATTCATAAGTAGAATGATAAAAAATTTTGAAGTTCCATATGCCACACATAAATCTTCAATATTATCATTAATATCAATAAAAAAAAATTAGTTTTTTACAAGTGTCCTCAAAGAGTTCTCATATTTTGAGCTATCGACTCAAGGATGAACAATTAAAATTAGAACTCACCATAAATATACATTTCAGATAGTTAAAGCAAAATGTTAATAGGTGTTTGGACATGATCTCAAATAACACTGATTTGGAGTTTGAAATGTTGTTTGGAGATGCAATCTAGTCTCAAAAAGTATACTTTTCTCATAAACACGAAAAATTTGCAGTGAAAATTATCAAAACTTTTCAAATTTTTATTATCTTTCAAAATGAGCTAATCATAATTCATCAATATACTCTCTTCGTTCCTTTTTAGTTGTCATAATTTTCTTTTTTAGATGATTTGAATTTTGATTAGCTTCTTAAGATATATTTTTTCATCATATTGATATGAAAAAAAAATGTAATTTATAATATTTTTCGTATAATTTTTAAATATCTAAAATTTTATTTAAAAACATCAAATTATTCTAATCTAATTTAATTTTAAAAATTAATTAAATTAACTTTCAAACAACACAACATAATAACTTACAAAAACAAATTAAATAAATCAAAATATAAGATGTCTCACTGGTAAATAACATATGCATCCGTATTTCTTTTATAATATAAATAAACTTATGATTACAAACTTTTTCTTTTTCTTTTTATAAAAGAAATACGATTTGCAATTACCGCCCATTATAAACTTTGCATATTAATATTCCATCCGAATAATTTGTATTAATTTGAGTCTACATATAAAAATAATAAACATAGGATGACAATGAAACGGTATAGAACGGATTACGTTTAGCTTATAAAATTTTTAATTCGATTTGTTCTGCTTTTCTTAATAACTCTTTTATTTTCAAGCCGCCCATCACACGCGAATTGACATGCTCGCATGAATGCGCCTCACATAATTATTTAAATTTTTTTTTTCTAGTTAAGTTTGATACTAAAAATAAATTTATTTTTATAAAATTGTATTAACTTTTAATAGATTATGACTTAAAACTTTATATTATAGAGATCAATTGAAAAACATATAAGAAATTGTGTTTTTTTTTATAGAGTCATTTTCATTTACTATCTTGAATATTTTAGTTGTTTTAAAAAAATTATCTTAACAAATAATGGTTTATCAGTCGTGTAAAAAATTAAAATTAAGTTTGAACCCACGTAAAATTTTAAAAATTCTACTTCAATCCAGTCCACTTCCCACATGCTGAGCTCAACCTTAAATCCGTCGCGCCCTATTTTCATCGCGAAATAAATGATTTTGGACTTCTTTTTCTCAATAGGGAAAAATTAAAATTAAAACGACATTGCTTAGAGCTTACTACATAAGTTTATTTTTATAAAATTGTATTAACTTTTAATAGATTATGACTTAAAAATTTATTTTATAGAGATCAATTGAAAAACATATAAGAAATTGTGTTTTTTTTATAGAGTCATTTTCATTTACTATCTTGAATATTTTAGTTGTTTTAAAGAAATTATCTTAACAAATAGTGGTTTATCAGTCGTGTAAAAATTTAAAATTAAGTTTGAACCCACGTAAAAATTTTAAAATCCTACTTTAATCCAGTCCACCTCCCACATGCTGAGCACAACCTTAAATCCGTCGTGCCTTATTTTCATCGCGAAATAAATGATTTTGGACTTCTTTTTCTCAATAGGGAAAAATTAAAATTAAAACGACATTGTTTAGAGCTTACTACATAAGTTTATTTTTATAAAATTGTATTAACTTTTAATAGATTATGACTGAAAAATTTATTTTATAGAGATCAATTGAAAAACATATATGAAATTGTTTTTTTTTTATAGAGTCATTTTCATTTACTATCTTGAATATTTTAGTTGTTTTAAAGAAATTATCTTAACAAATAATGGTTTATCAGTCGTGTAAAAAATTAAAATTAAATTTAAACCCACGTAAAATTTTAAAAATCCTACTTCAATCCAGTCCACCTCCCACATGCTGAGCTCAACCTTAAATCCGTCGTGCCCTATTTCCATCGCGAAATAAATGATTTTGGACTTCTTTTTCTCAATACGGAAAAATTAAAATTAAAACGACATTGTTTAGAGCTTACTACATAAGTTTGAACCGGGTTACCCCATTTAGCTACATCGCGAGAGGAAAATCCCAATTTAAGAACCCTACACTTCCCCCCAAAACCCCAATAGACACAGAAAGAGCACTTCACAGATCCATCGGACGCTGAATCAAGATGTATTACAGAGGGTAAGCACCTAATTCTTCTTGTAATGTTCCGTTTTTTTGTTGGGTGTCTGTAATTTTGATGGAATTTCTCTTTTAGGTTGTATTTTTTGTGATTTTTGATTGTTTTCTGTAAGTGGGTTGGAAAGTGTAGGATTCACTCTTGATGCATTCTAGTAAATGAAGGGCAACCATGAGATACCCACTTGGAAATTTCCCTTCTTTTTTTGTTTTGTTTGTGAATTTACGTTAACATAGTTGGCCAAAATGAAATTGAACGCTTACCCACCAAAAAAAAGAGATACTTTTTGATGCTTTTGGTTGTAAAAGAGAAGCTTATATATGCTTTTTGTATGTATACACCTTTAGAGGTGGATAGAGTGGTAACTGATCGATAAATGTAGTATGATAGTGGGTGAAGGGTATGGGTTTTTAAGTGAAGGGAAATCAATTTTATCTTGTGATGCTTGTTTGACTTGTTCTTTGGTCTGTCTGCTATGTTGATTGGTCTATCTTTTTTATTTTTTAAAAATGGATAGGATAATGCCTGTTTTTATTGATTTTGAGTTGGATACTGACAAAAAGGTTGCTTTCATTTTGATTTGATGAAGAAACTACATGGACAGTGGTGATGCCCGTGAAATGGGCTTCAAAAGGCAACGCATAATGGATCAAGGTTCCTCTTATTATGCTACTCCTCCAGGGTCAAGTTATATGTACAATCCTCCTCCTCCTCCACCTCCCCCGTCATACTCTTACCATGGACAGCCTCCGCCATTCCCTGTTGTTCGACTCCGTGGCCTCCCATTTGATTGCTCAGAGACTGAGATTGCTGATTTCTTGCATGGTTTGGATGTAGTTGATGTGCTTCTTGTCCACAAAGGTGGAAGATTTACAGGGGAAGCATACTGTGTTTTGGGGTACCCTCTTCAAGTTGATTTTGCTCTTCAGAGAAACAGGCAGAATATTGGAAGAAGATATGTTGAGGTTTTCAGAAGCAAGAAGGATGAATACTATAAGGCTATAGCCAATGAAGTTTATGATTCTCGCGGTGGTTCAGTTCCGAGGGCTAGATCTATTGATGAAAGTAAAGACCTTGCAGAACACACTGGCGTATTATGGCTGAGGGGATTGCCATTCTCAGCTACCAAGGAAGATATTATTGATTTCTTTAAAGATTTTGAACTTGAAGAAAAATCAATCCATATAACAGCTACTTTTGAGGGTAGACCTACAGGGGAAGCATTTGTTGAATTTGCTAGTGCAGATGATTCAAGAGCTGCAATGGCGAAGGACAGGATGACAATAGGGAATCGCTACATAGAGCTTTTCGCTTCATCATCTGAGGAGTTGGAGGAAGCAGTTTCAAGGGGCAGGTGAGTACTCAATTGTGCATTTTAGATTAGAATTTGATATGCTTTATCCTCTCCATCTGGTAATGTCATGTCTATTACCATAATCACTGGTTTAGTTGCGGGATTTCTCTTCCTTGCCCCCCCTCCCCCCCCCC
>NC_028647.1:61017711-61054582 GCF_001406875.1 Solanum pennellii | reverse complement strand
CCCCCCCCCCCCCCCTCTAAATACTGGTAGGAAAAGTAGAGCAAGAGTCATTGTTCTACCATGTAGTGTAATGCAGATCGAAACCTCCACATCCATTTGCTTTATTTTTCACTGTACCAATTATAGTTTCACTACCACAAGATGAAATGGTAATCACAATGTCACACTTGTTGACAGGTGTTTCCTTAAACTTTGTTGGATGTCAAGAATGTTGTCAGTTGCATATTTTTTGAAAAATTCACAGTTAAGTAGGCTAATAGGAAAAATAAATTGTATGTCTTTTTTTGAATGGAAGGAAGTTAAACAAAAGACATTATCTTCCTTAAAAATTTCTGCAAGTTTTGTAGTACCTATTTTTAAAGAAAGTCTTTTTTGGTGGAAAGTGGAGCATGTCTTCTAGAATTTTCTAACTTCCTATAAAGGAAAAACAATTACATGGAAGTTAGATGATTGGTATTTCCCTATGAAATGGTGGCAAATTCAATATTTTTAATTGTTTTAGTTGGAACATAGTGGATTGAGAAATGCATGAGGATGCTTGAAGAGTACATCTGCATCACTCCATTTTATACGGCACTCTTTCCATTTTGGTTCAGTTAAAATTTTTTGGCAACTTTCTCATTATATAGTAAAAAGGGAAGAACGAAAGAACAACAAAAATAAAGAAAAAGAAAGCGTGATTGTCTCCTTTCTATTGACCTACTTTTACAAACTCTTCATTTTAGCGTTCACATTTTTTGCCTAATGACACTTCTTATATGGATGACTTGTGATGTTGAAGAACACAAGATTCTCATGGTACATTCGGTATGTTTGGTAATTTTTTTTAGCTTATATGTTGAATTCTTTCTTCATTTTTTTAGATCCAGGAAAACACTGCCATATAAGATGAACTGGGGGAATACATTTTTGTGCTTTTATAATTGGAGTACCCTTTTTCCTTCACTTGTCACTTCACCTGGTCAGTTGCTCTGGTTTACAATAAGGGAAGATAAATACTCTTCACCATGAGTGAATTGTCCAGTAGTTCTCATAATTATTAGTTTTCCTGGATGTCAACCCGTACATTTATTCTTCTTAGATAATGGAGTATCAGCTGTCACATGATTCGAAATTCGGTGGATAATGAGTCCATCCTATCCTTGTCCACTTAAATACCTGTATTTTGTTTGTTGATGGTTCAAAATTGTGACATGCGCCAGAGTACACATCACACACTGCCTTCCTACTACTTGAACAAATCCTTGGGGACTCTGCCTTTTCTTTTCTATTAGTGCAACTCTCTAAAATTTTAAAAATGTTCTTGATAGCTGGAATGGGTATATGTGAAGAAGACATCTCTGAAGTTTGTGTCTTGATGGAGGACTAAGTAAATGAGACTAATAAGTTTAAGCATTGGGTCAATGGCATTCTCAACCAGTCACAACCAACAGTCAACACTAGGACAGTCAAGTAACCGATTGCAGTTACCAGTAGACTTTATGTTGAGCTTAAATTTCTTGTAGTTGGTGCCAACTTTTGTATCTCTCTGTTGATTAATGTCCCTTTGTATCTAGTGTTACATTTTACAGAGACTATCAATATAGTAGAGTACTACAATAAACAAATTGCTAATATTATAACTAATTTAAACTTTTCATATCCAGAATTCTAATATTAATTCAGCTCCTCAAATTGAGATACAAAGAATATGTTGCTTTTTGTTTGGATCATTTTTGCATTGTTATTCGGAAGGCACACTCTTTGAAGTGCAACATTCTCCACTCATGAAGTGTTAACCCCTTATTTTGCATGGCTTCATTGCTTTTAGCATGAAATGATAACGCTATTAACAGTGTTCTCAAGGGCACAATTTTTTGTAGAATCATTACAAGGACTCCAAACCCAAGTGCATAAGGCGTTACTTTTCTTGATATCAGTGTTATGCATCATATGTATTCTATTGCAGTGTTACTAGCATCAAGCAATAAATTGAGTGGCAAGCCCTCTAGTTCTCTTCTACTATTTCTTGCATCTGCTGGGATGAACAAAAGAAGAGTCTCTTGACATTAGCAGTTAAAGAGACTTTGCTTCATTGGCCCTGCTGTATCGAATTAACTTTTTCATTGTTCCCATGTTTTATTCACTAACAAGCACTAAGGAAGTACAACACAAGTTACTCATGTTATAGCTCCAAGGAGCATAACTAAAAGGACCTCTCATATTTATCTTTTCCTTTGATATCTTGTACTTTAACCAAAAATTCAGAATGTTAAACAAGAAGAATTTGTATAGTCAAGTGTTTTTTTTGTCCTTTAAAGCATCTCCCTTTTCTGTCTTTCCTCAACGTCTAAGTTATACACTGCACTCTACAAGGTAGCTGCACAAAACTTATTTACTTTCTTGTTGATGGAAATTATATCCCAAATAGGAGACTCTACTGATCATAGATTGACCCATTTTACTGAACAGTGAAACAAAAAATTGTCCATACTTCTCGGCTCCAATGATGAAATAGGTGTTCAGTTGTTGATTTTTTTTTGGGTAGGGGGTAAACTGCCCCCGAACCCTTATGTGTGCGTTCCCTCTTTCTCCTTTTGGTGACTCCATCGCCCTGCCTTACGGATGCACTAGCAGAGCTCTCACCCCTAGAACATTTTTTTTTTGAAATAGATAACTTTGTATTCACACAAAAGAGCTCATCAAGGAATTGATGAGGAGGGATTCACAAACCCCCAGGGGTTGCCGTCATTCTCGAACCCAAAAACAATTCAAAAAATATACAGTTGGCCTATAAACTCCTCTAAACTATCTACTTCCCCCACTAAATCTTGCTTACACCAAAAAATAGAAGGCTAAGACATCTCATCTTGATCATCTGGGAACTACTAGTCCTCCCTTCGAAGCACCTTTCGTTCCTTTCTTTCCATAGTTACCACCAAATGCAAGCAGGTACATTTTTCCACCAATCTTCCTTTGATCCTCTTTTCCCAATTCCTTGCCATTGTGTTAGTACCTCAAAAGGGGTTTTGGGCAGTGACCAATCGACCCCGAGCATACAAATGAACATGTTCCACAGATCTGTAGCCATCCTGCAATGCAAAAATAAGTGGCCATTTACTTCAGCCTCTTCTTCACACATATAGCTCCTCGAGCAGATCTGTATACTTCTTCTTTGTAGTACTTTTGGGTTAGACAAGCTCTTCTAATTACCAACCAAGTGAAGCAAGCAACTTTTAAAGGAATCTTAATCTTCCATATTAATTTCCAGGGCGAAACTCTCACCCCTAGAACATCTCTCTTGTCAGTGATTCATTCAATCTTCAACAACCTAGATACCTAAATTTTATTATTTATTGGTAGTCCTATGTCACTACATCATTGCTTTGTTTTAGAGGATTTAGGTTGATGTACACACCTTGTGAATGCAAAGAATTGATTGTTGAGTGGTGAATGATTGACCCATTTTAACTCTCTCAAGTTCAGCCCAACCCACTCATTTGACGCCTGTAGTCTGTTGGAGCCCTTTAATCCTTTGCTAAACTTCTAAACCTTTTGGACAGTAATCATTTTTTATGTAATCCGAGATTCTTTGCCTCCAATGCCCCCTCTGACACTCCTCTCTAATCCCCTTCCTTTTCTAATTGATCCACTGTTTACTTTTAACGACCCAACCAAATAATATTTTGGTTTATCCATTCCCTCCATCTTGCCTAAAGAAATTGCTCTTTATTTGTCATATGTTTCGCACATTAGAAGGAATGGGAAAACAAACACAAAATTTGGTAACATGAGAGTTCATCTCTACAAATAGTTCATTCTGTTGTTTGTTTGAGGTGAGTCTCCTAAGTTTAGGTTAAAGATAAGGGGTTTGAAAGTTTCTAGTTATTAGTGTGATGAAGCGAGTTGAAAAGGAGCAGAGTGGATATAGATTATTCATACAACCTATTTCAACTAGTTTAGGATTGAGCATTATATCCGCAGTCCTCAAACCATGGCAAGGGCCAATAGTGCCTTTTCCCTACCATCTTGGTCACTCAAATTCTTAACCTCATGGTTGGAGGAGAAGGGTCCTTTTCCGTAGGTTCTCTCTCCTCTCTTGGTTCCATTTTAAATTTATTTTTAACCATCTTTGGGTGGACAAGATACAAAGTTATATCTGATAACTCTTCTAGTTTATGTATCTGATAGGGTTTGTCATCAAGCCGTCCCCTTCTGTATTTACTGTTATCATGTTCTTTATGCAGATGCTTTTTGAAGCTTTGTTTTAGTTGCAATGATACATATATTAGTAGTGATACTCCATTTTGTTCATGGTCAAAACCTTGGTCTGTAGACTGTATGTACAATTCCACCGAAATAGTTGATAATTTAATTGATAAACTACCCTCGTGAAAAGGGGATTAGCCATGTTGATTTTCTTGTTTTATCATGTCTGCAAACATATACATGACTTCAATGATCTTTTAGCTGTTTGCTTTCCCTGAGAATGCACATCTTGTGATGGAATTCATTAGGGAGAAAACTTCAGAAGTGAATACCATGACAAAGAGGAAGATACCTCTTAGCTCTGGTTGATGGGGATATGGGTTTCTGTAAATTTGGTAGACCACCCATCGCTTATGATGCTAGTTAGGTTGTATAATCTTCCTAGCGTGGACCTGCTGCATTACAATAGTGAAGACATGTCTATTTATAATGTGTCCTACGACTTTGGAGAGCGCTTTTCTAGAGAAACGGTGGGAAACTTTATGAAATTTGTATGTATGAACTTGGAATATTTTAGTAGCATCTATCTCCATTTTTTTCTGGCGTCAAGAAATTGATGACAACTTTGAAGGTAGGAGTTAAGACCCTTCACCAAATCTATCTGAACCACAATATAGGCGTAGCTAAGGGAAACCATGTGAGACTTTGAACAGTGAGGAAGGAAATGGATCCATTTCTGAGAGCAATTGGTGGATGATGCTCCATCTACATGTTGCTCACGTTTTCCTCCTTCTGTACAGCGTGATGGTTGTGCATGTGGAAACAAACAGACTTATCTCCTTTGGAGCTCATTAATGAGTTGGCATGTCGGAAAAATTGAGAGAGCGCTCAACATGCTTGAACCTCCTTTTTGTTTGATTTTTGACTTGCATTTTGCATTTCTCAACTCTTTAGAATTCCTGGAAGTGGATAAATTCATTTTTATCCAATCGTCATTTCTCGGGTTAGCCCCCTCCAACGCATATCATTTTGAAGATTAGTCTTGGGGTTTTCCGAATTATTTATTGACCGTTTCTTTTTTTGAAAAGGTAACAAAGAATTATTTTTTTTGACGACAAGGGAAACCCGCAGCAGCTACCCTTTTGGGTGCGCACAGGGTGAAATCCCGCTCCTATGCAATAGCTCGCAAACCACATAGGAAGGTAACCCGCACCAGGCAAGCCTGGTGCGACGAGCTTGACCCAGAAGGCAAACACGTTGCTTTCTCTAGCAAGGGGTTTCGAACTTGAGACCTCCAACATGGAAGTCCCAAGCTCAAACCACGGGGCCACCCCGAAGGTAACAAGGAATTATTGTCACTTTTGACTCTATTTTGAGTCTCTGCTGCTTATTTGTTCCCCAAGTTTTACCCTCCTTGCGCTGAACTTCCAAAAATGTAGTATGTGATTTCTGACAAGTGTGTGCATGTAATCTTTTCAAATATCTCAAGACATCTTTTTGCACAGTATCAGAATCAATACCTGCATATTTTAATGAAAGCATCAGAAATGCTATTTCACTCTACAGGCAGAAAGTTTATGAGTTCTGAATTATTGGGATCAGAGATGACTCAGCCAACTTGTCAACTTTCCCAGTCCTTGCTTTTGTTGTACCTAACCTTCTCCACGCATTCACCATATGTTCAAGGCTTCAAGCATATTTCTTGGTGGTTTTACTGATATTGTGCTGTTTGAAGTAAATGAGAGATTATGTAACCTCTTGTAACATGCATATGTATTGATATGACTGTGTTTAACATGCAAATGTGTTGATATGACTACGTGTTTATCAGAGTACTGGACAAACCAGTGGATGGGAGAGACCCGAATGAAGTCACGTCTATTTTGCGGATGAGGGGTTTGCCATTTTCTGCTGGCAAGGATGACATCATGGATTTCTTCAAAGATTTTGCGTTGACTGAGGATGCAATTCATGTTACATTTCTTTCTGATGGAAGGCCAACTGGAGAAGCTTTTGTAGAGTTCGCAAGCACCGACGATGCAAAAGCAGCCCTGGCAAAGGATAGGATGACACTTGGAAGTCGTTACGTTGAGCTTTTCCCATCTTCAATCGAGGATATGAATCACGCTGTATCAAGGGGGCGGTAATGAACTTTATTTTTCCTTGGTTAATAATCATAATGTTGTAACTTGGGGATTTGGTGGTAGTTTTCTGCGAGAACGACTCTTTGTTTTTCACTACAGGAGATAGAAAGAACTTTAGGGAACTTCTGCAGTCATCATCTGTTTGCTCTTAGTTTCATGAGTTTATGGTGTTACTATTTGTGGAAAGTACTCATTAAACCTTAAACAAGAATATGTTTGCTGCTTGATACTCTCATGAGTCCTTTTTGATTTGTATTTTTATAGTGTCTCACTATTTTTGCCTGGAACTCTCTGATTTGACAAGAATATGTTGCTGGAAAAATCAAATTATCAGTTTTTTTTTCTGCAGATGCTATTGGGAAGTTGATGAAATGAAAGAACTCAACAATATTGGACATTCTAGTTTTGAACTTTTCTAGTGCCTATTGGGTAACTTTAGGAAGTGTTTAGGATGTCTTGGAATAAGTTGCAAACCTATAATCAATATTTCAATAAAAATGCTTTTAGAAAATTAGTAGCAATGGGGAAACTTTTAAAATAGTGATAGAATGATGCAATTACCTAGCATAATGATTAGTTTAGATAATTACCAAATATAGCAATAGTTTTCAAAATTTAATCTATATTAGTGATACAATAATTTACTCTGTGTCAGTGATACATCAACAAATATGGTAACTATGGATCAGAAGTAGGAATCAGTATGTAAAAAAATTTGAGGGTTACAAATTTCTTATACTACCATTAATCAATAAAGCGGAATGACTAGAAAAGAAGTTAAATTAGAAAGTTGTATGAATGGTGATAACTATCTTGTAGGTTTAGTGGATAATCGGCGTACGTCGAACAGTGAGGGGGTGGGGGTGGGAGTAATCAACACTTGCTGTAGACACGTCAGTTAGTTGCGTTGGACATGTTCTAATCGTCAGCTTTCTTCTTCTTCAACAGTTCAATGATTCAATAGGAAAATGACGTAGTTAAAGTGCATGAAGAAAAAAATTTAATAAATTTAGAAATCTGTTTATAAGTTTGGTCTATTCAATTTTACACATGTTTTACACAAGCCCATTGATCACAACCTTGGATGCTATTTGACAATTCAAAAAAAAAATAAAAATGTATTTAGAATTTGTGTGTTAGCATAAAGACAATGAAATCTAAACACTTGCATGCATACAGCAGTTGTGGAAAAAAACAAAAACATGAGACATAGAATGGTATCAATTTAATTAAACTTAGTATTCCAAAGTTTCAAATAATTCAGTGAAATGCACGTGTGCCTACATTTTTAAAATTACAAAGTAAACCTAAGATTAGCCTGACATTAAGGGGTATCCTAAGTAAAATCTGTCCTTTCTAAATCATTAATTAATTTAAATAGTGGCTGACTAATTAATAAGTGTTCTTTTATTTCATTATTATTTCCTATTTCGTATTATTTGATTTCTATTAATATGATCGACACCCCTTTAAGAAATGCTCTAATCAAAGGTATATTAATTAAAAAAAGTTTTTTTTAATAAGAAAAAGAAGCTCTTTTGATTTGCTAAAATAGAAAAATAAAACGAAATATGTATTTTGATATAAAGGTCAATTAAAATGATGTCAAATCAAAGGATTAATTATTTAAAATCGAAAACATGCCTTCAAAGTCAATTAAAATGAAATCAAAGGATTAGTGATTTAAAATTGAAAACATACCTTTAATAGTCGGTTTTAATTTTATAAGTAGAATTTGAAAATAATAGAATATAATAAAATAGAAAATAAAACGAAATATGTATTTTTGATATAGAGGTCAATTAAAATGGAATCAAAGGATTAGTGATTTAAAATTAAAAACATGCGTTCAACAGTCAGTCTAATATAATCTCGTAAGTAAAATTTGAAAATAATAGAATACAACAAACCTTATAACTATTCTATTAATTAACCGTCTATCATAATTTTCAATCCCCATACTTTTTATTTAAGATCATATTTTCGATGAGTTAGAGATGCACTTGTCCTTTCAAAATAAATTAATTCAAATAGTGGCTGACTAAGTTAATTTAAATTTAAAAAAATTCCTCCAAATTTCACCGACAAAGATAATTACTGTCACTTTAGCTACTTGTATGATATATAGTAATATAATACAATTTGTTATCTTATAATAAAAATATTTTTGTCTTTTTGTGTTTAATTAATTTCTATTTATATTATTGTATGTAATATCTATGGATATGAACGAAATTGCCAGCAATTGTCCTACAGAAAATTGGACACACTTGTCAGTGACCTTATCAATATCATAGGGACTTTATTTTATGGATATAAACAAATTACTTTTAAATAATGTCAAAAATATATATGTCAAAATAGAATGATTCATTTTCAAAAGAGTATAATGCTTAATTATACTTTAAAGTTTTTGAATTCCAAAATTTAAAAGATTATTTCAAACTATATTATCTTTTTAATTGTTTTCCTTTACTATTTTAGTTTCACAGTGGATTAAACAAATTATTTTATTTATTATTGATAAGAACATGGAAAAGCTTAAATTTTGGCTAATAAATAATACTCTAGTCACTCTAAAAATCATTAATTCCCAGAAAAAAAAAAGGTTTAGCAGCTATTTTCATCAATATTTTAATTGAATTTCACACGAATAAACTAGAAAGCTTATAAGTATTTTAGTAAAAATATATTTTTTATCATGCGTTTTCTTAATAAGTTAGTTTGATAAATACATGAAAAAATTATATTTTATAACATAAATTTCTAATTAATTTATGGTGAAAAAAAATCTTACTTTCTACTCATGCAAATTCCTTAAAATAAAGTTGTGTAGTGTTGGGAAGTAAAACCTCCTAAACATACGTCTCGAATTTAAATACTAAAAATAAAAAGGGTTTTGATTTAAAAAATGCTTATTTTTATTTATTCGCTGTAAATCTAAATTAATTAGAGTCCAATATAAGTCGAATGTAAAAAAAAAAAAAAAGCAAACATCCAAGTACATATATTATTCTCTTCTTAGAATTTAATTTAAAAACAAAAAGAATTTTTACACTATTAAATTCTAAAAATTAATTATAAGTAACAGTTTTTGCATGATCATTTCTTGATTACTACTTCAATTTATTATCAATAATTACTTATAATTAATTTTTTAATAACCTAGAAATGAGAATGAGAATGTAAAAGGAGTTGGTTATGGGATCATGGGCTTACTTCAACATGCACTATTTTAGAGAAACAATATTGAGATTAACGAGGAACAAATAAAATTAACTAAATTTACTCACACTAATCATAATTATTTTAGCTAAATCAATGACCTTTTCATTAAAGTATGTTAACTTAACCGTTTGACTCATCATTAGTAACATTAATTATCATATACACATATAGTAGTGACCAAATTAATGTTTATCTTGTTAATGAGAGTAGTACTCATTATTTTTCTATTTATTTTGAATCTTGAGTCAAATACATTGAACATGACGTAATAAATTTACGCTTTCTCTGTTACAATTTATGTGACATAGTTACATTCCTGAACTTTGATTTTGAATTCAAATATGAGAACTTTAAATTTTTTAACATAGAATTTGTATATTTAAAAATCATATAATAAGTATATTAAATTATAATAATTAACATATTAAAATATGTAAAAAAAAACATACAAGCAAGATTCAATTAAAAACCTACTTGATTAATTCTCGAAATTTTATTTGTGAATCAAAAATTAAGAGGAAGCAAGTATTTTTTTTAATTACTATTATCTAGATAAGAGTAGACTTAATTCGAATATTTAATTTCTTTTTTCGATTTATTTATATATTAAGCTTGGGATTCTTTGATAAAGGGAAAGAAAAAGTGTTTCTAATTTGAAAATTTGCTTAATTTAAGGTTTCATAACCATCAACTACCACCATGGGCAACGGGCAGCCTGCCCCAACGTCACCTTAATTTGAAAGTTCACATTTTGCGTATATATATATATATAATCGTTGAATTTATTTAATGTGAATAAATTAAAAGTGGATCGAAGAAGTATCATTTATCAATTATTTAGAGTCAAAGGAGTGATTTCTTAGAGTTTAATTGGTATGAAGGATTTTTATTCATTCTTAGAAATCACATTTTATTTTTTTTTCTATTTGGTAATTGGTCAATAGTTATTGAAAATATTTTCTTTATAAAAAAATTTTCAAAATAAATAATTTTTCTAATGAAAATAGAAAAAATAAATTTACTAAGTAATATTTTTCTCTTTCCAAAGTCTAACGCCCTCCGCATTGCCAGCTTAAACCCCTATTAACACACTCGTCATTATAATGTTTGCCTAGACTGTATATAAATACTTTTCGTAAAAATAATTTTTTCTTTGATATTATCAAACACACCTTTAATACTCAATCACCAATATGGGCAACGGGCAGTCTGCCCGAATCTTTACATAATCAATATATAAAACCCTAATCAAAATCACATGTAAATAAATTCAAATTCATTTTTATCTCCTTCTTCCACATTTCTTCATTAGGGTTTTCTTTTCAACTTCTTCAAAACTCATTGCAACTCCATTTCATTCTACTTTTTTTTTTTATCATATATAAATATTTGTACTAGGTATAATATAAATGAAATTTGATTTCATCAACACAAGTATTATAGTGCAAGTTTTCCTTTTTTTGAGTACTTAGTGTTCCTAAAAAAGATAATTTCCTTCCAAAGAGGTATCCATCATCCCACTAGTCTTTTTCTTTACTTTTTCAGTCAAAATTTTTAAGTGTCTCTTTATAAAGTATAGTTTTCCCAATCTTTATATATATATATTAGTGGTGGTAGTTGTGCACTATACAACTTCCCTTTGTGTACAAATGGAATCCACCCTTCATATATAACCACCAACCATCATATCTACGTTTATGATCTCGTATATTTTATTATATCAAATTTAATTCCACCTCATGATCTATTCGTATATTTTGCTTCTCTGACATCTTCTACCTCTAATCGAATATCATTTTTCATACAAATATATATATATACCCTCCAATGGGTCCTTCTAGTACTAGAAGAACAAGAAGTACAAGAAATTCAACGACAACAACAACGAGAAGTTTACAAAAGAAGCAACAAGAGAAGAAAAAGAAGAAAAATAAAGAAGTGATGATTAAATCATCATCTATTATTAATAGTTCTTCTTGTAAATCTCCAAGTAAAGAATCAACAAATTCATTGAAGAGATCATCATCATCATCATCATCGTTATCATTATCATTATCATATGACGATGATAATATTTGTTCAACTCCAAAAGCTGAAAGATTTCGAATTCCAGAAATAAAAACATGTCCACCAGCACCAAAAAAAAGAAGAATATTAAATATTGATTCAACATCATCATCATGTCATCATTCATTGAGAAGAAATCCAGTTACTTTTTTTGCTCCACCAGATTTAGACTTATTTTTCTTCTTAGCACTTGGTGATATTCCAGTTTGAATTAAAGTAAAGTTTGTGTAGTCATCATCATAATACATGTAATATGGAGAAAAAAAGAGAAAAGATATCAACTTTATGTTGATTACTTTTTTTTTTCCTTTTTTTTTGGTTTTCATATGATCTAAGAAGTATGTAACTTTGGTTAGATCATCAAATATGGGGAGTTTTGAATTATTTTTGAGTGACTATAGTGTCTAGTTAGGTAGCACCTAGGTTTTTTAATTTTAATTTAAACCCTTTGTGCTAATTATTATAAGTTTGGTATTGTTTTGTTTGTGTTTTTTGTAATGCAAGGCATGCTAATGAATAGTTAAATATAGTTATGGTTTTGTACTATATTTATTTGTTTCTTTTTATAATTATGTAGTTAGTTTATTGTTAATTAATTAGTCAAAGATTTAAAGTTAATAATGGTGGTACTAACTTTATTTAATTTGTTGTTGAATTATGTATTGCTGACTTTTTTTGGGGTTTTCAAAAAAGTGGAATTATAATTGTGTGTATGAATATAGTTTTTTTTTTTTTACTAGAAGCCTAGGATTCTCTACTTTTTGTTGTAAAGTCAGCCAAAAACATAAAGGGGCCGTTTACCTTTGTCAATTTCTTATAGTAAATAAAATATTGAATATAATTGTATGTTTTAAAAAAGTCAAGTTTAAATGAAGTAATTTCAATATTTTTTAAAATTTATACACAATAAGTTAAATCCATATGATAATAGTAGTGTATTTTCCTACATTTATAGCCCTTACTATTATACGGTGGAGATTTAGTTAGTACGCACAAAGTAACTCACTATATAATATTCACTCGAAAGATAAAAGTTGTAATAGAAATTATAGCGACCGCGAGTTATTCTGGGATTTGAAAAATAACTAAAAAATTTAACTTTTCATGTACAAATTTCATGATCTGGTCACTACTAGAAAATAAGATGCTAGCGATGGACAAATTTTATAGTTGAACAATAAAAATCTCATGCTAATTTTCTTTAACCACGTTTTTTTTATATAAAAAATTTTATTAGCTAGGATCACGACAGAATTATCAATATATTCCGCAGCTAATTTCATATTTTCTAACAGTAATATGATTAATGATCTCTTATTACCACTTTAAAATCAAATAAAAGAAAATAATCCTGTCCGAATCTATTATATATATAAAAAGTAAGAATTTCTTAAAAATTGAAAAAACAAAATCTATAATAAAAAGACATAAAATAAAAAATAAATTTATTTGGCATTACAATTTGAGGGTGTTAAGATAGGAAATGACGAAAGAATAATATTGGTCTGTCGAAAATCCAAAAGGCACACTATTTCTTCTCTGAACTTCATCATCTATTTTTTTATTTTTTTGAAGTACGTACCCCATATCATATGCACGATTTTAATTTGAGTAGTCAGACCATTATTATCACAAAAAAAAAAAAAAAAGATTTTACGTATTTTTCAAATTAATATTTATTTGACATTATTTTTAAACAATATTGACTCATTATACATACATATTAAATTTGGATATGATGAGTTATTTTTTTTCTTTATTATAATATATAACTTTAGGACACCTTCGAAAAGATTTCTATAAAAGGGTCTCTTACCATATTCACTTTTAGAACAATCAGTAATAATAAAAATAAAATACTTCTAAGGTAAGGTATCTCATAAATATTTATATATATATTCTTGAAATTAACTTCTTTATTTGAGACATGATTTAGGAGACAACATATATAATATTAAAAAAAAAAAAGGAACTGTGAAAGTAAAACTGAATTAATTGTCTTCTTTAAAATACTTTTAATCAAATCAGAAGAATAGCTAAGAATCAAAATGTTCCATATTTGCAACATTTTGATCAAACAAATTCTTTCAATCTTTATTGGTCCTACCATTAATTATAAATCACTTTAATTCTAAAATTATTTGATAAATTTAGTGTCTTTTAATTATGTTTAAATTTCACGTTCAAAAACAGTAACACATTGTTTATCTACCTCCATACAAGGAAATTACAAAAACAATATTTTTTATACGAATTAAAAAGAAAATTATGTCATATCACTATAATAAAAATGATCATTAGCGACATTTAATTCTTAATTGTCGCTAAATATTTATTTTTAGAGGCAATTGTCATTTTTTGTATACGTTCCTAAAACCTTTAGCGACATTAATTCTAATGTCACAAAACTAATACCGATAAAAATTTTAACATTTTTTATTAATATCAATATTTAATATTGCTAAAAGTTATTTTTGTTATAGTGAATTAATTATTGAGACCACGATGAAAATATTAAATAAAAAAAAAGGATATGATTGTGTCAGATTTGTGGGTATCTGTGTGTCTTAGCTCAGCCAACATTATTTAAGGGAATCCAATGAAAATTGCTCGTGCGGCTTGTGATTATTGTTATTCCCTAAGAGAATCATATTTATTCTATGCTATGCTTTCATATTTTATTTTTTAACGTAAAATAAAAAAAAATTAATTTAAACATTCACGAAAAATGCATAAAAATATCCTCTCTTTTGAAATTAACCAAAAAAAAAACTATAATAATCTTATAAATTGAGTTAGAACGAGATAAAATATTTTTGCTAATTCAAGTAATTTTATATTTCAAGTATTAGACCGTTAAAATAAAATTGTTTTTAATTTTTATTGAGTTTAACTAAAACTCGATTTTTCATAATTTTATTCACTTCATTATATATTTATATAATATCATGAATTTGTGATACATAAAATGATGATGACGACAACTTGATGAAAATTTATAATTTCCTTGTTATTATGTTATGCATGTAATCATTTATCAAGCTTGATGATAGAAAATTGAGTGCATATATATTAAGACCAAATAATTGTTTTTGCTGATTTGCTATCACACAAGACTATATTCTATATATTCAGGTGCTTTGAATCATATGTGAGTAGTTTCATCATAACAAGATTGTGTTTTGGAATCTTTTGATTAATATCCTTTTAAACATTACTATAAGTTTATACTTTTTAAAATATATATAATACACATTTTATCAATGGATAATATAGTTTAATATAGTTATAATATATTGTGTCAATTTCTTATCAAATAAATATTGGCCAAATATATAAACAGATCTCTAAACTTGTTGGGTGTTTACATCTATGATATTTTTCATTTGAACATATTAGAGAACAAATGAGACTAACACGAACTTCTCCTCATTCCTTCAATCAAAATCATTACAATACGTACACAATCCGTCATAAGACTTATGGCTCGTCAATCGCCTCTGTTATTTCAGGCACTTTCAACACCAATGGTTCCAAAACCTATTTCCTACAAAATCAGATCAAAACATATCACATCTAATAGCAAAATGCATAGGACTCATGCAAAACTTCAAGCTGAATGCATCAAAAATATAGTAAACTGCATGCTCAAACATACCACCAACACATCTTTTTCAATGTGACACCCAACAAATCAACCCCAAACATGAGTAAGTCTAGCCTACCCACGATGATTCAACAGTCTAGGTGCTCAGGCTTCCTCCTTTAGTGGTTCAAATTCAATAAGACGGTGATTTGCCCTTAAAAAATCTTATTTATTTAACATTTAAATTATAATATAATATTTAATATTCAGATTCAAATACTATAATATTTATGTGTATAAATACAAATATATTAATCTTATTATAAAAATAAGGGGAAAATGCACAAGTATTCCGCAACATACGCCTGAAATCCCAGAAACACACTTGTATTCCCCCCTGAACTTATTTTATAAATAATTTTCTACTCTTTTTCAGTCTACATGACAGTTGGCACTGTCTTGTGGTCCAACGCGTGTTGACATTTCTAGTGTCACGTAGGCCAAAAAGGAATAAAATTATATATAAAATAAATTTAGAAAGTAATATAAGTGTCTCTGGAATTTCGATCAGAGTACTTATTTAGTGAGCCTTTATACACATATATAAGGAAATTTGTAGGATGAATGAATAAGCCTTTCCGACCAAGAATTTCTCCATTCTCAAAAATTTAAACCTAAAATCATTCATTAATAAAGAGATCTCATGTATTAAGATAGTTGATGTGTTCTTTTTTTCTTAATGTGTTTAGATTTTTTATTCCAAGACACATGGATAATTGAAGTGCTTGAGTCATGGACCATTATCTCAGGCTTTAGTTCTCTCTTATCAGTTTACCAATCAATTACAATTACAACATTCAAACTCATCAACAACTAGAATCATTACAAAGGATCAAAGTTAGTTTGCCATTGATATAAGATGATCCTGAAAAAGGGATAAATCATTGTCCCACACACTAAATAAAAAGATGAGATGATACAAGGAAAAAAACAATGAAGCATAGCATCTAGATATACATAAAAAAAAAAAAGGCTTTTTTTTAGAATTTATGATTACAGACAGAATATGTCATGAGGGGATTGTACTTAATAATTACATCTTTCTTCTTATTAATTGATGTACATACATCCCTCCCTTATCTTTTCTTTCCACATTGTTGTGGACCCTAAAATTTGTTGGACATAATCCATTGCTAGCTAGTCTCCCCCCCCCACCCCTAATTGGTTGGTGTAGGGTGGGGGGAGGGGGTGGGGGTGTATTATTGAGTTCATTAAAGATAGAATATAATTGAAGTTTGATTAAAAATATCAAATTAAATGCAAGAAAGAATAACATTGAAGTACAAGATCAGTGTTTATGATGTGATCATATACTTTATTTTGTCTAATTTAATGTTTGGTTATTTTAAAAAAAGAATATTTACTCAATAATGTTAAATTTTACAATAATTATTATATTATTAAATAAGATAATTTATAACTATACAAATAACTTTGACTTAGTTTAAATTACAAAATATAAAAAATCTTTCTTTCTATTTTTAACTTAGTATTAATTAAATTTCATGTGTTATAAGAAATCTTTCTTTCTATTTTTAATTTTGTGTTAATTATAAATATCATGACATGAATTGAGATTGTAACGGTATATTCCAAGATTGAATAACAAAAGTTGAAGTAAATGATAAAAAAACTAATTATAACAGTGCAATAAATTGACAATTTTTATTATTGTATTTTTAAACTACTAGAACAACAATATTATAAATAAAAAATTTCCCAAAAGTTCAAATGAATTACTATAGTTTTAGTTGAGAGAGATAAAAAGATTCTCAATGTCTATTCATTTATGCTCATTTTGACTGTTTAAAATTATTACTTCCACTAGTTATACGAGTTCGAAGGTTGGCTAATCAAGAATTCATATATTAGAGAACGAAAATAGTGGAAATAAAAATATTCATATGAATGAGTGAGCATATTAGGTGAGACATGATTAAAAACGAAGATATTATTAAGGCAAAAAGTTTATCAGAAATGATCTCTCTATCTTCACGAGATAAAGAACAAAATTGCTACACATCATTTTCTATGTATTCCACTTAATAAAATACTATTAAATATATTATTGTCGTAGTTTCTACTTCCACAAGCCAATATTTTCTTTTTGTGCTTTAGAAAAAATGCCATTTTATTATTATGAAATATTAACCAAATTTACTTTCTATTTAATAAGTAAAATTATATCCATTTTAACAGAAATTTTTATGACTTACTAGAAAAAATCACAGATTTAAATTTTTTATTTTCTTAAACATCAGTTCAGTCAAAATACCTAATATAAATTGAGAGGAGGAAGTAATAAAGAAAAAATGGATAAATTTACACTTTTTTCTCAAACGGATTGGTTCCACCAAAAAGAGAAATAATTATGAAATAAATAAATAAATTTAAAACTATCACAAGGACAAAACAAAAAGTAAAAGCAACAAACAAAAACTGAGTCAAAAAAATAAACGCGTTAAATATGATTGTTAAAATTGTTGATTACATGAAGTTAAAAAATTGATTGAAAAAAAGTATTAATCATGAGAAGCAACTTAATTACTGTATTTGATTGCATAATTCAATTATTATTATTATTATAATAAAATATTTTATTTACTTTCGAATTTCCCAAGGTAAACAAACTCACCCACCCCACCATACCTCATAACAGATAAATATTATGCTTTTATAAATTGATTCTTTAATCAGATAATTAACGACCAATCAGAGTTATCGTGGGATGATAAATATTTTTATATTTTTAATAAAAAAAATCTTGAGTTCGAGTCGTTATTTGTTAAAGAGTATTTTATCTTTAATATTAGGCTTCTCAGTGCGAATTCAAATTAAATTGAGTTTTTTTTTAATTTTACATATAATGACACTAAATATATAAAGAATTTGAGAGAAATTATTAATTGAAAATTAAAATTATCACTATTCTTAATTATTCTTTTGAATTTAGCTATTTGATATACTTCACAATTTCATCATAAGAGTGTGAAGTACATATAAATGGATTGTGGTCCATGGGATTTTTTTAAAATTAAAAAAAAATAATATTTTTTTATATTTATTTACCTTGATTGATTTTCAAGGATTTTTTGGATACTAAAAACAATATTGGCTAAAACTTCGATTTTTTGGGTAAAAACTGATAACATTTGGCTAAAGATTATCAAATTTCAGCCAAATGTTTTATAAATAATGTCTTGAAAGAAGAAATACATTGTTGAAATAAATAAGAATGTATTTTATTAACAATAATTGGAATAATTATTAATTAAGTATATAAGCTAATGATGTTCTTAATGGATTAAATTAGCATAATGAGAAAAAATGATTTTATTAACAATAATTGAAACTTTAATACTTATTTCTACAAGTGAAAATAACGGAAAATAATAACCATACAAATATATTTCAATGTAGAAAATACAAAATAACTAGTTTAATTAAGGTCAAAATTTTAAAAATTGTATTTATTTAGGTTTTAAATTATTTTAAATTACTATGAACAGTGTAGTGAATATCCCCATGAATAGATTAGAGGTTTACCATGCTTAATATGAGCAACTCTCACAATAAGGAATTAATGAAGGAATTTCCCTATCAAGCATCTCATAGCCTCTCGAAGATAGGTATTGATTATATACACATTCACAGATATTCTGTTTTTTAATTTATGAAATATGTTAATCTAGTGCTACGGTATCAACTTTTTAATTTGTAGGGGGAGGGGACTCTAAAAATTTTCTTTGAAATTTTGATTTTTGAAGTGTTTTGGAAGATAAGATTTGAAAATAAATGATATAGAACAAACTAAAGTATTTATCCGCACGAATTTTCTCAATATATTATCTCTAAATTTTGCCTCTAGAACTCCAAATATGATAAAAATGACAAAAATAAGAAGAAATTTTGAAATAAGAGATGTTTCAGTAAAAAATGGTATATTAACCGCGTGTTGACGGTGTATATTATTACTTGTTCAATTTATAAAATCAGAAAAAAAATTAATATTTTTTATTTCTACCCTTTAGTATTAAATAACAGGATAAAAGATAGTAGCAGTTGAATTAAAAATTTCAAAGCATTATAAATAATGTTAGTTTGGTAAAATCCACGTCTACTTAAATTTTTGTAAGAGAGTGCAGAAAGACAAAAATATACACATGCTTAATGCATATTATATAATTTTGTGATAACTTCATAAAAATATTATTCTAATCATGGAAAAAAATCAAAAATATTCTTGAAATATTGAAAATGATACAAAGTTATTCTCCATTCATATATTAGTTTCAAAATGTCATTTTCATCCATCTATTGGCTTCAAAATACCCTTATAATTCATCTTTGAGTTCAAAATTGACCAATTATTTAACGGTTTTAAAATTAAACTATTTAAATATTTTTTAAAAATACTTGGCGCTCAACTATATATTGGTTATAATTTAATTTATAAATATCAGTTATAAACCATCCCACTACCCACTCATTACTAATTAAATCTCACCCAATTAATAAATCAATTCTAATATCAAAATCGCCTTAAACACTACTAAAACGTGACGAAATTACAGATTCCTAAAAATGACATCCAAAATTATTCGAGAGTCTGAATCAAAGCCCCAATTAAATTTCTGTTGAGCTACTTATTAAGGAGGACACTTTCAAAGGATTCTCTTTCAAGCTTGAATTCAAAATTTATGATTAAAGGTAAAGAAATAGTACATTCCGAATTAATTCATGCACTTTTTTTAATACAATTTTATAAATATTTATGATTTGTTTTAAATATTAAAACTTTAATATATTATTTTTAAAAAAAGTTATCTTTAAGTTACATCACATAATTGAGACGAATGATTAATTAAGATGACCATAGTCAGACTTTTAAGTTTATCGATAATTTTATTTAAACATTTGAATTACGGTAATTTTATTTAAACACTTGAATTATAATATGTTTTGATTGAGGACTTGAATGTATAATGTACTTCTATAGATATTTTCACCTCAGTAGTTTTCCTGTTGTTGCATTAGTAAATAGGCGGGTTTATTAATTAAGGGTTTGATTAGTAATGGGTGAGCAGTTGATTGATTCATAAATTATAATTATTAATAAGTTAAATTATAACAAATAGTTGAGCGCCACATATTTAAAAAATATTTAAATAGTTTAAATTTAAAACCGTTAAATAAGTGGACAACTTTGAACCCAGAGTTAGATGACAAGAGTATTTTGGAGCCAATAGGTGGGTGAGAAGGGTATTTTGGAGCAAATAGGTGGATGAATGATAGTTTTCTACCATATCTGATACTTTAAGGATATTTTAGGCCCTTTTTCCATTATAATTATAATGTTAATGAACTAAAAGAAAAAGTTATCAATACCTAATTAAAAAATAAATTATATTTAAAATAAAGAGCTATTACATATATGTGATATAATAAGGATAAAATGGTCAATGTATAAGATAAAGAGGAGAGTTTGATTATTAAAGTATTCAATTTTGAGGGGGAGTTTAATTTTTAAAACAAAGTTGGTCAGAATTGAAAATAAATAAACTCGTTGAGAAAGATGAACTACTATAATATATAAATAATGTATAAACACTGTTTATTAATGTATATAAATCATTGATATATAGTTATACATTAATTATATATACAAAACAATATTATTTATGCCATATCGATACATTATATAATTAATTATACAATATCATCATAATACATATACATGTGGTTAGATACTTGATTTTATTCGGGAAAAATGTGTAGGATAGCAAATATTTAGTCTATATTAAGTATTATAGCTACAGTTTAAGAAAATTGTAATTCGTGATTTCAAAATTATCAATTTTTATTATTCGCCTGATTTGTATAATTCGTCTGATTTGTATAAATTCAGAATTTGTATAATTTAATTCTTGACTGTATAAATTCAAAATTTTATATATGCTTATCCTAGATATTTGTATACGATTTATAAGAATATCATAACAAATTAACTTGCTTGTATATTGGAAGGCGAAATATACAACAAAGTTGTGAAAAAATTTCTAAATATATAAATACAAAATTTGTATATACGTATCCTATTATTTCCAAGCGAAATATATAAATGGAAAGAAATATACATATTAAAGCCTCCATATATAGAAAAAAAATTATAGCTATAGAATCAAAACTATAGTTATATATAAAGGGTGAGCGTTCGATTCTTCAGTTTGATTTTATCTAACTTTGATTTGATTTTTCGGTTCTTCAGTAGGAAAGTATGGGCTGTAAACGAAACCAAACTATTCAGTTTGGTTCGTTTCAATTTATTTTTGTATTTCTAAATTGATTTTTCGATCCAAATGAAAAATAAAATGAGGACAAAATCAAAGTGTAAGATACTTAAAAATTTATATGTTAAGGAATGGTGTATCTCGCCATGAAACACTTATTGTGTTAACTAAAAGAGTATATTAAATTGCACATTTGCTACTTTGATTTGTTCATGAATAATTAAATTTTTAGTTAACTCTTTTTTTTTAGTTAAGAGAAAACACACACACACATATTTTTAAAATTTGTTTTTTTTGTAGTAAAAATTCAGTTCTTCGATGCACCAAAATTCTGATATCTTTAAATCAAACATCAAATTGAAAAATCGAACTTTTAAAAAATAACATCGATATCAAATCAAAAAACTTCAACTCAATGTTTTGATTTTATAATATTTGCGCCCACCTACCTCATTGTGTCTATTATATTTGCTATTAATAATTTTTTTCCTTTTTTCACTTTAACAATTATATAAGAATCCCAAACAAATATACAAAACAGAATACGAAATATAAATAAGTACTTACTAATTATCTAGTCAGTGTGTGCCCTTTATACGTGTCTTCTTCAATGCGATAAATGTAAATAATGTTAATATGAATTGCATCAAATATTATATATTATATTATTTAATAATCTGAAGATTAAACCTAATTTTTTTTTTAAAAAAAGCAAGATACTAATTAGAATTACTATAAAAACAAAGAAAATAATTGCATTATAATAAGCACAACCATCCAAACAAGCTGAGGTTTTAAATTTTTCTCAATATTTTTATATGATAATTATAATCAAATTTTTGAGTATTTTGGATAATTAAAAGGAAGGGTTCTGATATTACATATAATGAAAAACAAAGTGGTAAATGAGAAATTATATTTCAGTTGGGAAATGGGAAATTCTTGGAATGGGGATTGGTTTCTTTTGTCTATAAAGAAAGCTGCATATGGATTGATGTCTTTTAGTAAAGTTTTTCAATTCCAATGATGTCAAAAGTAAGTAATATAATATCAATTAAATAATTTTTTTTTTAAAAAATACATTATAACAAATAATATATTTAATATAATTTCACAAAATAAATTGAAAAAGATAAAATATACATAGATTTTATTACTATCTTAGA
Source organism: Solanum pennellii (assembly GCF_001406875.1). Lineage (NCBI taxonomy): Eukaryota > Viridiplantae > Streptophyta > Magnoliopsida > Solanales > Solanaceae > Solanum > Solanum pennellii. The sequence goes on along the minus strand of NC_028647.1, from coordinate 61,031,853 downwards.
AGTAGAGATATTGTTTCTGATAGACCTTCGACTCAAGAAAAAAAAAACAGTTCATAATAGTATGAGGAATGAAATAATGTAAATAATAATAATCATGAAAAAATACTACAAACGACCCGACAAATCATTCTAAAAAAATACAATGATAATCAAAATGTAAAAATCACAAATAATAATTAACCAAACTCAAAGGACAAAGAGAAACCATAAGAGTAATACATCGCTCAACTAACTTACCACCCTAATATGTCCTCAGAACCTTCTATCTAATGTCACATGGTCATTAAGTTGAAGTTGCGTTATGCATGTGTAGTTACCTTTGCTCAATATTTCTTCGACCTATAACCTTTACCTTTCTTGAAATCATTCGTACATTTTCTTTACACATGTCCGAATAATCTCAACCTCGACTCATTATTAGATACGATACTATAAAACGAATTACATTACCAATATAAATTACTTGCAATAATAAACAAATTAATTATTTTTTATATCAAATTACCAATTGAAGTGATTAATATTTATCATAAGGATTTCCTTGACCTAATTATGTAAATAATTTTTATACTATATTGTCTAACATCAATATACATTTGAAAAATAATCTTGACATAATTAATAAATTTATTATTTTGTGATTAAGAGATTACGAGTTCGTATTGTTATACATTCTCTTAAAGAAAATGTAGAATAAATGCCGCAAGACTCTATTAATATAACAGACCTTTGTGGGTTTAACTCTTTTCTAAATCCCATATAATTAGAGATGAATACACCATACTTTTTTTTTAAAAAAACATTAGTATCTTTAGACTATTTACTTTTAATATGATTGTTTTTATATATATATATTTATTATATATATAAAATAAAAGAAAGAAAAAAAAGTATTTTTCTCACTATGGCAAACAAAGGACTTTTCTAGAATCCGAGGTTGCCTCTTCTTTCACAAAAGCTTCAACTGTTTAATTTCTTTAGCTTTTAGGTCAAACAATTAAGACAACATTTATTTTTTCATATATAGATGTTTTGATGAATGTATTCCTCAAATTATAAGGGAAATTAACCTAATTATATTTCATATTTTTATTTTATATCCGTTATATTTTTCTTACACTCCTACTTTGAGTGTTCCGTTTGAGTTGAGGTTTGAAGGTCTATTAAAAATTTTTTTTATTTACTCTGCAAAGATAAAAATAAATTATGTGTGCATCTTACGCTGAATATGTTATTATTGCTTATTTTATTATCTCATGTATTTTGCTTATTTAAGTCTTTTATTAGACTTCTTGGAAATTATTTATATATCCTTTGAAAATCTGAAAATTTAATACATTAGATTTTAATTGTGAAACATTGTTCTTTTATACTATTATATTATTATGATAAAAGTGATACCTGTACTTTCTCCCCCCATCAATTCTATTTACACAACGAAATAAATTTAGCTTTTTGATGAGAAAAAAAGAAAAGAGCATATTTCTCTTTTTCAATGAACTAAACATAAGACAAAAAGTGTATCAAAAGGAAAATATTATACACCTTTGGTGGGGGGTGGGAGATTTAAAAAGTATATGCATTAAAAGAATAATTTTCATTTGTTTGGTGTATTTTTAGAATACAAATTAAAGAGCTTTACCATCTAAAGGACAAGTGTATTATTATAATAAGTCTTTTGAATGAAAAAGAAAATGTCTTGCGGTAATCTTTACTGTCACAAATTAAATATATTTATTATTTAAGAAGTGCCAAAAAAAAAACCTCATTTTACTTTGATTGTAATTGTTTTTTAAGATTATAAACATCTCAATTATATCACATAAATAGAATAAATATTAGATAAGTAAAGATTATTCTTAAAACATAAATAAGGTTCAATAATAATAATAACAACAATAATAACACCATGTTTAGTGAAATTTGACAAGTGGATTCCAGAAAAGTTAGAGTATATGCATATCTTATTCTTATCTCGCGAAGGTAGAGAGGTTATTTCCGAAAGACCGTCATTAAAAAATCAGAAGAAAAAACCTTCTTACAATAATAAGACTAATACTATAACAAACACCACCAATTTATAGCCCAAATCAATGGACTGGTCCAATGAAATTGGACTTTAATTAACTAAATTCGTATTTATTGCACTCACTTAAAGATTATAATTAGTCAAATTATATAAATCCATAATATTTAATCGAACGAGTATATCTTAATTTTAATATGACCCATTTATGAATTTGTATCAAATAAATTTTAAATGATTACTTAATCATAATAAATACCATATAATTTTCGTCATGGTAAAAAAAAATTTGATATCGATATAATTTTGTATCTATCGTGTACCATGCCCACCCCTAATTGGTACACAATAAAATCTACAAATATTGAAATTAAACTTTTTTTGCATTATTTTCTTTTTGTTGTTAGAGAGAATGTACTTTCATAAGCACAATTGGGTGTGTACATAATTTGATTGGTCCAAAATTTTCAAATATCAGATCAAATTGTTTGTGTAAAATATTTAAAATTTATAAGTCAAACCAAATTAATAAAATTGAACTTTTTGGGGGTTTTCAACCTCGAGTTGGTTCGGGTTTTCAAATATCAAATCATTGTGTTGAATTTGTAAATTTTTAAATCAAAGCAAACCAATAAACCTTAAATTTTTTTTCAGGTTTTTGGATTTTTCCGATATGCATACAAACATATAATTGACTTGTGCTCCAAATATTTCTTTAGTCAAATCAAAATTTAACTATCTAAGGTGTTTCTTAAGAAAATAACACAACATATGAGATGAATGATAACACTAAAATATTCAATAAAAAAAATAATGAAGTCATCATATAAAATAAATATTGCAAAATCATAATGAAAATGATCATAATTTAAAAGTACTAAATCTTGCTAAAATAAGTCTAATAACTATTACTTACATGATTAAACATTAAAGAAAAATTAAAAATTAGATTATGTATTTTAAATGTCTAAACCAATGTAAAAAGAACATAATATTCAATATTATTAGTCATTCTTATTGTTGAATTGATTTATTTTTTTAGCATATATTGATTTGATTTCAATTGAGATTTATTAGAGTTACTAATATCTATGGATTATAACTTTTATTGGACCATTCAAAATTTAAAGTCCCAAAAAAATTTAAAAATATGTTAAAAGATAAAGATTGTGAAAACTTATAAGTAATATTAGAAATCACATCAAAGTAAATATTTTTATGTATAAAATAAATTTTAAAAATTATACATATAATATCGAATTGATTGGTCTCGGATTGACTTTAGTTAAAATCACAACCCAAGTATAATCGATTTACATAGCTACATGTAAATGTAAATATGTAATATATATTCATATATCATGAATAACTTATAATTGTGTATGTATAACGTATAACTATGTATCAGAAATGTATATATATAATATATACATTGTTGTACAATATTCATTTTTCTTTCTTATTCTTCCATGGCTGCTTTTCTATTTCTATTCTTATTTTTCTCTCTCCATATTATGCTTCACTCAACGAAACCCACAAATAAGATTAGGTAGTAACATTTATGGTGAAAAATTAGGAAATAGAAAGGTATACAATACTGACAAGAAAATTTATATATGTCAATATTGCTTAGGAACGGATTATTAGACATATTCTAGTTTGTAATATCATAAAATCTATCAAATTTTGGTGCGTCCAAATACATGTATCACGGGAAACACAATGTCAAAATTAGGTGTAGTTTACTCTAGATACACTATATCCAAGTGGATTCACATGTATCTTGGATTCATAAACAAACTCGCTCGTCTACCTCCCTTTTTGCTTGCCTTTCTCTTATGTATGTGAATCACACTAGATATATACGTATACATATATCTAATGTGCATGTATTTGAGATACATGATTATCTCTCTCGTGTATCTAGTAGCAAACATGCATGTATTTATGTATCTTTCTCAATATGAGATATAAAACTCTTAACTAATGATAAAATACGTAATTATATAAAATATAAATATAGTTAGTATATATGATAGGAATGTACATCTAACAAGGTAATTTATAATTGAGTTATTTTGGATAAGAAATTTTGAACAAATAAATATTGTATCTAATTTTCCATTGACATACAAGTAACCAACAATTCAAGTTGGTTTGTGATAGCCTAGTTGCAAATGTGAACCATATAATGCAACTTTATAATTAATTCAAATACAATAATTATGCCCCAATATCAAATTTTTCTAGTTATTTCACTTTTCAACACGAGCCCAATACTCTTTAACAAGCATTCTAAATAATGATCCCTCTTTGTTTATCAACTTCTTTGGCTCATCAAACTCAACTAATTTCCCTGGAAAATAAAAAATGTGGAAATTGTAAGTTTCAACATATTATGAAGTAGATACTTTCTTTGTATCATTGAGGTTATAGCGAGATAGTTAGAATCCTTTCATTTTAACCAAATATCTCGGAATTTGTAATATTGGCAAAAAATTCATTGTGGCACCACTGAAATTTTGAGATTCATACTTTTAAATATCGACCGTGATTTCGGAAATAGATGTCCCATATTATTATTTTGGAGTGTGACATAATTGTGACAAAGGAAGTGTGATATTATTGTTTGAATAAACATAAGTAACTCACCATCACTTATTGCTAAAACTTTAGTGTAATCCATAACTGTTGGAATTCTGTGAGCAACTGTTATAACTGTGCAGTCAGCAAATTCTATCCTGATTGTTTTCTGCAGAATTGCATCTGTAGCATTGTCAATGGAAGCAGTGGCTTCATCTAACACTAGAATTCGACTCCTCTTCAACAACGCGCGTCCCAGACAGAACAATTGTCTCTGTCCCATACTCCAGTTTGATCCATCTTGTACAACTGAAAGTATTGCACAAAACAGGAGTATTAAAGGGTGATTTTGAATTTTTAAAATGAGCTATATATATATGTTTACCTGAGGAATCTAGTCCCCCTTCTTTTTCTTGGACAGCCTCTCTAAGCTGACACTTGTCAAGAACCTTAAAACAACAAAATTCTGTTAGAAACATTAGCTATGAGACAACATATATATATGTATATGTATAATGAACTTACATTCCATATCTGGTCATCACTATATTTTGATAAGGGGTCTAAATTGTATCTTACAGAACCTGTAAAGAGTGTAGCATCTTGTGGAATAATTCCAACACGCGACCTAAGGTCATGAAGCCTAATCGTTGAAATATCACATTCATCGATGATGATCTTGCCATCTGTAGGCTCAACTAGTCGAAACAATGCACTGATAAGAGTTGTTTTCCCACTGCCTGTTCTACCTACAACTCCAATCTTTTGTCCCCCTTCAAATGTACAACTAATACCTTGAAGAACTAATGGAGCATTTGGCCTGTACCTCACCTGTTTCAAAACAAACTTCCAATAGATTAGCATTGTTTTGAACAGATTGACGGTTATTGCTACTGATAAAAACATACCTTTAGGTCTCGAATTTCCACTTTGCCACACGTAGGCCAACCAGGTAGAGGGTGGTTTGTTTGCACTAGTTCAGATTCTTCACTAGGTATTCTCATGTATTGTTCTAGCCTTTCTACAGAGATTATAGAATTTTCTAATGTGCAGTGACATTGAACACACCAAACAAGTATTGCATTTAGTGATAGGCCATAGGAGAATGCCATTCCAGTAAGTCCTGTTCAGCAACAAGGTAATTCAATCTGTGATTTTCGCAAGTAGGCCTTAGATAATGTCATATATCAAAGCATAAATGGAACAAACCAGAGCTCCCGCTATGAAGAGATGTCATGCCAAGCATCCATGAGGACATGATAATCGTGCATATTATCTCCAAACGTAGAATTAACCATTCAGTTGCTGAAAATGTATGGAAAATTGGCCTAGCATTTTTATCGATAAACTCCAAGTTCTTCAAAAAGAAACGGCCTTCCTGTCCAAAAGCTCGAATAGTCATTATCCCAGAAATGCTTTCAGCTAAATGATTGGCGACTAAAGACTTTGTCGTTCCATTTAATCTCATCAGTTCTTTAGCAGAAGCATTGTAGTATCTCTGCAAGATAAAATTACACATTTAACATTTGAAAGCTACAAGAACTTAAAAGTTATTACAATGTCTATTACCTGAACTAATATAGTTACGTAAATCATAAGCACGATGATCAGCAGGACCTCTGGAGCGAAAAAACACAGGATGACATAGGTAGAGTATGAAATAATGATTGATCCAACAGTGTAGTTCAGTAAGAAAGGCAACTCAATGTCAACAATGCTCAAATCTGAAGATACCTGCATAAAAACAAATAGATCAACCAAGTAAAACTAAGATCAGACATAGGATGATTGATCCAACAGTTTAGTTCTTACCCGACTAAGCATTCTTCCAAAAGGCGTCGAGTCAAAAAAGGACATTGGTGCAAAGAAAAGAGAGCTTGACAGTGTAGTGTAAACTGATTTTGATGCACCAAGCCCCAGCTTTACCGCTAATACGGATCTTAAAATCAGAAAGAGTATTACACTAAGGCCAATGACTGTGTAGACCCTGATTAACTTTAATCTGCTAACACTAGAATCTTGAAGGTCAATAGCCAACTTGTAGCTCTGTATATATTGCCCAACTACAAACATTGAGTGAACAATGACTGCCAAGGAGAAATACAAGAATCCTTTGTTATGCTTTAGATATTGTATGTATGGCTTCAATCCAGCGTCTCCTACTTCTCGTTCTTCTGCTTTGATTAATTGATCTCCTTTTAGAGAAACTACATCATCTCGTTCCTCCGAGGAAACATTATTATCAAACTCTATCTCAGCTTCCATAGGCCTTTTATTAGTAGCATGAACTTCTTGACATTTAGGATCAGAAGTAGTTTTTTGTGCACTAACAAGGTCCTGAAATTCTTCACTCTTTGTCAGCAACTCATCAAAAGTACCGGATTCCATGATCTTCCCACTAGATATTAGCTATTAAAATGGGAATCGATTATAAACTTTTTTCATACAACTAACATTAGCAGAGTTCTTCATGGAGGTTACTAACCAAAATAGAATCAAATGCTGGAAGAAATTCAACTTGATGTGTTACCAGCAGCACAGTTTTTCCTGATAGAGCACCCATGACGTAATCCTGCCAAATCAAAACGCGGGATGTTGAGGATAATTTTCAATACTGAATATACTTTTCAATGAAGACAAATGGAGAAAACTTGATATAAAGTACATTAAACAGATTGGTCGAGGTATGTGCGTCTACAGCACTAAATGGATCATCCAAGAGGTAAATATCTGCATCCTGATAGAGGGCACGAGCAAGTTGAACCCTTTGCTTTTGCCCTCCACTCAAATTGTTACCTCTTTCTCCTATCTCAGTAAGATCACCAAATGGAAGCATCTCCAAGTCTTTCACCAGTGAACTCCTTTCTATAGCTTGCCGATATCTTTGTGGTTCCATATTTGATCCAAATAGGATGTTTTCTTGTATGGTCCCTGTCTGAATCCATGCTGTCTGTGAAACATACGCTATCTTTCCATAAACATCAACCTGCAAAAAACAAAAAGAAGAAACAGCAACATAATATGATTACGCCGATACAGTAAGTATTCTCTACCAATACAACAAAGACTTACTGTGCCATTGATGTATGGAACTTCTCCAAGAATCAGAGACAAGAGGGTAGATTTCCCTGAGCCAACTTCACCGCATACAGCTACTTTTTCACCATGTTTAATATCGATATTTATGTCCTTTAATGTAGGCTTTAAAGTATTCATCTCCCAAGAAACATCAGTGCAGTTTATACAAATGTTCACATCATCTTGCCTTTTCTTCTTCATATCCCTTGTATGCATGTCAGGTTCCTCAAGAAATTTCACAATCCTCGACAGCGAAACCTTTGCTTCAATAAATGCCCCAACAACATCAGGGAGATTTCTAATAGGTTGCTGAACAAGGTTTATTGAGGCTAGAAATGTGAAAACATTGCTGACATGAAGAGGAACTCCAAACAAGTAACAAGCTACAAAAGTTGCAGATGAGACCAGAATAGGAGATGACCAAAACAGGACGAGGTAGTATCCTTTTTGTGTTTGTACAAATGAAAGCCACTTGGTTTCTTCTGATCTCAACTTGCTTATCGCGTCCATGAAATGTTTCTCCCAAGAATATAACTTGAGAACCTTCATATGCGCGAGTGCTTCCGTGATTGCCTTTAGCCTTTTATCTTGTGCTATCATGAGGTTAGTCTGATACTTAAGCTGCAACTTGGATAACGGGGAATTCGCTACGACAGTTACTATTACAATCACTAATGCTGCTGATGCAGCTACCCCTATAGAATAGTACATTACACATAACACTAGGACGAGCTGAAGAAATGTCGTCCATATCTGATGAAACCAAAAGGGGAATTCACCTATTTTATGAGCATCCACAGTGACATAGTTCATTATCTGGCCAGGGGAATGAGTTTTCTTTGCAGCATTTAAGACATGGAGTTGTTTATGAAATATAGCTGCAGTGAGTGAAGATTTTACTTGTAGTCCAATCAGCCTACTTCTGAAGAGCCATTGCCTCTCCGCTAAAGATTCCAAGCATTTCGCAAGGAAAAAGCCAGCTGTTAGAGCAAATCCTTCATACTTAAAGGATTCTCTTCCTTCAGCAACCTTGATAAACGTATGAAGAAACAACGGTCCTGTTGTCAGCGTTAAGACCTTAATTAGAGCAAACACCCCCGATATCAGGATAGATTTTTTGTGGCAGAGGAGTATTGCCATTAATATAGAAAGTTTTCCTAAAGGGTCTTTTCTTTTAAGCATATCCACTTTCTCATTGAACTGATCAAAACATGTTCCTGCTTCATCGGCTAATCTTAGATGAGGAACGTCTTCGTCCTCAAGAGTCTTACTCTTACCTTTCTTCATTAATGGATTCAACCACCAAAATGACAAATTCCCAAGAAATCCAGCATTTGCAAATGGAGTAATTCCATCTTCAAAATCTTGTAAAGGCTTATAACATGTCTCATCACATTCACTTCCCTTAATAAATCCAATGCAGAGCAAAAGTATTGCTCCAACAAAAGATAGTCCATTTAATAAATCTATTGCATTGCCATGATCATATTTAAATTTCCACATAGATGTTATGCAAAGAAACATTGCTAACAAGAATGCAATGATTGAATAAATCTTCACTATAAGGAAAGTTTGTTTCTTGCGTAAGCTAATGAATAAACTTACAAATAACCATGTAATGCCATGGACAACAAGTTCATATTCTTGGTGTTGCTCTTTAAGCTTCCATACTCCAAATACTATGTATCCTAAGCTCAAACATCCATTAAAAATGGTTGAAGAAATTGACAACTTAGTAATTCCATAAGATAATAAATTCCTCAATGATATCTTAAAAACTAGTAGAACTAACAAGATGAACAACAGTAGGAAGTCAAGAGATAACAGAAAAATATGATTGAGATATGTATCTGAATTGAGCATTTCAAGAAAAGATTCAAGCAACATCAATAATCTTTACTTTGGCTCTTTGAAGAAACTCTCAACAAATCCTCCTCGGTCTAAGTTTATGGTTCGTGCCACTAATTTTTTCGTAGTCTCTATCGTTATATTAAAAACTTAAATTTTTATTATATTATATCAACATGTGTTCTTATGGAGGTGTGTTTGGGATGAAGAAAAATGTTCTCCACGAATCAATTTAATATCTTAAAAATATTTGTATATAATCTAGACAGATATTTCAAACGTGGGAGTAGGACAATTGTGTGTGAAGGAGACTATGGGGAGGGGACTCCATTATAAAACTTCTTTTATTTCTTACTTTTAAAATATATTTTGCTCCGGACAAATATATTAAAAAATAAATATTATTTTTTTCTAAAAGTAGATGAAATTTAGATGGTTGTTTTTGTTTTGGGGCATATGAATAAAATTATACACTCAGATAATTGACTTTGTGGTACACTCAAATGTTTTCACGTCACAAGCAGTAAGGGACTTCAATATAAAATGTTTAGTACATTAAATGAGCATTTAATGATGAATCTTTAAAATATTTTATTTTATTTATACTATAGTATAAGAGGCTTAGAGCGCACTTGTCAACGAGGACATGTTTGCTTCTTTGAAATTACCTAAAAATATTATAAATTATCATAATTAATAATTATTAATATATTAAATTAATATTACATGTTATATACATTGAGATAAAGAAACTTGCAGATATTAAAGTATTATATATAACGATAATTAACCATTCAAAGTTTTAAAAGACCAAAAAAATTCAATAGACTATTGTCTATAAGTGTCACATAAATTGAGATAGAAGGAGTGATATATCTTATTTGAAAATAACATAAAAAATATTATCAATCACAATAATTAACTGTTACAAATATTTAAATGATACTAAAAATTTAGTTGAATCTTGAGATTCTGTCGGTGCCACAATTGAGACAAAAAAATTACATGTATTATTTGAAAATTATATAAAAATATTATAAATCATAATAAATAATTGTCTAAAATATTTATAAATTATTAAAAAAAAATATTTGACTCTCAAATTTAAAAAAAAAAAAAGATCTCGCATCTCTCTCTGTCTCTCCTCTCTCTCTCCCTCTTTGTATTGTATGTTTTCATATTTCTCTCTATAATTTCATCTCTTCGTATTTTTATAATTTTTGAGGTATTAGACAATTGTATTGTTGTATTAAAATGAGTATTTAAGTTGCGTTGTGTATTTTCACATCTTTTGTTCTTGTATCATTTGTATTTATTTGTTTTTATGTTACTTATATTCATTTGCTCTTGTATCACGTATATTCATTTACTCTTTTATCACTTGTATTCAGAACTCTCGTAGCACTTGTATTTAAACTCTTTGTATTTTATTTAGTTCAAATGCTTTGCAAGATATACTTCAAAGATTTTAGATATTTAGCAGGTCCAATGCACAAGGTATACACGTATATACATTTTCATATACAAGATATACTCTATTATTGTCACGATCCAAAATGAGTCGTGAGTGGCACCCACACTTAACTTTGTAGGTGGGCGAATCAAGGAATCCAAACCCCAAAATTTACCAATAATTCAACTACGAATAACAAAATAATGCGAAAGCTCCAATACTTATCAAAGTAACCAATCAGATAAATTTCTAGAGTCTGTTACATATTATCCCCAAAATCTAAAAGTCATCACATCAAGGACAACTAATCTCCAAATACTAAGTCTAAGAGTATCAAATGCACCAAAATACGAGAATAAAATGGTATGTGTCAGAAAACAAAGGACATCATGTCATGACCGAGAGAATCCAATACGAGCTTGAATGAATAGCTCACCCTAGGACCTGATATGTTGGAGATTGACTAGAGCTGAGGGCCAGTCAAAGTCGTTGGTACGCTTGCTGCACTCCATAAAAGGAAAACAAAGAAAAACACAAGTAGGGCTTAGTACAGGGCGACATGTACTAAGCAGGTATCAGCGGCCAACCCAAAATATAAACTAATATACAATGAACAATAGTATGAACTCAACTATAGCACTTAACAGGTGATAAGCAACAAACAACATGAACCAGTGTCAACAACATTAAAGTAAGTATGTAATAAAAGTCAACAGTATCAAGATCATCCATGAGGACTCATGCCTCCAACTAAACCACTTGGGGAATTGAGTTCTTTGAGATTGAGTACATTATGTTAACTCTATATCTTTTTCTTTTAATGTTACTGTGTCGGAACATGACACTCCGATCCAATTATAATGTGTCGAAACGTGACACTCCGGTCCAAGAATACCGTGTCAGAAGGTGACACTCCGATTCAAGAATACCGTGTCGGAACGTGACACTCCGATTCAAGAATACCGTTAATTTATCATTTATTATCACCACTTTCAATTCATTGTTATACTATTTCATCAAGCCGTTCTTTATTCAAGGCATTACTTCGATAAATAGGGTTCAAGAATATAAATTACACGGTCTCAGATTTTCAGACCAATCACAAAACACACAATCAAGCTACACAATCACACAATCAAGTACATAGAAAAATTCACAATATCATTCAATGCGTATCAATCACTATTAAGAGTTTACTATCAAATAGCTTAAACCATAACCTACCTCTATCGAAGAACCGAAGTCAAGCAAGTTATTTCTTCAATGTTTTTCCTTTTCTCAATGCCTCCAAATATTTCCAATCTATAAAGTATATATATGCATAATTTGTAAGTTAACGAGTCGATAAACACTCATATTGCCTATCCAAGACCCAAAAACTCACCTAATTCTATAATCAATTTCCTAAAATTCAAACCTAAAAGGTAAGTCTTAATTTTTTCAATTAGCATAACTTACATGGAATAATTCGATACACCTAATATTTAATTACTTATCTTATTATATCAAAACTTGAATTATAATGTAAAAAAAATAATAATCTTAAACATCGAAGATGGATGTAAAGTCAATAGCGTTAATATATCACTAAACAAGTATGCATAATCAACATATTCTACCAATTTAATATTACTAGATTGTCATCCCCTCATAATGCCCATCATCCTGCCAATTTATTAGCCACTAATATTTGTCTCCCCAAAATTCTAAAGCCGAAATCATAACAGAACCTCAATTGTTTTGTATCTTCAACCATTCACTGTCTAAACTTTGTCAACATCCCTTTTAGACTTCAATTTCTCTTATTATTTATTCTTCCGTAAGATGACACTAAGTAGTATATGTAAAGCTATAATTAGGCCCCCACCCAACATTAAAACAATGCGGTTAGTTGAACACTTACCTGAAGGCACAACCGCATCCTCACGTCTTATGTAAGGCTCTTGTTGTTCTCCGCTTCTCTCCTTTTTTTTTCTTTCTCTACGGATTATTTGATATCCTAATTAATATATCTGATTAATTATAAAATAATGATAAAAATCATTCACTGCTAATTTTAATATTATTTTATTTAACCATCAATTAAATAAATTATTAAAACTATCCTGTTGATTCTATACTTGAAGTTACGAACAACCCAAATATCAATTTAGAATCTATCGAAAAGTATTATCAAATAAAAATCTCTAATACTCAAAATAACGACCAAATAAGTCGTTACAATTATTCTCATACTCCATAAATTCAAGTTACTACTCAAATTTAAGCTAAAATTATATTTTCATTATATGTGTATTCAGAAAATACATACTACTTTCTCACCACATATTATATTTTACAATATATGTTATTAACCACATATATTATTATATATATAATCTCCCATCTACTACCCTATTTTCTTTATATCTTAATTTTATTTTACATATAAATAAAGTCATAAGCTCTCATATACTTTAAATTTACACCTATACCTAGTTTACTTTACAACAAATCAGATTCAGGGGCGGAGCTACACTAGCTGATGGAGGTAAAGCCGAACTTGCTGACTTTTCCATAGATTTTATATTTGTATTAAATTATGTAGTCGAATGTCTATATAAATTTCCTGTGAACCCATACTAACACTGAGGCATTTAGCCTAGTGGTCACAATGCACCCAGCGAAATCCTTTGTCCTGCTTTATTTGGATAATTTCTAAATGTGTTTATATATATATATATATTTGTATAAAAAATAGAATGCATGTTTATGTATTAAAAAAATTATAAAAATAGTTTGGCTAATTTCTAAATGCGTCTTGTATATAAAAAAAACAGAATGCGTGTTTATATATAATTTTTTTTAAAAAAGGTATAATGTCGGTATCGATGAGTTTATAAAAAAAAAGTGTGGAATAGCCGGGTTTATTTAAAAAAATTGCATTTTATACATTTAAAAAATAGAATGTGATGTTTATATATATATAAAAAATAATTAAAAATAGTTTGGATAATTTGTAAACGCGTTTACATATATAAAAAAATGGAATGCGTGTTTATATATAATTTTTTTTAAAAAAAATAGAATATTGGTAAAGGTAGGTTTATAAAAAAAAATAAAATGCATGGTATAGGTTGTTGGGGTTATAATTATTTTTTTTTAGCTAAATGCA
>NC_028647.1:61016532-61017546 GCF_001406875.1 Solanum pennellii | reverse complement strand
ATAATAATAAATAAATATATATATATATATATATATATATATATGTATAAAAAAATAGAATGCATGTTTATATCTTAAAAAAATTATAAAAATAGTTTGGATAATTTCTAAAGCGTTTTATATATATGAAAAATAAAATGTGTGTTTATACACAAAAAAAAATTAAAAAATTAGAATATTGCTAAAGGTGGATTTATATATAAAAAATGCTTGGTATAGGTTGGTGGATTTATATATATAAAAAATATTTAGAACCCACTAACATAAAATTCTGACTATGCTTCAAATAAGATCACAAATTTCTCATATATATATAAATAATATCAGATCACAAAATATATTTTTGTAAGATCATAAAGTTTTTTGTACTTTAGATATATGCATATTCATGGTTTACTTCAAGACAAATATGTCACTATTAAATGATTTTGTATATCTCAGGCATATATCTTATATACTGTGTATTTTCTTTTCTCTAAATTGATAAAGACTATTCAGTATTATTACAAATTTCAGCAAATAAATAAGCAATAATATTTCTAATTGTTTTTTTTTTAAAAATTAAATTTAAGAACTATATTAAGTTATAAGGTTCTTAACAACTTTCTCTCGAGTAATCAAAATTTTTATGATAAAAAATCTCATTTATTTTCACAAATCAAACAAAATTTATATTTACATTTGAAAAAAACAATTTTTAGGCATATCCTAACAATTAGGTGGCGACTCTTAATATTTTTATAATCATTTGTACAGTCATTTTATGTTGAAAACTATTTAGTTCGAAATAAGGGTGTGATACATATGGGATATAGTGAGCATATAAAGGGCATATTGTCACGACCCAAAACCGAGCCGCGACTGGCACCCACATTTACCCTCCTATGTGAGCGAACCAACCAATCTAAACCTTAACATTTCAATTTAATATCAACATAAAGCAATGCGGAAGACTTAAACTCATTAATAAAAGACAATTCAATAACTTCTAAAATTCAACATCTATTATTTCCC
>NC_028647.1:60959622-61009676 GCF_001406875.1 Solanum pennellii | reverse complement strand
TTACGAAGTTCAGAGAGTCGATTTCAGTACCCAAATTTCAGAATTCTAAGTGTTCTGGAACGACACACCTGCGACGGTCCGTCGTGCCCACGACGGTTCGTCTGCAGGTCCGTCGCCAAGTTCAGAGAGTCGATTTCAGTACCCAAATTTCAGAATTCTAAGTGTTTTGGAACGAGACTCCCTCGACGGTCCGTCGTGCCCATGGCGGTCCATCGTGGGTTCCGTCGTCTCAGCCAGTTTTTCCAGAAATAAAATCTGCAGCTCAAAACGACTAAACAGGTCGTTACACATATCTTGTACAACTTACAAAGACATATTTTGTGGCCTTGGTTCAATACCATGTTTAATGATGGAATCAATTCATTCTTACATCCTCATTTGTCAACATCGTTTGAGGTATAGTGGCGGAGACAGAAATTTTCTGAAGAGTGTTAAAAGAAAAAGAAAATTATTGTTAATGAGATTATAATGCATGGGCATTTTAAGCGTTGACTCTTTTAAGACATCTAAAATCACTGAGCTACAACAACTTATTCTATCAAAGATATTTAAAATGTGTTATTTAATCACTTTGTATATGATTTTACTTATATATATTATATTATTTTCTTACAAAAATATTTAATTGGATACCCTGACTATAACATAACTACGACTCTGTTGAGGAGGAACCAACTTCCTTTGCATAAGCTTGTCATGACCGTAGATGATGTTTTACATTGAAAATTGAAATGATCAATCTTCTAAAAAGTGCTTTTAAATGTATTTTCCTTTCTCAGAAAAGCTACTTTTAGTTTTTGAAAAAATATTTTTTAGAAATATTAGAGAATGTTTGATAGTGCATAGGGAAAAGGGTCTGATATACCCCTCAACTTTGTCATTTAGAGCTGATATACCCCTTGTTATGAAAGTGACTCATACATACCCCTACTTGTTAACAAATGGCTCACATATACCCTTTTCCTCTAACGGAAATGAAAAAAAAAATTTTAATCTAAAATTTTTATTATTTTCTTTTAAAAGTATAATCCCATATGAGTAAATTTAATCCTCGTCAAACATATTTTTTTGACTTTTTTTTTGTTTCAATGACTAATTTATAATTATTATTTTGATAATCAAATTTATTTATGTTTCACTAACATTTTTGTAAACTTATTGTAGATGACCAATTTTTTTCTTCGAATACGAAATTAAATTACAATACACACAAAAAAATAGTTTAATTTTTTTTCTTTAAACTAAGGAATGAAAGAAAAGAATAAAATAAGAATAAGAAACACAAATAATTATAATAAAAGAAGTCAAAAAATAATTTATGCATGAAAAAAAATTAAAATATACCTTGAACTTTGATAGAAGAATCATATATACCTCTAAATATTTTTTTTAATAAATTAGAAGTAATACATATAAATTTAAAACTAATTTTTTAACTTCCGTTAAATGAATGGTATATGTGAGCCATTTTGTAACGGCAGGGGTATATGTGAGCCGTTTATATAACAGTAAGGGCATATATGAGCCACTTTTATAACGAGGGGTATATCAGTTCAAAATGACAAAGTTGAGGGGTATATCAGACCCTTTTGCCTAGTGCGTATAAAAATAGTGTTGAATAAGGTGAAATGCCAACATTGATAATAATGATGGTAATAGTTATGCTTGGGGAATGCTTCTTCATTTTCTATCTTTTCATTTCCTTTGTTTTATCGTTTTTGTTGTCTTAATTCCTTTTTTCTGAAATGGGCCATTTGGGCTCATTTCTTCTTGTTTGTAAAGATTTTAGTTGGAAAAATTACTTGGATTGTGTTATAAAATAACTGCTAAGTAACTTAATATTAGTGAACTAAAAGGAAACAAGTGAAAAATGATAAGAAAGTAATGTAATCAGTATATATGTATCTATATGTAAAGTAGCTATTTATAGCCATGAGCTTAATGTACAAATGTATAACTTGGCCTATTATTGGCCAAGTGATGATATACCTCTAATGGGAGAGTTCCATATGGTATACATAGTTGATTTGCACACCATTTGCAAGTGATGCAACTCTTTTAATGGTTGGGGCCCACGTGGCACTCAAACATACTTTACAACGCTCCCCCTTGTATGTCTATGTAAAATAAAAGTACATAGACATACATAATACGCATTACTTGATGTCTCATTAAAAACCTTTCTAGGAAAATCCAGTGGGACAAAACCTAGACTAAAGAAAAAAGAGTACAGTGCATATTTTACTCCCCCTGATAAAAATCACGATTCAGATGGTTAAGTTTTCGCATTCCAATTTTGTGAACCATCTTCTCAAGAGTTGAGGCTGGTAAAGATTTGGTAAATAAATCTGCTGGATTATCACTCGAACGAATTTGTCGCACATCAATATCACCATTCTTCCGGAGATCATGTGTGAAGAATAATTTTGGTGAAATGTGTTTCGTTCTATCTCTTTTTACAAAGCCTCATCTTAATTGAGTTACGCATGATGCATTGTCTTCAAATAGTATTGTGGGTATCTTGACGTCACACTTCAAACCACATCTTTCTTTGATAAAATGTATTACTGATCTTAACCATACACATTCTCTACTTGCTTCATGAATGGCTATTATCTCAGCATGATTTGAAGAAGTAGCGACAATAGACTGCTTCATAGATCGCCATGATATAGCAGTACCTCCATATGTGAACAGATAGCCTGTTTGTGATCGAGCTTTATGTGGGTCAGATAAATAACCTGCATCTGCATGACCAACAAGATCTGCACTATCTTTGTTAGTATAAAACAGACCCATATCACTAGTTCCCCTTAGATATCGCAATATATGTTTAACTCCTTTCCAATGTCTTCGTGTAGGGGAAGAACTATATCTTGCTAACAAATTAACAGAAAATGCTATGTCAGGTCTCGTAGCATTAGCAAGATGCATAAGTGCCCCAATTGCACTAAGATAAGGTACTTCTCGACCAAGAGGTTCCTCATTTTCTTTTTGAGGTCGAAATGGATCCTTACTCACTTCAAGTTATCGGACAACCATTGGAGTACTTAATGGATGTGCTTTGTCCATGTAAAATCGTTTCAAGATTTTCTCAGTATAGGCAGATTGATGGATGAAGACCCCGTCTACTAAATATTCTATTTGTAGTCCACGACAAATTTTTGTCTTTCCAAGGTCTTTCATCTCAAATTCTTTCTTTAGATATTCAATTGCCTTTTGAACCTCTTCTGGAGTTCCAATTAGATTAATGTCATCAACATAAACATCAAGAATAACAAACCCCAGTGTTGTTTTCTTAATAAATATACAAGGACAAATGACATCGTTTATATAACCTTGTTTTATCAAGTACTCACTGAGGCGATTATACCACATGCGCCCTGATTGTTTTAAGCCATATAATGACTTTTGTAATCTGATTGAATACATCTCCCGAGATTTTGAACTATATGCTTCAGGCATTTTAAGTCCTTTCGGAACTTTCATATAAATTTCATTATCAAGTGAACCGTAAAGGTAAGCTGTAACCACATCCATTAGATGAATTTCAAGATTTTCATATACAGGTAAACCGATGAGATACCGAAAAGTTATTGCATCCATAACAGGTGAATATGTTTCTTCATAGTCGACACCGGGTCGTTGAGAGAATCCTTGTGTAACAAGGCGTGCCTTGTATCTTACAATCTCATTTCTCTCATTTCTTTTTCGTACAAAGACCCATTTATAGCCAATTGATTTAACATCACTAGGCGTTTGGACTACTGGTCCAAAAACCTCACGCTTAGCAAGTGAATTTAATTCTGATTGAATTGCTTCTTGCCATTTTGGCCAATCACATCTTTGTCGACATTCTTCGACAGATAGAGGTTCAAGATCCTCATTTTCTTGCATAATGTTAAGTGAAACATCATATGCGAAAACATTATCCACTATGATTTTTGATCGAGCTAAACTTATCCCATCACCTGTAGAACTTATTGAGAGTTCTTCATTTACTTAAGTCTCGGGTTCACTAATCTCTTCGGGAGTATCAGGATTAATCAGATCGCGTGAGATTCTTTTGTAGTATCATTTTTTGTACTTCTTTTTCTAGGATTTTTATCTTTTGAACCCAATGGTCTACCACGCTTAAGGCGTATTTGTGATTCAGAAGCAATGATACTTGTAGATGGTCCTTTTGGGACGTCGATTCGAATAGGCACATTTACTGCAGGAATATGTGACTTCGTTATCCTTTTTGAATCAGTAAATGCGTCTGGCATTTGATTTGCTATGTTTTGCAAATGGGTGATCTTCTGGACCTCTGGTTCACAGACAGGAGAGTGTGAATTAAAATGAGATAATGATGAAACTTTCCAAGCAATTTCACTTTTAAGTTTCTTTTTCTCTCCCCCTAATTGTGGAAAATTTGTTTCATCAAATCGACAATCTTCAAATCTTGCAATGAATAAATATCCCGTCAATGGCTCAAGGTAGCGAATTATAGAGGGTGAATCAAACCCAACATATATGCCTAACCTTCTTTGAGGGCCCATCTTGGTGCGCTGAGGTGGTGCTACAGACACATATACAACACATCAAAAATTCGAAGATGAGTAATATTTGGTTCATGGCCAAATACCAATTGTGATGGGGAGTATTTATTATAATGAGTCGGTCTGAGACGAACAAGTGATGCTGCATGTAAGATAGCATGACCCCAAACAGTAGTAGGCAACTCACTTTTCATAAGTAGAGGTCTTGCTATCAATTGTAAGCGCTTAATAAATGACTCAACAAGGCCATTTTGAGTATGAACATGAGCTACAGGATGTTCAACTTTTATCCCTACCGATACGCAATAAGCATCAAAAGCTTGGGATGTGAATTCACCAGCATTATCAAGGCAAAGTGTCTTAATGAAATTATCTGGAAATTGCGCTCTTAATCGTACCATTTGTGCCAATAATTTTGCAAACGCCAGGTTGCGAAATGATAAGAGGTACACATGAGACCATCTTGAAGATGTGTCTATTAGGACCATAAATATCTAAACGACCCTCTAGATGGGTGAATAGGTCCACAAATATCCCCATGTATTCGTTCTAAAAATTGAGGGGATTCAATGTTAACCTTCATTGGTGATGGCCTAGTAATCAATTTGCCTTGGCAATAAGCAGCACACGAAAACTCATCATTTGTAAGAATCTTCAGGTTCTTTAATGGATGTCCATTTGAGTTTTCAATGATTCGTCTCATCATTATTGATCCAGGATGACCTATTCTGTCATGCCAAAGCACAAAAGTCTTTAAGTCAGTATACTTCTGGTTTACGATAGAGTGTGCTTCAATTGTACTTATTTTTGCATAATACATTCCAGAAGATAAAGTTGATAATTCTCCAACACATAGTTCTGGTCTGAGACAATCTTAGTAATACCAAGGTATTCAACATTCATTTCATTTATTGTCTCAACATGTTATCCATTTCGGCGAATATCTTTAAAACTCAATAGGTTTCTTGGGAATTTCGAAGAGAACAATGCATCTTCTATGACAAGTTTTGTCCCCTTAGGCAGAAATATAGTAGCTCTTTCGGAGCCTTCTATTAAGTTTAAATTACCAGAAATTGTAGTAACATTTGCTTTTCTTCTAAGCAAGTAGGAGAAGTATTTCTCATCTTTGAATATGGCGTGCGTTGTTGCACTATCAATTACACAAATATCTTCATGATTGATCATTGAGGTATCCATATACTCTTCAAGATAAAAGATATAAACAAAAAAAACATTATAATATCATTACTAAACAAAAACATTACACAACCTTTTAATTATTTTCAAGTCTAGGAAAACATATTCATACTAGTTCGTACAAACGACGAAAATGAAATGTATTTACATTAATACAGACTCATCACCTATCAGGTGATCTATCTTTCCTTCGGGATTCTCAAAGAAATCCGCTACATCTAGATGCATGTGTTCAACAGTATCTTCCGAGATAAAGTTGACTTCTGCGTTATTTTTCACCTCCTTCAGGGAAGCTTGATATAGCTCAACCAGGTGCCTTGGCGTACGACAGATACGTGACCAATGTCCTTTTCCTCCACATCGATAACATTTGTTGTCTGGATTTTTCTTCTGCACTACGTCATGTTTTTCATCCTTCTTTTTACACTGCTGGTGTTGAAGGTTATTATTTAGTGCAAGACGATCACCATGATTGAAATTTCTTCCTCGACCACGACCATGATCACGACTGGGGCCACGACTTTTTTCACACCTAGATTGGTGATAATTTGCCGTATTTACTTCAGGAAATGGTATAGTAGGTCGACTTTCATGGTTTTTCATCAGTAAGTCATTATGTTGTTCAGCAACAAAGAGATGTGAAATTAATTCGAAATATTTTTTAAATTCCATTTCTCGGTATTGCTGCTGCAGGAGCATACTCGAGGCAGGAAAAGTGGAAAATGTTTTCTCCAGCATATCATGGTCGGTGATATTTTCTCCACATAATTTTAATTGTGAGATAATTTTAAACATGGAAGATTTATACTCACTGATAGATTTAAAATCTTGAAGTCTCAAGTGGATCCAGTCATAGCGTGCCTGTGGAAGGACGACCAGAGGATCCTTAACAGTGAGATATTCCATTTTCAAACCCTCATCAAGGTGATGACGGAGAAATATCATCGCCTTAGCACGGTTTTGATTCGATGCTTGATTATTTTCTTGGATGGTGTCTGCTAGATCCATCGCATCAAGATGAATTTTTGCATTGAGTACCCATGATATATAGCTTTTTCCCGATATGTCTAGAGCACGAAATTCAAGTTTAGAGAGATTAGACATTATTTAAGAAAAGAAAATTTATACCTCCGAGGCTTTTAAAGTTTTTACTTGAACTGGCAGAGACTCGTGCTAATAACGTGTTATAAAATAACTGCTAAGTAACTTAATATTAGTGAACTAAAAGGAAACAAGTGAAAAATGATAAGAAAGTAATGTAATTAATATATATGTATCTATATGTAAAGTGACTATTTAAAGCCATGAGCTTAATGTACAAATGTATAACTTGGCCTATTATTGGCCAAGTGATGATATACCTCTAATGGGAGAGTTCCATATGGTATGCATAGTTGATTTGCACACCATTTACAAGTGATGCAACTCTTTTAGTGGTTGGGGCCCACGTGGCACTCAAACATACTTTACAACAGATTGATAGATTTTACTGAAGGAAAATTTTTTAAAATGTCAATATTTTAATATTTAATGGAATTCATTGTCAACACTTTTAATATTTAGTAAAAATATCAAAATTTTAGTTTATTATGTATCTTGTTTAAGTTTTTATTTAAAAAATATAATTGTTAACTAACAAAAAGGAGAAATTTAGGGGAGATAATTTTTTTAAAAAAAGAACAATGCTTAAAAGTCTCATCTGTTATAAAAATTCAAAAGTAAACACAAATTCAAAAAATAAACACAGAGAACTCATCCCACTTGTTCATCAAATTTCTAGTATCGATTTTTAAATTTTCATTGATAATATTTATGTTGAAATGAATTCGATTAAATCACGTTTAAATTTGAATTTTTTAGAATATTGTATCAACCTCAACAGATTGTAGTATTTTTATTATGTATGCTATTCTTTTTCTAGAATCATGTATCTTTCTTTAATCGTATTCATAAGTAATGACTAGATTATATTGAAATACAATTCATAAATTTTTTGTAATACAAATAAAAGAAAATATATTTGGCAGTTATGTAATACAATTTTGATCACTAGGATACAATTTTAGTTTTACTATGCAAGTAAAATACCTATTTCAATTTATATGGTAAAGTGAGCACATAAAATACAAAAAATTTTGATATACAATTATGATGAAAACATAATAAAAAGAAATACAAACTTGATGTCATTGAAATTGAGACTTAAATACGAAATGAGCACAATAAATACTCATATCAGTTGGAATACAAAATTGAATTTGTTGGTATATCATTATGATGAACACAGAAAAATACAAACTTTTCTGAATACAATGTGAGAGTTAAATACAAAATAATCACAGTAAAATACTCACCACAATTTGATATTCAATTTTAATTTGAATTGTAAAGTGAACACATAAAATATAAAAATTGTTAGTATACAAATATGATGAAAACATAATAAAAAAGAAATACAAACTTGTTGTCATTGAAAATTAAGATTGAAATACAAAATGAGCACAATGAATACTCACTTCAGTTGAAATACAAAATTATCGTCATTTGTGTTCTAAGTTTCAATTGTGATATTTGAAAAATAGAACATTGTTGATTAAATTGAATACCTCTAGTAATTCTCTTAGATTCTGCCATTGGAGAGTGATCTATAGTTTATCAAACCCCAAAAGTGATTTCAACTACAAACAACAATTTTGAACGACTTAAACAAAAATAAAATCATAAAACAAATATTGAAAAATGGATAAAGACTCATATTTTAATAAAAGAGCATTGTGTGAATATCTTTATAAATATATTTTTCTTTAAAAAAAGAAAGAAGAAGAGAAGTAGATTTTGAAATGGAGAAGAATTGGAAGATGAAAATATGAGAGAGAAAATATTTCATTTTCAAAAAAACATATGAGAGAGGATTAATTGGAAAATTTATAAATAAAATGAGATAAAATAGGATGTAAATTAGAATACACAATTCTTTCTAAAATAATGACATTTTGACAATATTACTAATATTATAAAGTATGGAGATTTTTACTAATTAAGTTAAGTTATTTGACTAGTTTGCTAATTTTTCCTTTAAGGGTTTAATAAGTAATTATGGATTTTAGTGATAATTTTTATTTATTACCATCTATAGAAATATATAATAATTTATGTTAAATTTGTAATATGTATTAAAAACGAATTATGTTTACAATATATATGTATTATAACTGTTTTTTAAAAACATATTGTGCTTGTTTAGTAAGAAATTGACACATTGAATTTTAAGTTTATTAAAATGTGTGACAAATATATTATTCATCAATAAAACTCGTATTATATGTGAATAACAAATTGTTCTTTGTAATATGTATTAAAACTATAGTATAAATATATTAAAAGTGATTAAATGAAAAAAAAATATTATTATTATAAATGATAATATTTTCTTAATATAATATATTTACGTAAGTTTCCCTTTTTATTCTTCAATAGATGGACTCCAAGCCAACTTCTAATTTATTTATTTATTTTTAAAAAAAAGGATAGAAGAGGAAGTTAATTTTTTTGAAAAAATATATTTGGAGATTAAGAAAATTAAAGAGAAGAAAATTAAAATATTTGATCAAAGTGCTTATAATTTTTTTTTAAAAAAATTATAAATTAAGAATGACTAAGTTATAACCTTAAACTTATATAAACATTTTCTTATTAATAAAATGCATAAATAGATTAAAAATAATACTTATAAACGATTTTGATGAATTTATAAACTTACATAAACACTATCTAAAGTATATATTATATCAAGGGAAAATGATCTGAAAAATACTTCAATTTTGATCGAAATTGTTGTTGCTATACCAAACTTTATGGAAGACATTTTTCCCTGCAGTCCTGCACTATTTAATAGTGTATTTTAAAGGTATCTATGTGCCCAGTGAACACATTACACTATTTATAATGATGTAATATTTTTGATGTCCACATGAACACATATATACCTTTAAAATATATAATTTAATAGTGCATGGTGTAAAAGGTTCTTTCCAAAGTACAGTATTATTACAATAATTTTGATCAAAGTTTGAATATATTTCAAATCTTAATATCGACATTGCAAATTTTCTTAAAAATAATTATTTCAACTTTAGCTCGATAATACTTATTGAGTTTTATACCCACTCCATTTAAAGTAATTATTTCGACTTTAGATTGTTTATACTCACTCGATTTATTTTTAATGCTAACAGGTCCACACGTTGTTAAGACCAAAAAGGAAATTAAAAAAAATCCCATGGTTATATCTCAATTATTATTTTATATTTCTTTGATATATTTGACTTAAGGGATTAGGCTAGTCAGGTGCCAATATGGCCAACAATATATATTATTATTACCACGTTTAGGGTGTAAGGTGCTAATATGTATAATTTTTTCTTATTTTCCTTATTAGTAATAGCAAAAGCAATTTTAATAATTTAATTAATTGACTATAGAAAGGAAAATGAGAGAGGAAACTACAAGATGGAAAATCTTATTATCAACAAAATAAAAATTCATATCAAATTATTAAGATTCTTCTCTCTTCACAAGTTATTTTCTTGATTATAGGGTAAAATACTTCTTCATGCTTCATAGATAATTCCAAAAAAAAAAAAATCTATAAATTGCAAAGTTGATATACTTGATATAATATAGTTAGAGGGTGTTTAGCTAAGTCTAAGGGCGAAAATTCAAAAAAAACGAATCGAATCAAACTAATTCGATTCCTCGATTTTGATTTAGTTTTTTGATTTCATGTTGGTGTTATTTTTTCAAAAGTTTAATTCTTTGATTCGGTGTAAAATGGTCATAGAATTTTGGTGCACTGAAGAATCGAATATATATATTGTATGCGTGCGCGCGCATTTCAAGTATTCAACTAACAATTAGATCATTCACGAACAAATCAAAGTACCAATAAATATACAATTCAACAGTTAACTTCAAATATTAATTCTCAAGAGGAACTCAAACATATTTTTATCATTATGTAAAGGAACTCATCTTTGTATTTGTTTTTTTAGAAGTAGATGGAGGTACACTGTTCTTGATAAAGATAAATATAGTCTTTAGTTAGCACAATAAATGTTCCGCGGCTAGAGACGTCATTCGTTTATATCATTTCAAAATTTTAAGTATTTTGTACTTTGATTTTGCCTTCATTTTATTTTTCATTCACATCAAAAAACTAATCAAAACCAAACCAAAGTAAAATAAAATCAAATCGGACCGAGTTAGTTTGATTTGATATACAGTATACATTTTTCTAAATCAAAAATTAAAGAATCGAACCAAAGAACCGTATGTCCACCCAAAAAGCTAACCAAATTTCTTGTACAATTATTTTTTAAACTTATTTACGTGTTTTGATAACATTAAAGTGCTTATAAGATATAATCAACTTATGACTTTTTTAAGCTCATAAGTATTTTTTTTATTTGATTGAATATTTTATTAGTTTTAAATTCTCAAAATTAGTTTCTAAAACAAAACTTTTAGCTTCCTCTTCATTCTATATCATAGTGTTGGGTGGTCTTGGGCCTTCTCAACCCAAAAGCTAGCTCAAAGGTTGAGGCTTTCCCTCACACTTATAAATTGACCACCAGCCCCTTCCACTTCCGATGTGGGATAACCCAACACATAGTTCTCTTTTTTTTTTCATGAAAAATATTAGAATTTGTAGTTTTTGTCAATAAAGTTAAGGATATTAGTAATTCTAACTACTGAAAAGGGTCTTTACATTGATTAGATCGAATTTTATTAAATGAGTCAAATATAGTACTAATTAGAAAATAGTTTTTAATTAAATATAAATATATACACATGGAGCTATGTAGATGTCACATAGGCGCCACGAAGAGTAATAAAAATGGTGATATGATAAGTTAACATTATAAGGGTAAATATGTGTTCAAACTTGAATTGTAAAGACAAATATGTCAAAAAAGTATAACGAAAGATAAAGATTATTATTTTCTAGAGGATAGGGGCAAGTGTGATCCTTTTCTATTCTAACAACAACAACAACAACACTAACACTAACACTAACAACAACAACAACAACAACAACAACAACAACAACAACAACAACAACAACAACAACAACAACAACAACAACAACAACAACAGTAACACCATCACAACAACTTATCTACACTTTTTATGAAATACACAAACTATTTATCAATTTTTAATATTTTTATTTAAACAGGTAACTATATATCTATAACCGTGCCACATAATACCACCTTGCTCTATTCAGTCACCACCCTTACTGCCAAGTAATACCACCTTCAAACTTCCTACACTGTATCTCAAAACATGCACCCCACTTCTTTGTGCTACCAACTCCACCATCTAGGCCCTTCTTCCTCTTATCTCGTATCATAATCTAACCCTTCTATTTCATAGGCTTGGTATTAGAGCCAACTTTTAGTAAATCAGTATCAGCCTGATATTTGAGCTAACCAGTATGATATTTCGTATTAGGCGTGATACCCGATTCAATCATTAATCACACAAGTACATAAATTACACTCACGCTGAAATTCAAATCACACTTGTAATACAAGTAATAAACATCTTAATTGCATGAGATTGTCAATAATTCAACATTTTAAATTCAACTCTTATATTTTATTCAATGCATACAAACTTCGTTAATAGAGAGAATTAACATGCATACATACATGTGGGATGCACACAAACTTTGTTAAGACCCCGTTATAGTGGTTGACACGCTGCTATAGCGACGTCGGTATAGCGAAAATATTTTCATTATTGTGGAATGGTATCAGCTTGGATCAAATTGTAATTTTTGAAACTTTTATTGTGTCACTCTGATTTTAAAATGACAACATACTCCATACGAGATGTCTTTAAATAACGATAGATTAAATCATTACAATACTAATTAATTTCACTATATTAGGTCATAATATTCTAAGCATGGGAGAAAAGAAAATTGGCATTTGACATTTAAGATTGACTATTACTGCTTGTAACGTGAAAGTTTGTTTTTATTATTTTTATATACATATTATAACGCAAGGTCAATATAATACTTTTAACATGTATGTTATTTAACTCCTATATATCTTCATATTTTATTCATATGGTCCAAACAAAAACAATCAATTATGTAAATTTCATCCACCAAAACATAGTACTTTTTCAGTTTTAATTTATTCGTATGATTTTAATTTGACATGAAATTTAAAAAATTAAAGAAAATTTTTAAATTTCATTGTTCATAAACTAAAAATATGTAAAATATATCAAAATATTTTTTAATTTATGTAGAAAATTCAAATTGAAGAATTGTTAAAAAAGCAAATGATATTTTTCTTAAACGCACTAAGAAATAAGTAACGCAAATAAATTAAAAAAAAAAGTGTTACAGAATCACCACTTATTGAAAGAGTAATTAAAGGATGTGCTTGGAAGTTGGTATGGATGAATTTTTTTTTCTAATTTTTTCATGTTTGATTGATTAAATATTATTTCTAAGAAAACAAGTTCTTAAAAATAAAAATGAAAATTAATTTCATAAGTAACATTCCACTCTCCACCCCACCCCCATCTCGAAACTCGAAATCCCCCACTCGTCCTCACATACCCCATAGTCTCCTCCCACCCCCACTTCGACTCCCGACCCTCATAGCCTTCACTCCAACCCCTCATAATCACTATCTCGACTCATAATATATAAATACTCGTAACGTAATATTTTATGATTACTTACCAAACACGAGAAAAGCGAGGAAAACATTTTCCTTTATCTTAAACACACCCTAAATCTATGAATACAGACTTAAATGCTAAATTATATCTAAAAGATACAAACTTTAAAGTCTTTTCAACAAGAAATTGAATCAATGAATTTCTCAAAAACCTATTGTAGAGAACCCTTTAGTTCTTTTCTTGATATGATCAATTCAGATGCATGTCTCAATCATATTTTTCTGTTATCTCTTGACTTCCTACTGTTGTTCATCTTGTTAGTTCTCCTAGTTTTTAAGATATCATTCAGGTTTTTATTGTCTTATGGAATTACTAATTTGTCAATTTCTTCAACCATTTTTAATGGACGTTTGAGCTTAGGATACATAGTATTTGGAGTATGGAAGCTTAAAGAGCAACACCAAGAATATGAATTTATTGTCCATGGCATTACATGGTTATTTGTAAGTCTATTCATTAGTCTATGCAAGAAACAAACTTTCCTTATAGTGAAGATTTATTCAATCATTGCATTCTTGTTAGCAGTGTTTCTTTGCATAACATCTATGTGGAAATTTAAAAATGATCATGGCAATGTAACAGATTTATTAAATGGACTATCTTTTGTTGGAGCAACACTTTTGCTCTGCATTGGATTTATTAAGGAAAGTGAATGTGATGAGACATGTTATAAGCCTTTACAAGATTTTCAAGATGTAATTACTCCATTTGCAAATGCTGGATTTCTTGGGAATTTGTCATTTTGGTGGTTGAATCCAT
This sequence comes from Solanum pennellii, assembly GCF_001406875.1. NCBI lineage: Eukaryota > Viridiplantae > Streptophyta > Magnoliopsida > Solanales > Solanaceae > Solanum > Solanum pennellii. The sequence goes on along the minus strand of NC_028647.1, from coordinate 60,995,409 downwards.
TAATGAAGAAAGGTAAGAATAAGACTCTTGAGGACGAAGACGTTCCTCATCTAAGATCAGCCGATGAAGCAGGAACATGTTTTGATCTGTTCAATGAGAAAGTGGATATGCTTAAAAGAAAAGACCCTTTAGGAAAACCTTCTATATTAATGGAAATACTCCTCTGCCACAAAAAATCTATCCTGATATCGGGGCTGTTTGCTCTAATTAAGGTCTTAACGCTGACAACAGGACCGTTGTTTCTTCATACGTTTATCAAGGTTGCTGAAGGAAGAGAATCCTTTAAGTATGAAGGATTTGCTCTAACAGCTGGCTTTTTCCTTGCCAAATGCTTGGAATCTTTAGCGGAGAGGCAATGGCTCTTCAGAAGTAGGCTGATTGGACTACAAGTAAAATCTTCACTCACTGCAGCTATATTTCACAAACAACTCCATGTCTTAAATGCTGCAAAGAAAACTCATTCCCCTGGCCAGATAATGAACTATGTCACTGTGGATGCTCATAAAATAGGTGAATTCCCCTTTTGGTTTCATCAGATATGGACGACATTTCTTCAGCTCGTCCTAGTGTTATGTGTATACTATTCTATAGGGGTAGCTGCATCAGCAGCATTAGTGATTGTAATAGTAACTGTCGTAGCGAATTCCCCGTTATCCAAGTTGCAGCTTAAGTATCAGACTAACCTCATGATAGCACAAGATAAAAGGCTAAAGGCAATCACGGAAGCACTCGCGCATATGAAGGTTCTCAAGTTATATTCTTGGGAGAAACATTTCATGGACGCGATAAGCAAGTTGAGATCAGAAGAAACCAAGTGGCTTTCATTTGTACAAACACAAAAAGGATACTACCTCGTCCTGTTTTGGTCATCTCCTATTCTGGTCTCATCTGCAACTTTTGTAGCTTGTTACTTGTTTGGAGTTCCTCTTCATGTCAGCAATGTTTTCACATTTCTAGCCTCAATAAACCTTGTTCAGCAACCTATTAGAAATCTCCCTGATGTTGTTGGGGCATTTATTGAAGCAAAGGTTTCGCTGTCGAGGATTGTGAAATTTCTTGAGGAACCTGACATGCATACAAGGGATATGAAGAAGAAAAGGCAAGATGATGTGAACATTTGTATAAACTGCACTGATGTTTCTTGGGAGATGAATACTTTAAAGCCTACATTAAAGGACATAAATATCGATATTAAACATGGTGAAAAAGTAGCTGTATGCGGTGAAGTTGGCTCAGGGAAATCTACCCTGTTGTCTCTGATTCTTGGAGAAGTTCCATACATCAATGGCACAGTAAGTCTTTGTTGTATTGGTAGGGAATACTTACTGTATCGGCGTAACCATAATATGTTACTGTTTCTTCTTTTTGTTTTTTGCAGGTTGATGTTTATGGAAAGATAGCTTATGTTTCACAGACAGCATGGATTCAGACGGGGACCATACAAGAAAACATCCTATTTGGATCAAATATGGAACCACAAAGATATCGGCAAGCTATAGAAAGGAGTTCACTGGTGAAAGACTTGGAGATGCTTCCATTTGGTGATCTTACTGAGATAGGAGAAAGAGGTAACAATTTGAGTGGAGGGCAAAAGCAAAGGATTCAACTTGCTCGTGCCCTCTATCAGGATGCAGATATTTACCTCTTGGATGATCCATTTAGTGCTGTAGACGCACATACCTCGACCAATCTGTTTAATGTACTTTATATCAAGTTTTCTCCATTTGTCTTCATTGAAAAGTATATTCAGTATTGAAAATTATCCTCAACATCCCGCGTTTTGATTTGGCAGGATTACGTCATGGGTGCTCTATCAGGAAAAACTGTGCTGCTGGTAACACATCAAGTTGAATTTCTTCCAGCATTTGATTCTATTTTGGTTAGTAACCTCCATGAAGAACTCTGTTAATTTTAGTTGTATGAAAAAAGTTTATAATCGATCCCCATTTTAATAGCTAATATCTAGTGGGAAGATCATGGAATCCGGTACGTTTGATGAGTTGCTGACAAAGAGTGAAGAATTTCAGGACCTTGTTAATGCACAAAAAACTACTTCTGATCCTAAATGTCAAGAAGTTCATGCTACTAAAAGGCCTATGGAAGCTGAGATAGAGTTTGATAACAATGTTTCCTCCGAGGAACGAGATGATATAGTTTCTCTAAAAGGAGATCAATTAATCAAAGCAGAAGAACGAGAAGTAGGAGACGCTGGATTGAAGCCATACATACAATATCTAAAGCATAACAAAGGATTCTTGTATTTCTCCTTGGCAGTCATTGTTCACTCAATGTTTGTAGTTGGGCAATATATACAGAGCTACAAGTTGGCTATTGACCTTCAAGATTCTAGTGTTAGCAGATTAAAGTTAATCAGGGTCTACACAGTCATTGGCCTTAGTATAATACTCTTTCTGATTTTAAGATCCGTATTAACGGTAAAGCTGGGGCTTGGTGCATCAAAATCAGTTTACACTACACTGTCAAGCTCTCTTTTCTTTGCACCAATGTCCTTTTTTGACTCGACGCCTTTTGGAAGAATGCTTAGTCGGGTAAGAACTAAAACTGTTGGATCAATCATCTTATGTCTGATCTTAGTTTTACTTGGTTGATCTATTTGTTTTTATGCAGGTATCTTCAGATTTGAGCATTGTTGACATTGAGTTGCCTTTCTTACTGAACTACACTGTTGGATCAATCATTATTTCATACTCTACCTATGTCATCCTGTGTTTTTTTGCTCCAGAGGTCCTGCTGATCATCGTGCTTATGATTTACGTAACTATATTAGTTCAGGTAATAGACATTGTAATAACTTTTAAGTTCTTGTAGCTTTCAAATGTTAGTAATTGCTTCAAATGTGTAATTTTATCTTGCAGAGATACTACAATGCATCTGCTAAAGAACTGATGAGATTAAATGGAACGACAAAGTCTTTAGTCGCCAATCATTTAGCTGAAAGCATTTCTGGGATAATGACTATTCGAGCTTTTGGACAGGAAGGCCGTTTCTTTTTGAAGAACTTGGAGTTTATCGATAAAAATGCTAGGCCAATTTTCCATACATTTTCAGCAACTGAATGGTTAATTCTACGTTTGGAGATAATATGCACGATTATCATGTCCTCATGGATGCTTGGCATGACATCTCTTCATAGCGGGAGTTCTGGTTTGTTCCATTTATGCTTTGATATATGACATTATCTAAGGCCTACTTGCGCGTATCAGAAAATCACAGATTGAATTACCTTGTTGCTGAACAGGACTTACTGGAATGGCATTCTCCTATGGCCTATCACTAAATGCAATGCTTGTTTGGTGTGTTCAATGTCAATGCACATTAGAAAATTCTATAATCTCTATAGAAAGGCTAGAACAATACATGAGAATACCTAGTGAAGAATCTGAACTAGTGCAAACAAACCACCCTCTACCTGGTTGGCCTACGCGCAGCAAAGTGGAAATTCGAGACCTAAAGGTATGTTTTTATCAGTAGCAAGAAGCGTCAATCTGTTCAAAACAATGCTAATCTATTGGAAGTTTGTTTTGAAACAGGTGAGGTACAGGCCAAATGCTCCATTAGTTCTTCAAGGTATTAGTTGTACATTTGAAGGGGGACAAAAGATTGGAGTTGTAGGTAGAACAGGCAGTGGGAAAACAACTCTTATCAGTGCATTGTTTCGACTAGTTGAGCCTACAGATGGCAAGATCATCATCGATGAATGTGATATTTCAACGATTAGGCTTCATGACCTTAGGTCGCGTATTGGAATTATTCCACAAGATGCTACACTCTTTACAGGTTCTGTAAGATACAATTTAGACCCCTTATCAAAATATAGTGATGACCAGATATGGAATGAAAGTTCTTTATACATATACATATATATGTTGTCTCATAGCTAATGTTTCTAACAGAATTTTGTTGTTTTAAGGTTCTTGATAAGTGTAAGCTTAGAGAGGCTGTCCAAGAAAAAGAAGGGGGACTAGATTCCTCAGGTAAACATATATAGGTCATTTTAAAAATTCAACATCACCCTTTACGACTCCTGTTTTGTGCAATACTTTCAGTTGTACAAGATGGATCAAACTGGAGTATGGGACAGAGACAATTGTTCTGTCTGGGACGCGCGTTGTTGAAGAGGAGTCGAATTCTAGTGTTAGATGAAGCCACTGCTTCCATTGACAATGCTACAGATGCAATTCTGCAGAAAACAATCAGGATAGAATTTGCTGACTGCACAGTTATAACAGTTGCTCACAGAATTCCAACAGTTATGGATTACACTAAAGTTTTGGCAATAAGTGATGGTGAGTTACTTATACGTTTCTTTTGTCACAATTAAATTGTTAATTATTGTAACTTATGGTACTTTCTGAGCCAAAAAAACTTGATTTTTCAGGGAAGTTGGTTGAGTTTGATGAGCCAAAGAAGTTGATAAACAAAGAGAGTTCACTATTTGGAATGCTTGTTAAAGAATATTGGGCTCGAACAAAAAAGTGAAAGTTATAAAGAATTTTTACATTGCATCTAGGTTAACATAATTTTACAATCCCAATAACTTATCTAAGATTTGAGGCATAATTATTGTATTAATTTCAATTTATGGACTAGTTAATGATAAATTGACATAGTAAAAAAAAGAGTAGATATGTGACAATATTGTTGAGGGTTTTGAGATGTGAATTAATGAGAAATGGGAAAAGACACTCTTTGGATACTCTTAACTGTTGTGGTAAGTGTTTTTCCAATTAATTTCTCTGTTTGTCCTTGTTTCCGAGCAAAATTCTCCTGTATTTTTATCCAATCTTCACATGCATATGTACAAATAGATACTTCAATGCGTGTTTGTTCTATAATGGTGTTTTGCTTCAGAAAATTAGCAGTGAACCTATTTCGAATTGCATATTTTTTATATCGCTTTAATATGGTAGAAATACAAATTTATTGGTTCTTTTTCTCTTCCTTTTATTTTGATTTTTTCCCCATTATTTCTCATTATTATATGAAACTTTTGAAGAAAGGTGAATCCAAAATGTTCGATGATATGCCTAAATACTATTTGGCAAGAATTTTCATTGTCTTTTTTGCTATTAGCCAGGAAATTTCATATAAGATGAGTGAGAACTATGAGTTGTTGATCAGAAAGACATAAAGGTATGCAATGTCCTTTAGGACACTAATAGATGTCGATGATAGTTCCAAGAAAATTGAAGATTGTGCCTAAATGTTATTAGGAGTGGATCGATCAGTCACTTCTATTTTATTTTCTATATTATTCATCATTGAATGATTCATTTTTAAGTTCTTGCATAGTGTTAAGCTCGATCGATTTAACTAAGAGGAAGTAAAAGAAATTTCTAAGCAAAACATAAGAAAGGAAAGGAGAATATGGTACACAATCATGAGGATTATATCTCATTGTAATTCAACGAAAGTATGTGCAAGTTAGTATTGCCAATGGTGAAAGACACAACCAAAACATCCATCATTTTGGAATTTTACTTTCATCAGCTATGTTGTAAAATCATTTTTTTCTTTTTGTATATATATAAAGAGTACTAAAAATGAGTTAGAATGAATTCATAAAGTAAGCCATCTTCCAAGAATCACCGACAAAAGCAATCGAAAACATTAACTATAGGCTTCCTCCGTAAATAAAAGCAGAAATTCGTAGCCCAATGCTATGTTATTATTAGGAATAATACACAAACATGACCCTTAACTTTGTTTCAGCGGATAACTATGTTTTCAATTTTGAGTGTGCACAAGTAGACATTTAAATTTGTATAAAATTGAACAAGTACACATACTTATCTTACACGACATACTACACGTAGGATGCCACATAAGACACAAAATTGTCATGTAGGGTGTCATGTAGGACAAATGTATTCATTTGTTCAATTTTATTCAAGTTTAAGTGTTTACTTGTGCACATCCAAAGTTAAAGATCATAATTGTCTGTCAACACCAAATTAATGGTCATGTTTAAGTGTTATGTCTTTTTATTGTTAAAAGAAGGGAAAAAGGGTCAAATATGCCCCTAAACTATTCAAAAATCTAAGAGATATCCCCGTTTAAAGTTTAGCTCACTCGTGTCTTCGCCATCCAACTTTTCGCATAGATATGCCCTTATAAACGTTAGTTGATCTGCTGGACATATCCAGCTCTTTTTTCATTTCTTTAAATATCAAATGAAATCGTCACATCATTTTCACCTTAGTTGATCTGCTGGACATATCCAGCTCTTTTTTCATTTCTTTAAATGTCAAATGAAATCGTCACATCATTTTCACCTTAGTTGATCTGCTGGACATATCCAGCTCTTTTTTCATTTCTTTAAATGTCAAATGAAATCGTCACATCATTTTCACCTTAGTTGATCTGCTGGACATATCCAGCTCTTTTTTCATTTCTTTAAATGTCAAATGAAATCGTCACATCATTTTCACCTTAGTTGATCTGCTGGACATATCCAGCTCTTTTTTCATTTCTTTAAATGTCAAATGAAATCGTCACATCATTTTCACCTTAGTTGATCTGCTGGACATATCCAGCTCTTTTTTCATTTCTTTAAATGTCAAATGAAATCGTCACATCATTTTCACCTTAGTTGATCTGCTGGACATATCCAGCTCTTTTTTCATTTCTTTAAATGTCAAATGAAATCGTCACATCATTTTCACCTTAGTTGATCTGCTGGACATATCCAGCTCTTTTTTCATTTCTTTAAATGTCAAATGAAATCGTCACATCATTTTCACCTTAGTTGATCTGCTGGACATATCCAGCTCTTTTTTCATTTCTTTAAATGTCAAATGAAATCGTCACATCATTTTCACCTTAGTTGATCTGCTGGACATATCCAGCTCTTTTTTCATTTCTTTAAATGTCAAATGAAATCGTCACATCATTTTCACCTTAGTTGATCTGCTGGACATATCCAGCTCTTTTTTCATTTCTTTAAATGTCAAATGAAATCGTCACATCATTTTCACCTTAGTTGATCTGCTGGACATATCCAGCTCTTTTTTCATTTCTTTAAATGTCAAATGAAATCGTCACGTCATTTTGACCTTAGTTGATATGCTGGACATATCCAGCTCTTTTTTCATTTCTTTAAATGTCAAATGAAATCGCCACGTCATTTTGACCTTACCACATGGAATTTATATGAAAATGGAAAGGGATCAATTATGCCCCTAAAATATTCAAACCCATAAACACCTAATTTGACCCATAAACCAACTCATCTTTTAAATAACCTATCTGACCCGTATTAAAGTCCGTTCATATATCATATTTGATTTAAAACTCATTCCTTTTAACCCATTATCAAAGCCCTAATTTATTGTTAACTTCTCCATCTCCATTGAAAGAAGCTTGCGACTCCAGGGTTCTTAGAAGATTTAAGAAGCTGCGGCACTAAGGTTCTTAGAAGATTTACAAATTTAAGGTAAGTTTTCTATATTCGGTAAATTATATATTCGATTTTGTTAAATTTTCTTGTTAGGTTAGGATTTTCTAAATAAAGTCGACCTAGTGAGGCATCTATTGTATTTGATTTGTGTCTACCAAAATCACTTGAAATGTATTTTTTAATGTTAAAGGATGTACTTTTTATGCCTCTGTGAGTTTTGTTTTGTTTGTCTTTTGGTGGTCTCGAGATGATGTTTGTCTTTTAGGGTTTAGTTTATTACATTTTTGTAGTTTTTAATGTGTTTGGTTTGATGTGGTCCCTCTGATTTTACTGTTTCTTTCATGTATTTTTGAAGGACGGTTGATGAAGTTGAAATTGTGTTCAACTACGGGTCAGGGGTAGTTGGGTTATTTCACCTCTGTTGGTTTACACTAAGAAATTGGTGCACTGTTGGCTTAATTTTTACCCTGAATTATTGAGTCATAAAGATATATGTGATGAGTTTACTTTCAAGCTAAGGCTTTATCGGGTTAAACAATTGTTACTCACTGGGCCCTCATGAAAGTATTATATAGTAGATGGAGATGATGGAATTAGGGTCATCCTTTGCCTATTATGTGAGAAATTTAAAGTCGTCAACTTATTTGTTAAAGAAAAGGGTGAGCTCATAGTCTAGGAAGAAGAAGAAGAAGAAAAGGGGAAATGTTGTTTTTTTACTGAAAACGTAGTTTTTATTTATTTTATTTTTTAATTTATTTTAACTGTTTTTATGGGTCCAATGTCACATGTCTCTTTTTTATTAGCTACAATGTCACGTCAGCCGCGAGTGTATGACACACTATCTTTACTTTTAGTTGATTGTCAAAATATGTTCCATAGGTACTTTTTTTTACTAAAAGTGTTCAATTGGAACAAGTCTAAGATAAGGTGTTTAAATGAAATATGTGGACAACTTTAAGTGATTGTAGATGACTTAAGTCTATTTCGAAAATGCAAAAGGTATGATGTTGTTTTTAACTCAATTTTTACTTGTTGTTTTGATGCATATTCATTCTCAATTTTTACTTACTGTTTTTAACTATCAGTTTCTCATAAATTTCATGTTCTCATTTGTTTTATTTCACAGTTACAAGGATTGATATATGTTGTTGACAAAGTGTTGACTGAAGCTCAACATAGATATTGTGTGAGACATATTGAGAGTAACTTATGCAAAAGATAGAGGAATGATAACATAAGAAACTTATGTGGTGGTGTGCTTGGAGTTAATATGATGAAGAGTTCAAAGACCAGTTAATTAAGTTGGGAAAATTATCAAAAGATGGTGCAAAAAATTTGATAAAATATCCACCAAACGCATGGTGTAGAACTTATTGGCATAGTATAGAACTTATTTTGATAACAAGATAGTTAATAATGACTTTACTGATTCATTCAATGCATAGATTCTTGAGGGTAGAGAAAAATCAATACTCAAGATGTTAGAAGATATAAGAGTACAAGTGATAAAGATTGCTAGGGAAAAATGAAAAAAGTCGAGGATTAAGGTTACTGATTTCAGTACATAATGCATGAAGTTGTACATTTACTTCAGGGCCATAGCACATGGTTGTATGGTGGAATTCAATGGAGATTGAAGCTATGAAATGTCTGATGGAGAAGATAGACACACTGTCAATCTAGAGCAAAGAAAATGCACTTGCAAAATTTGAGATTTATCAAGTATTCCCTGCCTTCATGCCATTAAAGCATTGATACACAAACAAGTAGATTCAATAACTGAAATACATTGGTGTTATAGCAAGGAGGCTTACATGCTAACATATAAAAGCAAGATAGAGTCTGTAAGAGGTCAAAAGTTCTGAAAGGTTGATCATTCAAGTGGAATATTGCCTCTTGATGTTGTGAAACAATTGGGTAGACCTAAAATGAAGAGGAATAAAGAACAAGATGAAGCAAGAAAAAAAAGGTAAATGGCATCAGCTCAAAAAAGGTAGTTGTGTTGGTATATGTAGATGACATGCTGGTGGGTGGTAATGATCTAAGGATGATTGAGAAAACTAAGGAAGAATTTCATGCTAAGTTCAAGATCAAAGACTTAGGCATTTTGAGATTTTTCTTGGGGATTGAATTCAGCAGATCATCTAAAGGAATCTTGATGAATCAGAGAAAGTATGCCTTGGAGATGAGGGAAGAATTGGGACTAACTGGTGCCAAACCATCATGGACACCATTAGATCCTAATATAAAGTAACTACAACAGAAGTGGATGAGACAAGAGGAGTTGAAAATGATCCCATTTTGACAGACATAAGTTCATATCAGAGGTTAATTGGTAGGTTATTGTATTTAACAATGACAAGGCCAGATATTAGCTTTGTAGTTCAAACATTGAGTCAATTCTTACAAAGTCCAAAGAAGTCACACAGGGAAGCAGCTATTAGAGTTGTTAAATATATAAAGGTACATCTTGCTATGGGAATATTATTGAGCAGTAAAAAGGAAAACAAGTTGACAACATATTGTGATGCAGACTGGGCATCATGTCCAGATACAAGAAGATCTGTAACAGGGTTTATAATTAAACATGGAGAGTCCTTGGTATCATGGAGATCCAAGAAGCAAGCAACCATTTCTAGAAGTTCAGCAAAATCAGAGTATAGGAGCATGGCTTCTATTGTTTCAGAGTTGGTTTGTCTTACAGCATTATTCAAGGAACTCGGAGAGGAACTAGAAATGCCAATAAATGTTTTTTTGTGATAGTAAAGCTGCCTTACAAATAGAAGCTAATCCAGTATATCATGAACGGACTAAACATATTGAGATAGACTGCCACTTTATAAGAGAGAAGATTCAAAAGGGGTTGATCAAACCATTGTACTTAGCAACACCATTGTACTTAGCAACACATGAACAACAAGCAGACATTATGACAAAGGGATTGTTTAGATCACAACATGAATACTTAGTGTCCAAGCTGGGCATTCTGAATATTTTTACACCTGCCAGCTTGAGGGGGAGTGATGAAAGTGGTTCAGTGACAGCAAGCTGTAAGTTAGTTATATAACAGAATCTGTTAAATGATTAATTTAGTTAGTTAGTTAGTTAGAATATGTACAGCTGTCAATACATGTTAGATATAGTCTTGTATATAAGTGAAGATACATAACTGATTGTGTATGACTCTTACTACATTCTCTCTTCTGTAATTGTGTTCTTCTTAGAATTGAGGTGTTCATTGTTACGTTTAAGAGTAGGTTATTTTAAAGAGGGGTTGATTCATCGATCGGATTAGGTGTTTATGGGTCCGAATATTTTAGGGGCATAATTGATCTCTTTCCATTTTCATATAAATGTCATGTGGTAAGGTCAAAATGACATGGCGATTCCATTTGACATTTAAAGAAATAGAAAATGAGTTGGATACTTCCAGAAGACCAACTAACGCCCATTAAGACATATCTATACGAAAAGTTACAACAAAGACAAAGATGAGTCAAACTTTAAACGACGATATATCTAAATCTTTTCGAATAATTTAGGAGCATATTTGACTCTTTTCTCTTAAAAGAAAGTAAAGACAACATGCCAACTAGTTTGTGAAAAAATTTAAAATGGTAGAGGCCCAACCAATAATAATTATGTGAGGTTCCATTCTTCTTTTGACATTTGGATAGTGAATTCATTTTTTTACTTTTTACTTGTTATCCACCACTTCTCTTCTACTCACTCCTCTTTTTTCTTTACTCCTAATAAATATCTAATTTTTAAATGCACAATCAAATAATTATTACATTTGATAAAAAAATATAGATGAACATATTTTCTGTTAAATTATTTAAAAACTTCTAGAGTTGTTAATTTTAAAAATAAACTTATTGCTCAATATTTTATAAATAAATCAATTTCTAATCTTATATTTTTTAATAAAATAAGCCAATTTCTGATCTTGTTTAAAAATTATAGATAATTTTTTCATCTTAATTATAATTTAAAATAAACACACTAACGAGATAAACAGGCCAAATAAGACAAATTTATAAGCGAATTAAAAAAGTTATGCAGGGTAAAGCAAATATCACATAGTGAAATTTTAGTCTTTTGAATTAAAATTTTAAATACTTAATTTATTCTTCGAGAATCAATTGGTTTCGACAACGTTTAAGTTAACTACTCATTATTATTATTATTATTATTATTATTATTATACGTTTTCTACATATCAAGCGGTCTTCATATTCATTTTTAATTTTATTTCTTTAGCATTTTTTAACCAAGTATTTTAAAAGATTGTAACTAAAAAAAATTTAAAAAAATTAATTGATAATCTATGTCAAAATAATGACTACACATATATAAACTAAAGTCTAAGATAAAACAAAAAAAGCTATCAAATAATAAATTTGAATAAATTTAATTTTTGAAAAAATGCTAATAATTAAGAAACTTGATTTTGTTAGTTAATTTTATGCCATTAACAAAATTGAATAATAAGATTTTTTTTAATATTCAGTCATGAGCATGTTTTCATTGACAAAAATAATTTATAAGTATTTTCATTAATTATATTATTGTTACTTATATAGTTGGGAGTTAGATATTTATTACATTAGTAAAAAAAATTGAAAAAATGAAAGGAAAGAAGAATGAGTGAAAGAAGAAATAGTAAAAAAGTAAAAAATAAATATTACCATTCAAGTGTTAAAAAGAAAAATAAAGCCTCACGCAATTATTGTTTATGGGAGCATCTATCATTGTAATGTTTCGTATATAATAAATGACATTTTTTCTTTTTAGTTTGTTTTAAAAAAAATATATTTTTTTAATTATATTTTAAGTTTAATTTTTCATATGGTATATTTAAAATTATAAAATTGAAGAATAATTTAATACATTTGATATAATTTTAGTTTAGAATTATAATATTTAAAATGTTGTAAAGAAAGCTCAGAATCTATTTATAGTGTTGAGATATCATAGTCAAAGGTCACCTTGAAATTTACATAGTTATCATCAAGGTTCATGTCACCTTGATATCTTATCACATTGGAAACACTAATACATGAATCCAATTAATTGTTGGATAACTCTAATGGATCATCCACATATACAATGGATTTACAACACTTCCCCTTGAATATCCATAGATTATGTGCCTCGTTAAACCTTACTAGGAAAAACCCAGTGGGAAAAAGCCTAGTGAAGGAAAAAGAGTACACATATCTCATAATACGCTTTCAATGTTGCCTCGTTAAAAACCTTACCAGGAAAACCCAACTTGGGACAAAACCATAGTTAAGGAAAAGAGTACAACGCGTATTTCGCTCCCCCCGATGAAAACTTTACTTGATATCTCGGAGACGGCGTATTCCAATCTTGTATCTCAACTTTTCAAACGTTGATGTTGGCAATGCCTTAGTGAATCAATCAGCAAGATTATCACTTGAACGAATTTGTTGAACTTCTATCTCACCATTTTGTTGAAGATCATGCGTGAAAAAGAACTTTGGTGAGATATGCTTTGTCCGGTCTCCTTTGATGTATCCTCCTTTCAATTGAGCTATACATGCAGCATTATCTTCGTACATTGTGGTTGGTATATTCTTTTTCAAAGAAAAACCACACATTTCCTGAATATGATGGGTCATTGATCTCAACCAGACGCACTCTCGACTTGCTTCATGGATGGCTATTATTTCTGCATGATTTGAAGAAGTGGCTACCAATGTTTGCTTCATTGATCGCCAAGATATTGCCGTGTCTCCACATGTAAACAAATAGCCTGTTTGTGATCGAGCTTTATGCGGATCTGATAAATACCCTGCATCTGCGTAACCAATCAGTTCTGATTTGGATTCATTGGAATAGAATAAACCCATGTCCATGGTCCCTCGAAGATATCGAAGTATGTGTTTAACACCATTCCAATGTCTTTTTGTTGGGGAGGAACTGAATCTTGCCAGTAGACTTACTGCAAAACAGATATCTGGTCGAGTATTGTTAGCAAGGTACATTAGTGCCCCGATCGCACTAAGATAAGGAGTTTCATCACCAAGAAGCTCTTCATCATTCTCTTGAGGTCGAAATGGATCTGTATTGATGTCAAGCGATCTTACCACCATTGGAGTACTCAATGGATGTGAGTTATCCATGTAAAAACGCTTTAGTATCTTTTCTGTGTACGTTGATTGATGAACAAGTATTCCATTTGACAAATTCTCAATCTGTAGACCAAGACAAAATTTTGTCTTGCCGAGATCTTTCATTTCGAATTCTTTTTTCAGACACTCAACAGCTTCTAAAAGCTCTTTACGAGTTCCAATGATGTTCAAATCATCAACATACACAGCTATTATTACAAATTCAGATCCCGACCGTTTAATGAAAATGCAGGGACAAATCGGGTCATTTTTGTACCCTTTCTTTAACAAATATTCACTCAGACGATTGTACCACATCCTTCCTGATTGTTTCAATCCATACAGAGATTTCTGAAGCTTTATTGAACAAGTTTCTCTTGAATCTTTGTATGCTTCAGGCACTTTGAATGCTTCAGGAATTTTCATGAAAATGTTGTGGTCCAATGAGCCATATAGATAGGCTGTGACAACGTCCATTAGACGCATTTCAAGTTTTTCATGAACTGCCAGATTTATGAGATATCTGAAGGTGATTGCATCTACCACTGGAGAATATGTCTCCATATAATCAATGCCAGGTCTTTGAGAAAAACCTTGAGCAACGAGTCGGGCCTTATATCTCATGACTTCACCTTTCTCATTTCTTTTTCGTACAAAAACCCATTTGTACCCCACTGGCTTGATACCTTCAGGTGTTCGGATTATCGGTCCAAAAACTTCACGTTTTTCTAGTGAAGCCAATTTAGCTTGAATTGCATCCTTCCATTTTGGCCAATCATTTCTCTGTCTACATTCGTGAACAGATTTTGGCTCAAAATCTTCATCTTGTTGCATTATTTCAATAGCAACATTATAGGCAAATATGTTGTCAATCACAACATTATTTCGGTTCCACAACTTTCTCGTCGAGATATAATTCATTGAAATTTCATTATTTTCAGAAGTTCGAACCTCCTCCCCATCATGTGTTATCACTTGGGTCTCATCTTGAAAATTTTTTTTCAACCCATGATCATCTTGATCATTTATTCCTTTTCTCTTTCGAAGATTTTTATCCTTGGAACCAATTGATCTACCACGCTTTAAATGTGGTCTAGACTCATTTGCCTTAAAAATCTTCTTTATTTTTAAAAAGATTTTATACCAAGTCAAATCAGATTATTTTTTATTAAACGAAATGAGTACTTAAAAGCAATTTACTATAAAAAAAAGATTCGAAATTATAGCTTTTTTGTTTTTTCTAGAAAAATATTATTCCAACAAAAGTTCTACGTGGCTAAAGAGGCAACCATAAATAGGAGTGGGACCACGTAAGACTTGTGGGAACCACAAACGTGCCACGCGTCAATCACAGCTTGTGTGTTTAGGTTAGGTGTCATGTAAATTTTATATTTTTATTTTTCTTATTTCAAAAAGAGTAGTGATAAGGTCACCGTTGTGAATTGAAAATAATACGCTACATCCATATATTCTTTCTTACTCACATTAAATTAAAGAGGAAAAAAATGAATATATTTAAATTATTTTAACTAATATGTAGATATTTTCTGAGATACTAATTCTTTTGTCATTTAAAAATTGTAATATATAATATTATTTATACTATGGATATTGATGTGTCATAATTTTATTTATTAAATATTAAATTTACAGATAAAATTATGTCATGTGTTTTTATTTAGTTTTTCGTTAGAGTGAAATATATATGTTTTAATTTTTAAATAGCAGAGACATTATTGTCTTACAAGTTTAACAGAGGATATTTATATATTTTTTGAGCCCTTAAATTAATATTACTTCTTTCTAAAAAACCTTATTTACTTTAAAATGTATTTTTTTAAAAATGACTTTTTTCTTTTATGAAAATATTTTAATTTTAATCTTGCTTGACTTGTTATTCCTAGATTAGGTGTTTTTTTTTTTTTTTTGTCTTTTTGATGATTCGAAACTTATAACTTTAAAATTAAAAATAATTATAAATTTTTATCTTTTAGAAAGTGCTTTAGTCATCCATCATATGAATTTTTCTTTGAAATTCTAATATACTCAAGCCACAATCTGTGTATCAAAGACGAAGTAAAAATCAATAAATAAAAATATTCAACCTGATCGTCTGTTCTCCCTTCCCTTAGATCATGAATTAATTTTAAAAAGAAAAAGGAAAAATAACCTCTCTTTTCTTTTTATGTTAGATTGAATTAAATGATTTGAAAAATATTTTTATAGTGTTCCTTCCTCAAATTTAAGGAAAATAACATCCCAAGATAAAGTAAGAAAACACTTTTCAAAACTCTCTTTCAATCTTACCATCTAATCACACTCAAACTCAAAAGTGGACCTTAACTCGAGACATGATTGTCAATCATAATTTCGGACCGACCTCAACTCAAAACCTGACTCCAAAATAAAGGTTGAGAGTTAAGTCCCAGCGCAGGGTTGGGTATTAGTTCGGGGTTGAGAGTTAAGTCCGGGACGGAGGTTAGGATTTGAGTTTTGAGGCTTGAATCTCGGGTCAGAGTTGAGGTTGGATCTCAAATTGAGGTTGGGAGTTGGGTTTTAATTGGGTTTGAGAGTTTGAACTTATTTGGACAGGCCGAAGAAAGTAGCTTTAAATCAAAAAATAAAAAACAAACTTTAAATGACTTTTAAGTCAAAAAATAAAAAGTATGGGATCTACTTTTGATTTTTGACTTTATCAAAGATTCTCAAAAGCTAAAAATGACTAAGAAGTAGCTTTTACCATTTGTGAATCAATCCAAACAGGCCCTTAGAGTACTCATGTTAAGGTAGAATATCGAGTTTTGGATCGAGAGTCAAGTCAGGGATTGAGGTTGGATCTTGGGCCCTAATCGGGAGTCGGGAGTTTAATATGATCAAGGGAAAGATCGAGAGTTAAATTCTAAGTCGTGGTCGAATCTTGGGCCCTAATTGGGAGTTGGGAGTAAGGTCAAGGGCAAGATCAAGAGTCAAGTCCCAAGTCGTGGTTGGATCTTGGGTCAAGTGTTTAGTAATGATCGTAGTCAAAAGTCGAGTTTCTAGCTGGGAATCTGATTTTGGATTGGGATCAAAAGCGGAGGCTTGGGTCAGGATCTCGAGTTGAGTCAATAATAAAGTCTTGGGGTTGAGAGTTGGTTTCCGATAGGGCTCAAGAGTGTGTCTCGAGTGAGATCTAGGTCGAGTGTCAGGTTTTAGGTTAGGGTCGTAGATGAAAGTCAAGTCACCACTCGAGGTTAGATCTCGGGTGGGGGAGGGGGGTGGAAAATCAAGTTGTAGGTTGTGGTCGAGACCCCAAGTTGAGGTCTTGGTCGAACTAAAAAATCAGAGTGGAACCTGAATCCTGCGCAACTTAGGACCTGATACTCGAACTAGACCATGAGAATGACTCAATTATGGACTCTTGATCCCAAGCACGAGACCTTGACTCTCGACCTTAGCTTAGGAACCGCCACTCGTCGTTTACTCAAGACTCAACTCCTAATTCGGAATTGGATTCGAAATCCAAATCCAACTCTATATCCGACTGTGACTTGATAATCCAACCTTGACTCGAGACCCGAATCTCGACCTTAAGTTCTTACCTGATATTTGACTCTAGACTATGACTTAAAACTCGACTTTCGATAATTGTATTTTCAAATCTCGTGTCATAGTATTTTCCTATATTATAGTTAAGATGAAGAGCAAAGAGAACCCAAAGGAGTAGAAGAAAGAGAAAAGGAAGTTTATAAAGTCTTGGACGTGCTAGATGAGATGTACACATTCTAGATGTTTCCACATGTAACTTTATCACATCAACTCTGTACCGATTTCATCTCTTTGAATCATCATTTTTACGTACTCTATAATAATAGTATCGCATAATAATAGTAATAATAACAAAATTTTGTTAAAAAAAGCTCATTGACTGCTCAATTTTGCCCTCTTTTTTCTACCCAAAATTCTAGGGCTTGTGTTTTTTTTATCAATCACTAATCACTCAACTCTTCTCTCTTCTCTCTTCTCTCTCATACCTCCTACGTGCAGGTAAGTTTCTTTGAATTGGGTATTTTTTTATTTTCTTCAATTCTCATGATTTCAGCTTTTTCATGAAATGGGTATCGAATTTTCTTCAAAAAGATACAATCTTTATGTGTTTCTGTTGAAATCCATGTTTTTCTGTTGTTGTTGTTGTTATTGGAAAAAGGGAAACTCTAATTTCTTGAAAAGTTACAATCTTTATGTGTGTTTCGATATGATGTTGTTTCTGTATTCCCTTTTTGATTAAATGGGTATTTCTGAATTCTTGAAAAAGGCAATATACTGATTATGGGATTGGTGTTAGAAGTTGTGGGTTTAGGTTTTTCTAATCCATTTTTTCTCATGGGTGCTTCAATCTTTTTTTATGACAACGAAACCCGCAGCCGCTACCCCTTTCGGTTGGGTACGCACAACGGCACAAGGCAGAACTCCTCTCCTGTGCAATAGCTCGCAAACTACATAGGTTAGGTAACCCGCATTAGGCAAGTTTGGTGCGACGAGCTCGACCCAGAATGCAAACCCCTTGCTTTCAAAGGGGTTTCGAACTCTTGACCTCCCACGTGGAAGTCCCAAACTCAAACCATTGGGCCACTCCGAAGTAAAGAATAATCATAGTTGTTCTTTGATAGCTATTGTGCATGAAGCTGCTCTATATGAAAGCTCCTACGGAGGTGCAGATTCTCATTCGGATAGTCCCTTTATTATAGATAATTCTTGAATTTTGAGATGAGGTAGGGAGAATATGTGATGTTTCATTCCATCAATTGGGGAAACTAATTCTTCACTAGTTGCAAGTTGTCAAAAGCAAAAAGCATAGGAAAGTGCCGAAAGCTCGTTGGGGTTTAAATTGTAATCAAAGAGTGTTTGATAAAGATATAGGCAATGAAGAAGAACAATTCCAGAAACGCACAAGCACGAACATGTAACGCAAGAAAGAGTAACTAAATAAGTGAAATATGTCAAATAAAGCATTTAAAGTAAGTTCAAGGCCATTTGACCTTGATTTAGGTTTGAATATTCAGTTTTAGATTTGTAATTCAGGTTACAGGACTAGTATTGTATTAATTTTTTAAAGCATGTAAAGTAAGTTCAAAACCATTTCTTTGACAATTGATGTTATTTTGCCAAGATATATATTGTCTAGTACCACTATTTTCAAGGTGGGATTTGGGGATGATGAGGTACACCTTAGTGAATCGAACCTGTGCTAAAGTGCTGCTTAAGTGAGATGAGTGCCCAGTTTGAAATTCACGTAGCTTCAAGGTCTAACCACTCCTCAAATCAACCTCTAACAATATTGTCTTTGGAGCTGGGTTTCGCTGGGAGCACCGAAAATTTTACTTTTTATTTTCCCTTGGGTGAATTTGCCAGGATTAAGGTATCTGAGGGTCTAAAAGTCAATAATATGAGATGAAAACTATGGAGAAGTTTCAAGTCTCAACAGAGACGAGAGAACATGCCAGGTAACTTCTTCCTATTTACCTAAGCCTTAGAGGTGGGTAGGTGTTACCTAGTACTTACATTGGTGGAAGGTAGTAGGTACCCGTGTAATAGTCGATGTGTGAGTAAGCTGGTTCAAACACCACTTGTTCAAAAAATAAAAACCATAGTTAAGATAAAATGGTGTCTTTTTTCTCCGTTAGTTAATCATGTGAAGTATGCCGAGATTCCTCGAAGTTCTAGTTACTTACATACACTAGATTTGAAAAGTTCAAAGCATTTTCTTCAAGTGAAGATGAAGGCTGCTAAACGCTAGTCAGTGAATCCCATGTACCCTCCATTAAAGTGTAGATTTAGAAGACATCTGCATGTGTTGTTTCAGTAGCTAGAACTGCATATGGAGGTGCTTTTCTTTAAATAAATTCCCTGAATTGGTTACTTGTCTTTGTAATTAGGACACTCATATTGTGGAACTCTGAGAGTAAAACTACAGCAGTATGCCATCAAATTCCAAAAGCACAAATCGGGAGGAAACCAATGCATATAATGTTCCACGTTCCACTGTATATCCTGAACCTTGGTGGAACGGCGCTG
Source organism: Solanum pennellii (assembly GCF_001406875.1). Lineage (NCBI taxonomy): Eukaryota > Viridiplantae > Streptophyta > Magnoliopsida > Solanales > Solanaceae > Solanum > Solanum pennellii. The sequence goes on along the minus strand of NC_028647.1, from coordinate 60,975,798 downwards.
TTTATACTCCTGTTTCCCCTGGGTTGATTCGGGAAAATGCATCAGATTCATCATCATTGGAACAATCCGTGGATGGCCAATCTCAGTCTGATGGTGGATTCAATGAGGAAGATGATGATGCTCCTGAAAAATCGCAAAGTATCATACCTTTGCATGCAGGTACATCTTTAATTTTTAATGTTTCATGTGATAAAATAATCATGATCATTGATAGAGAGACAGAGAGAGACAGAGTCTGACTTTTTTACCTTTTGTGAGAAGTACCTAGTAATTGTCCCTTGTTGTCCGCCCAAATTGTATTGCTTAATCCATTTTTTGAAGAGCAATCTTATTAATACTATTATACATGTTAAATATCTTGGTGTACATGACAAGCATTTCACTGATCTTTTTACTTTTTTGAAAATATTTTGTTTTTGCTAATTGCATCTAGTAAAATATGTTATTGATCTTATTATTACTTTGGTATCATATGGTTTCCAGGTAAGCAAAGTGCCTGAAATACACTTCCTTGTGGAGTCTTTGTGTCTTTTTTCTTAGTGATTTAGAATAGCACAAGCGATCATATAGAAGTTGGTTAAAAGTTTAAACTCTCCCATAAGAGAACCTATGTTTCTTGGTTGCAAGCAATTGATATGGGTGAAGATCTAGAATCGGATTCGTCATTATAATATTTGAGGGTGATGGATCGGAGTATGGGTACAAGCACCAGGAAACCACTAATAGATGTGTGGCTATAATATAATATAATATGTAACAAATAATATTTTTTTTTGATGAATGTGGTGTTCGGGCCAGCTTTCACACACTAGTTACTCATGACCGTAAATTCTTAATTGTGTAAACCATCCTCTGTTGCATGGAGTCTTCAATTTTCTTTGACGACCAGTATCATGTTGACACAGTACATTTAGGGAATTTCGTAGCATATTCAATCAACATTCCGTGGAGGTTCATTGATCAATGAAGGTGAAAGTGAAACAGGGAATAAAAATAAGAAGAAGAAGAGGTGGCAGAAAAAACAGAACACAGAGAAGGAAAAAGGAGAAGATGGGTACCTGATTTAAACTATCACAGACTATGAAGAACAAAAACCGTTTTTTCCTGCTTCCATCAAGCAAACACAGATTTATGAAGCTACTCCTTTTGAATTTAGAAAAAGAGTTCTGTAGGTTGGCAGGAAGTTTGAAGAAACCGAGTAGGGAGGCTAGCATTTCCTTGCTTTTTCTGCTGGCAGTAACAAATAACTGTTAAGGGTGGATGCTAGGGGTTTCTTGCTAGTTGCAGAGGGATTGAGCTTCTAAAATGTGATGGAACATGCTTGTTTATTTGATAGGGTCATAAGTAAGTGTAAGCCACATGTAGAGTTCCTTTTTTTGTTATAGCAAGATCTAGAAGAACAAAAGGATCTGCCAGTTTTTTACCACAACTTAAAACTAAAGCTTATTGACATACTCATAAAAATGTGTGTGAGCAAAATAAAAATAAAAATTGAAAACTGAGATAGTGTGGCCCTTTGGATCCCCTCCAGTATAAATGGGTTTTAACAAAAAAATAATAGAAAACTGGATTGCTATAGCCCTTTGAATCCCCTCCAGTAATGATCAATGGAGTCTTTGATTTAGGACAGGTGTCTATCTATAAATTATAGGCTTACGTTTCAATTCCATATTCCACCGTCATCAATTTCCAAATCCTGTTTTTCTTTCATTAAATATGTCATTCCGTCTCTCTAAAAGTGCAGGTTTTACTGCAATTCCAGTACCATTCCTTACCTCCAATATTTTCTATTTATATATTTCAGTGCAATTTCAGAAAAGCTTTCTTCTTTCTTCCCTAGAATTTCACTGCCCTAAACCCATTTGCAACCGAGTCCTCTTTCTTATCATAGCAGCTTCAACTTCATTGCGCAAAAGCAATTTCTGTATGTATGTGGACAGGGAGATGATAAGGGTTTGGTTTGCTCTTTCGTTTATAGATTTATTTATTTTTTGAAATTGACAAAAAAAAAGGCTTTGGTAGGTGAGGTAGCCTCTGCGGCTCTGCCACTGAAACCAAATTCCGGCAGCCAGATATAGTGAGACTCCGTCGTTATGTTCATTGGAGGAAACATAAGACTAGAAGAGAATTGTACATAAAGGTGTAAGTAAATTAATGTTGGGAAGTTGGTGATAATGAGGGAGAATAAAAAAGAGGATTACAGTCCAAACTTAATTTATAGACAGACAAGTGCCATTAATCAACAACTGCATTGATCTTACTGGAGGGGATCCATCCCTATTACTTGTTATTTTTTATGCATATATGGTATTGTATGTCCATACCATATTTACACATTTTTTCATGCTGTACTGAAACTCCTATCCATGTTACTGAATCCTAAAATTTCTGAGATGAAGAAAAAAATACACCCTGCATCATAAAGTTCAAACTTGTGGAGAAAGGTGACGTTTTATCCACTTACATTAGGTATGCAATAAATGTCCTAATGTATGGATTATGTGACTGGTACTAATGAGATCTATTTTCAAGATCAGATGGGAGTTATGGGAAGGCGGATCAGAATTTTCAGCCAGCTGCTCCAGCCATACCTCCAAGACTTGATGGAAGCCTAGCACAGCCCCAGCAGCTTGAACTTGTTGGGCACTCTATTGTATGTTTGACCATTTTAATGGGTTCTGAGATCTGTTATAATTATCATTTTTGGTGAGTTGCTTCATTGATAATGTCTTATGACTCATGTGGAAGTGATTCTGTTTGATTGGCTACCAGGCGTGTGCTCCAAACCCATATGTTGATCCATACTATGGCGGGATGATGACAGCTTTTGGCCAGCCTTTGGTATACACATATTTAAATATTTCAAGTCAAATTTTATTCTTTGATTTGTGTATTAAAATCTTTTACCTAAGCTCTTAAAAGAGAGAGGTTATCTCATGTCTCGTTCAATATTATTGATCTTGCTGCTAATGTGAGCGACTTTAGTATAATATCTTTCTGGACCAGAACACATCAGTGCTTGAAAATTGTGAAATCAGATTTGTCTTGGTCCTCTCTTGAGCCTCTACTAACTTCTTGCCACTTTAGTGATGCTTTAGAAACACTCTTCTTCTCGGCACTACTTGCTTCCAGGAGTTTGTAGTATATGCTTTCATCATTATTGTTCAGGAAGACTGGGATGACCTATTTCTTGTGGAATTTTTTGGGTCCAAAGTTGTACATCACCTTAATGGTGCTACTGATGCACAATTCCAGCACAATTATTGGATATTGCGGACACCATCATTTAAGTGGTTCATTAAAGTTCCAACCAGAGCGATTGAGATAGGTTTACCCAAGTTCAATATAATATAATAAATCTAAGAATTTCTAGTGGCATTCGATGCCAGAATGGTTTAATAGAGGGAGCTTGTGCTATTGGGCAGAAGGGGAATCTAAAAAAGAAGAGAGAACGTTACAACTCATTGCTAGTAAAAAAGGGAGTTTGATCTCTTGGTTTCTGGGTGGGAAGGCTTTGATACCATATTTAAGTCAACAACTTGGTCAACTGTAATCTATATAGCACTTCTTTACAGGACCCCAGTTCATCCTAATTAATAGACCTGAAGATTCATATGAAAATCATTGTTGGCCCCCTCTGGTTTTCAGTATAGAAACCTTAATCTCATTGGAACTAGATACCTCTAACTTGATCGTTGCTTCACGAATGACTCTACTCCTTTGACATGTTAGAATTATGCCTTTCTGAAAAAGTGAACTTACGGCCCTTGCGTAACAATTGTCTATTAAGCATTCTGTACAAAAAAGCTCTAGTGTGCATTATCACATGTCTTTACATTGCTCAACATATTGAGGCTCGCAAAATGAATTCTCCAATATTCTTATTGCTTCATGTTTATTAAAAGAACAAAATAGAACATATAAAGACAAGTGAAACATGATATGGAAAGACGTCATGATGTCAGTTGTGCCAAGGTATTATCTGGTTGGTGGGCAAACTCGACATGCTCATTAGCCAGATTACTTAGTGTTTGCTCTAAATCTATGGTGAGTTTTTCTTTAGAAGTCCTTACCAACTGTTGCACTATTCAGGTTCCTCCTCATGTACTTGATATGCACTACGCAAGGATGCCCTTGCCACAAGAAATGGCTCAAGAACCAGTTTATGTTAATGCTAAGCAGTATCGAAGGATCCTGCAGCGAAGACAGTCACGTGCTAAAGCAGAACTTGAAAAGAAGCAGATAAAGGGTAGAAAGGTTAGTACGTGCTCTCTCATGGGGTCACTCTTTCAATTTTCTTCTCCTCGTTTTCCGGAATTCGTTGCCACCGATTACTAGGATTTACTACATGAAATCAGTCTTCTGGAGATGTGTGGAACTTCCGCCAAGTTCTTGTACCTATTCCAAGTGGTGCAGAGGCAGATGGCAGATGTGTCTCAAGTCTGAATGGATTTCCATATTATCTGACTGGTTGGCCAGTGGGCATGCAAGGGAACTCTGCATGTATGAGGAATTTTATATTTTAGCCGGGGAGGGGGAGGGGGGAGTGTAAGAACTGATGTTTTTCTCTACTTCAAGCAAAATAAATAGTGTTTAGCAGTTAGTGCCCCTTAATCCACCCCACTTCTCTAGGAGAAATAAGAAAGGCTATCTACGACACTTTTTTCCACTGTTTGTTTTAAAAAATATGATCTGAGATGCAATACTTTTGCTCACAGTTGGCTATCGTTCCCCTCCACTTTCTTATTCCAGCTTTTGCATGAGTTTGTATCGTTGAAGGGTGGACTTGTGCCATTAGTTCCGCATAAATATTTTTTACTTGTATCCTCGCTATAACTATATCAGGATGTCAGTAATACTGAACGGAGTCACAACTTTTAGGGTTGATATTTGTTATTTTAGTAGGTCCCTCGTGTCGTATATAATGTGATGACATTAGTAGTCATTTCTGAAGTTTGATGATCTGCTGCATTCTCAAAGTTTTTTACACATCCTCCTTTCCTTGTGTTACAGCCATATCTTCACGAGTCTCGACATCAGCATGCACTGAGGAGGGTAAGGGCCTCGGGAGGACGTTTTGCCAAAAAGACAGATGCTTCTAAGGGTACTGGTTCTGTGAGTTCATCGGGTTCTGAACCTTTGCAGTTCAATGCTGCTGATATTCAAAAGAGGAATGAAAATGGAAGGTTGGCCGAGCTTCAGCAGTCTTATTCAAATGGTAGCAGTTATGGCAATCAAAGTAGCTTTCAAGAATCAAAGGATGAGTACCAGTCTGCTGAAAGCAGGGAAGGAGGTTTTTCTGTCAAGTAATTGGAGATACGTTCATGTCTAAACTAGCTCTTGCACTGCAACGAGGCTCGAGTATGAACAAGAGGAGTTTACAGGTATTGTTTCATTTCTTGGCTTTTCAAGCTGGGCGGCAATTCATTCTTGGCTTTTTACTTTAGTGTTAATGGGAGCAACAGACGTGACGAGCGTATCAGTGTTGCAGCATTTGCTTGGAGATTACATCTTCCCTTATGTACAGAGATGGATGAACTTACAACTAGGATTAGAAGTTGTTCAGTAAGTTTATGTTTGGCCAGTTACTGTAGTTTTAGTTTAGGAGACCATGTAAAAAGGTTGTTAGTTTTGCATACCTATCTTTTTTCTTTCCCTAATTGTTGCATTAATTTCTGAGTATGGTTTGTTTTGATGTGATTTGATCTGTTATCATAGATACAGTAGGATGAAATGACATATTTGAGATTAAAGTGTGCAAATATGTTCAGTCAGTCCATATTATAACAGTGAAGGTCAATGCTATTGTACAGAGTGGATGATACAGTTTTGAGCACATCCGCATCTTTGTCCTCCTTTCGGATTCTAAAGCAATCACCATAACATTGAACCCTCGACGTGATATTAAGGTGTGCTCAAGCGCGTCCCTCTTTATGAATAATATTTGAAGAGCTTGTAGGTCTTAATGCAACTTGGTTTTGCATCATTAGGGTCAAGTTGGGCTAAACCTATTATTTATCTTATTTTGATCAACCCCATCTTGATCCAAATGAACTCTGAAACAGGTTTGGCATTAATTTATTTATTTGTTCTACCCATCGTAATCCGTAATCCATCAATGGGGCGAGGCGTGTGGCTTTAAGGCTATGTATTTTATTTGATTGCTATGTTTAGAATAGCTTATCACGCAATTTATATCATTGTGATGAAATAAGTTATTTCATATATATGGAGGGATAAGTTATTCAAGAAAAGTAAACCCCAATCTTAGGATAACTGATTCTGGAATGATTTATTTCCAATCAAACGATTCCAAGTGATTAAGGGTGTGTTTAGCAATATTCTTCAATTTTTTCATATCGAGTTAGTCATAAATTTTGAAAAATAACTTTAATAGTCAAAGAAGAGAAATGAAATTTCATAAATAGTTTTTCACTTTGATTGTATCCTCTAACCCTTCAATGCACTCCCATAACTCCATCCTCATCATCCCACACCCTGCTACAGCTCTTTGTTGTACTGACCTAAAAAAATTAAAGAAAAATAACAAATTTGTTTCTTTTTCCAGAAAATAAACACAACCTGAATATCAAATGATGAAGAACATTGGTATTTGAAAATGATTTTATAGTTAAGGCGTTTACGTTTTTGCAGACACATTTTTGGAATTGATAATATACAGTGGACAACTGTTGTTTGACGGAGGAGTATTACTTTCTTCATTTTTTTCTTATGTGTCGCAGTATTTTATTTTATTTGTGTTAAGAAAATGTGTTAGTTTGTGGTTCCATCCTTATTTAATGTCTTTTAAAGTCAAACTTTTAATAAATGATAAATAAATTCATCTTTTACTTTTAATTTGTTTGTTGAGATTTCTTTTTCAAAATCAGATTTTATAGAGTTAATGCAATAGTGAGAGTAATTAATCAATGTATAAGTAATTACAATGAACATTAATTACTTATCAGTTGTTCTAGGTTGATCAAATATTTATTTTCAAGACTAATTAACTATCAAGAGTATAATAGCAAGAATATTGTAATTTGTGGATTGATTTGATGAAATGACACATATTATGGATAAACTATTAATATTTAGGATGATTTATTAAAAATAGTAAATTAACAGAGTATATACCAACTACTTTTAATAAAGAAATTCATCTAATATGAGACGAAAGTAACACGAGTTATAAGTAATTTTGTTATTAACCAAATGCATATAATCTTAGAAGGACCTTCCAAGATATAAAAATTTAGGATATGTTCGTTGTATATTTATTTTTCATTCAACTAACAACAGCAATCTTGATCACAAGTAACACAATTTCCCTTGTGTACAAGAATAATAGCACACTCTTTCTCATTTTATTTCACGTGATACTTTTCAATTTTTAAAATTTAACTTTTTTACGATGTATAATGTTAAAGGTGTACATATTAGAACTAGTTTATTAAGTATTCGAATTTTCTAAAGCAGACACTCCAATAAATAATAATTACATAAAACTAATAATATCTACTATTAAAAAAGAATCCACATTCTATAAAATGTGACTTTTAAAAAAAAAAAATGAAATTGATGCCTAAGCAGCGATTTATAGATAATTTTTTTTTACAGGCAGCGATTTTAAAAAAAAATAAGGAAATCGCTGCCCAGCAGCGATTTCAATTTTTTTTTTTTTTTTTTTTAAAAAAAACTTTATGAAATCGCTGCCCCGGCAGCGATTTCTTTATTTATTTTTTTTAAATCGCTGCAGAGACAGCGATTTTGCTTTTTCCTGTGGGGTAAGTTGCTGTTGGTGCAGCGATTTTACCGTTTTGGTTAATATATAATTTTATATACCGTTTTGGAATTTTTGTTAATATTTTGTACCTTTTAGGCTCCGGACTCATCTATATACATTCAGAAAAGTATCGAAATATTCCATCACTTTTGCATATTACAAAAAGTCCCTTTCGATCTTTTATATATCATATCATGTATGCACATTTTAAAAATTTGAAGCCATCAGATATTCTAACCTTCAGACTATTACTAGTATTGCTCATATAGTAGAATATGGAACGGCCTTCACAGTAATATTATTACTAGTATATATTGGTCATGTAGTGGAATGCAAAGCTTCCTTTATATTATTACCAGTATTGCTCATCAAGTAGAATGCGAAGCTTGTTAATGAAATAATGACTATTATCGTCTAATATCTCATAAATGAAATAATGATTATTATCATGTAATATCTCATAAATGAATTGGTGACTATCCTCATCTAATAATATCTCATAAATGACACTGTTGTGTTTGGATTTCCTGAAGAAAAAAACTTGAATCTTTAATTGAGATACTCAATTAAATAAAAGTTTGGATTTCCTGAATAAAAAGACTTGAATCTTTAATTGAAATACTCAATTAAATAAAAAGACTAGAATCTTTTTTAAAATACAATACTCATAGAATAATGTTAATTGTCTTAGCAGAAAAAAAAGTTTTTCAAATTTAAAAATAATAAAATCTTATTTAAGATCAACAATGTCTAAAGAAAGATCGAGTTGTTTGGCTATATTATGATTGAAAAAGAATTATTAGAAGAGATTGACTATACAAAAATTATTAATAACTTTGCATCTCAAAAATCTATAAAAATAGATTTAAAATAAAAACTTTCATAATTTTTTGATTTTCTTAAAGCCCTTTAGTTTGATTTTGACCTTAGACCACCAACAGGTTTGAGCGAGCTATTGATATCCTTTTCGGCCAGAAGAAACTTCAACTTTGTCTTGTTCTTTCAACTCATCGGCAACATCGTCATTGTCGTTGTAATGACCAAAATGTCTCGACCAAGCTCGTTGATAAGGGTATCGAACAATCTATGTATAAATATTCAGAGACTGAATTTCATCATCAATATGGTCAGAAATATGGTCAGAAGAACAATGTCATACATATATTGGACACAAATAGTAATAAGAGACGAGCTTGTGCTGCAACGAGCAACACAAACAAGCAACAAACAAAGATGAGAAAAAAACTAAAAACGATCATTTCTCGTTCTTTTATATATTAACTATCCAATTTTTTTGGTTAAAGCAATGAACCATGCCATAGAAGTTTTTCACAAGAGTAGCGACCCTTACTTTGGTTATAAACAATTTGTGGTTATAAACAATTAGTATTTAAGTTAGCTCCCAAGGGTGTGGCCTATTAGGATGGCCTAGTGGTCAATTAAGTGGTTAGACACCATAAAGTTCATTCTAACCCGTTATATCTATTGATGTTAAGAGATAATAAGTATCTAGTTGAATTAGTCGAGGTGCAAACAAACTACCCCGCATAAATCACGTCTTTTTTCTCTAAAAAAAAAAAAAAAAAGAAGTTTCATCTTCCTCACTCTCACATGTTTTGCTTATCTCACACACTTTTGTTCCCAGCATATTGTAGCTGCAAACCGAAGAAGGGTTCAACAAGGGACCACAGGTTTAATCAACTTCTCTGAAGTCTGAACCCTTATTTTGGAGATTGCAGCTCCTATCCACCCAAAATGAAGCACTGTATCATATCCAAAATATCAAATTTTACACCAATAGAGTTACTCACAATGACTTCATTGTGTTCGAGCTGCTACCTTGAAAACACATGTTCTAACAATTTATATCTTTGGGTACAACATGTTCTAACATTTATAAATTATATGTTTTGGTGATGATCACTGTCTTCTGTATTTTCAGTAACTTCTTCATTGGATATGGTTTCATCATCTAGATCACCCGAGGAAAATAGCTTCTCATCGCTACTCTTGCTATCAGTTACATTGTCAATAGGCTCGGTGATGTTCACCACAGGTTGCTTTTCTATCATGCCTGACAAAGCTAGACTTGGAGACCACTCGAGCACATCGTCTATAATGTTAGAAACCCGCTTTTGATACCTGCAAGAAAGGAAATCAGTTTCAGATACCATTGTGCAAAACATTCTCGTTAGTCGTTTCCTTGGAAAACAAATCGACAGACTCTTGATGACATAAATGAGTGTATGGCACAATAAACAACAAACTTCATCAGAAGCTGACAGGCTGACCAGATCAATTTTAAAATTACAAAACCAAGTCCCAAAATATTAGCTGATATAGCCGGCAGATATCAGTGTTGTAACTTATGAATACATCAAATAACATAAGTTGAGCTGTTCATCTTTTATTTGTTCTTCATTTACTTTCATACTCGTTGAAAATTCAAGATAATAATAAAATCGGACTCAATCCTGTTTTGTAGTTCAACTCAAAAAATTCAGTTAGATTACTTGAAATGAATTTTTTTATTTTATTTTATTTTTGTTCGGAAGGAAAGATTAGGTTTTTCTTTTTAAATAAATAAATAAATAAACTGAAAAATGAGGCTGTGGAGGCCTTAAACGCACTATTACATGTGGAATTCCAGCACAAAACTTTTGGAAGGGAAGGTTTAGGTGTTATTAAAGATTTACTCCATTTTTCTTGGCAAATTTATGAAACTAGGTTCGATAAATTAAACTTGCAGTTATGCTTAATATATTTAAACATGACTGCAAGTTTCTATTGTAAAAATATTGTAACACATCTTTATATTAAAACTTCAGATCAAAGTTGACAAAGAAGAAAACAGAATTTCAACTTTATATAACTGGATCACATTTTCTCCCCACTAAATCTGAATGTCATAAATCATCATAAAGGCATTAGAGTACAAGTGCAAGACAGCGAACCTGGCTCTTGCAGCCTCATCAGGAGCATGATGCCTTAGTATTGAAATAACCACCACACCTGCAATTGCATAGAAGAGCCTCGCAGTCCACTTAGGTCGCTCACCCTCATCTTTCTGGGGCCAAAACTGGAACAATTCTTTGAGTGTTGCCTCCTCGGCAAGAATGTTGGGGAATAACCAGAAACGTTTTCCAAGAAGAATCCAAAGAGCACCAAAGACCAAGCCTCTCACTGCAAGCATCAACATATTCTTTTCATAAGCAAAAGTATATATATGTTCATTCTCGACAACTGCAATCAATACACAGTATTCCGAAGATACACTAGACAAGGTTAGATCAGCATGACTTGATATCAAACAAAAACCAAATACTTTATCGTTTTGGGATGTTGGCTTGAGTGAACTTAGGGGTCATTTGGTTTACGGTCGAGTAATGCAGGGATTATAATGCAGGACTGGTTTATGCACCTATACAGTGAATAATAACCAAGAAGAACTCAGAAACAACAACTGTTCAGCCTAACACATTGTGAAAAACTCCCCAATCTACAGCCTTTACAACTCAATAATGGAGGTAGAAGATTGAGTTGAAGAACAAAAGAAGACGGTTACAATTTTATTGCCTTTTGTTTCTCTTACTTAGTGTAATGCCCTGCACTTTCGCTCTGCTTTGCTGATTGTATTCATCCTTCCCCCACTTGTGGCATTACAGGACTACACTGGGTATGTTGTTGTTTTGTATTTATCCCTTACTGCTATTATGTTTTCCTTTTTAATTGTATATCATTGTTTTTTTGGCCTACACTTTTGCTATATTTTTTTTGTTTGGGATGGTGGTGGTTGGAATTTGTAGCAATTTAGAGGTTTTAATCAAGGATTACGAATTACAGAATGATTGCGATGTGCTTTTTTGCATTTTCTTCTTTACGAGTTCCTGATACTTGCTCCTTTTATTTAGTTCGAGACTTGTATGCGTTGTACACAACCAAGTTGTTTTGCATTCAGAGTATCCAAAAGCGAAAGAGCCAAGTCCAACGTCTGTTAGGGCCTTACGCACAGAACATGGCTTTAACTGAGCTTAGGGCTTAAAAGCGGCTCAAATGAACCTTTAATAAATTTGTTTGCACTGTAATGAAATGAGCCTTTAATAACATTGTTTGCATTATAATATAATGTGCCTAAATATGTGGTGGGGAAGGACCCATATATTCAGGAATAGTTCATTGATATTAATACTACTTGCAATGTTCTGTCAATTAATTAAGGTTGCTATAAATTACATATCTCAGATTAAATACTGTGCATCGCTATCTCCAATTCTGGTGTTCTCATGATGGTCTGACATGACACCCGTATCCTATATTTTTGCTACTTAGACCAATTCAATGCATTTTGAGAGTGAGCTGGATGTATTTAATACAAAAAAACATATTGTTGCTAGGATAAGAACACCAAAAAAAGAAACAAGCAACTAGGTACTTTTTCACTTCAATCTACTCATTATGCACTAGTAATTAAAAAACTGTGAACTGAATCACTTCAGACCACAAATATGTGCCACAATTTTCAAAAGAGCTGGTCAAAGAAACAACTTGACAACAGCAATATCAACAGATCAAGAAGCCAAAATAAAACTCTATAGTGCAACCCTATACTATATGTTCACTCAAGTCAACATCCTGAAATTGTTGTTTTAGTCATTCCAATAAAATACTTGGTTTTGGTATATGATATATAAGAACAGCTAGCTACTTGTTAATACTTATGAGAAAACAACACGTCATCATACTCCTCTTAACATCAAAAGAAAATAAAGAAATAACAGAAGATTTGTGAATAAAACTGTAAAGCACCAGAAACTTACACAAAAGTAGGCAAAGTATAAGGAGGAGGAGACCAGCACATGAGTAGAGGATAAGCAGTTTGACCTGATGAGGATACACAGGAAACAAGCAGATCGCTAGTGTCAAAATTGGCCAGCAGAATGAAAGAAGTGTTTGCCATAGGGGCCTTCTTTTGACAAATGTCCATGCGAAGAAGGCATCATTTTCAGAAAATACTTGATCCTGCATACATAGGTGAAAAAGCATAACCTCAAAAACTGCAAGAGAACCATGTAAAACGCATTACTCTAAGGGTACATATAAAAGACTCAGTTTATCAAGTCTAGAACGTTTAAAGAGGATAAGGATAAGCTTCCCAAAGAGAATGCACCAAATACACCATAATCAGATGTCTAGCTTTTGATAGAGTGTAGACTTTGTTTTCCACTTAGGGCAATAGAAATTGGAAATTGGCAATAGCTTACTTACAGAAAGAGGAAAACTAACACAACCCTACAAGTCATCAGCAAATGATGGTGACCGTCAGCACAATAGCATCTCTATTGAAGTGATCGCTCTTATTTCTGATTTATAAAAGGAAAAGATTTAGAATCAGAGTGGAAAATTACAGATTAAAGGATAGAGAATATGATGTCTTTGGTTCCTTTTGGTTGTGATGATTCATTTGTCTATAAGGAAAGCCTCCGTTAATCAGTGGGAGATGATTAGCATGATTTATAAGCTAAATTTGCAGAAAGATCAATATTTATTCTTAGAGAAGCCCTAAAAGTAGTAACTATCAGGGTTTATGATACATTATTTAACTTTAGGATTTCGGTACATGTCTAGAGTTAGGGGATGTGAATGACAAAGGATTTAAGAGCACGGTGCATGATTGTGGCTTAGATGAACGTCATGGCCCCACTTCAGATAAACCTAGAATTCAAGTGGAGAATGGAAAGGTAAATATCTGATCTTTCTTCTTTCTATTGGAATCGCAATATTATGATCATACTATTCGATTGAGATAATACACAAATTTCAAGGCCATTGTTAATCTATGATGCGACAAAAATACAGATATTTATAAGTGACTAGAAAGTAGAAACAAGGTTGAGAGGATGCCAGAAACTTCTCAAAATCACTAGTAATAATAGAGTGAATCCAGAAAGAAACTCACATGGTATATCTCTAAATGTGCTGGAAAGGTAGATAACTTCTTCTTGCCAGGACGGACAGTTTTTACCACACGACCACATCGGACCAAAAGGTTCTTCTTAAGCAGAATATTGGCAATATCTTCAGCTTCCAAACTTCTGTCTGACTCGAGTATGTCTTTCAGTTCTAAATGATTTCTGACAAAACTAACAAAATCTTTTCCCCTGAAATACTCCACCCGTGTTTCCTGTAGGACAGCCCAACGAGACACCAAGTCCTTATGGTCTCTAGCTTTCTCAGCAAATGCCTGGAAGACATCCTTTGGCGCAGCTTGCTTCTGAAACTTAAAGTGAACAGCATGGATATGAACATCACAAAATAAAAAGGGCAGAAAGAGTGGCAGGAGGAGGAAGGTAGAGGCTGGCCACATATCAATATATTCAATGACAAGAACTTCTATTTTTTATCATTTTTTTCAAGGGTGCCAATATGGTTAAGTTATCTCTATAGTCTGTGTAGTTAGCAAGATGTAGTTAGCAAGATGGTCATAACAACCAAAAAAAAAAGGAAGTCATTTCCCTCTTAAATGAGCAGATGAGAAAGTATGGAAGAGACAGAAAATACCAGTGATGGAAAGCCTACGTTCTGAACACATTTTAGAAGGTCCAGAAACATACACACAACACTCCCCTAGAAACATATGTGCCGAACTTCCCTAACACAACACTTCCCCTATATGTGCCGAACTTCCCTAACAACAGTTCAAGGGATCTGTGATGTCCTAGTACAAAGAGGAAAGTATCTTAATTCAGCATCATCACATTCTCGAGTACAAACTGATCCCTTTTGATGCAAGAATAAATTAATAACTAGCAAAGAGCAAACTCTATGAGATTTATCGGGCAAACAAAACAATTATGAGAGCAAAATAGAGTCAGATTCAGAGATGCTTTTATTGTGATAGCCCCCCCGCCCCCCCCCAAAAAAAAAAAAAAAAACACACACACACACACACACACCAAAAAGAAAAAGATAAGTAGCCAATTGAGCTGGCTTTAGTTACTTCATTTCAAGGATCTAGTAACATCCAATATATTTAGAAAGGTGAATTTCTTTGAATATCGAGATTAAGTCATTCTTTATCCTACAGGAAATCCTACTTTATTGATATCCTCTATATGAGAAAAATCCAACAGCTGTTAGTCTTATTCAATAGTTATTCTCAGGCTATTTAGAAAATATATTTACATATTCCTATAACTTTCCTTAAAGGAGCATAATAGTATCTACTGTATAGAGCAGATCGATTTACACATTAACTACACAGATCTAAAGTGAATTCTGTCTACGCTGTTGGAAAAACAATTCAAGACGCGTCAATTATCATACGATCAATGCAAGTTTAGCAAATACCTTTCAAAATCCTCTCATCTCCACAAAAGGTCACAATATCATCCTCAATCCATTAATGTTAAAATGAACCAATCAACCAAAGGGTCCTTTTCAATCCTTAGAAATATATTTGCAACATTCATACCTCCAACTAACAGAAGTGGAACCACCCATAACACACTATTAGGGAGAACGCCAGCACTTTAGGTTCAAAAAAGTCTGTCACCGTGACTTAACCATAACAATCAAAATCACTATACAACTTTGTCTATTTTTCTCCTTTATATAAATTTCCAAAATGTACATATAAAATTTCACACAAAACCCTTAGTTCCTTACTTTGACAAGATCTTGAACCCAATACCTCAACCTCCCACAATATACAATTCATATTTCTTCCTTAACAACAGAACATTTCCACAAATTTAAAGGGATTCCTTAACAACAGAACATTTCCACAAATTTAGAGGGAAATTCAAGAAATTAACAGACCCATTTCCAAAAAAAAACATAACTTTGGAACCCTGCAATCCATATTACCTCAAGCAAGATCATTTTGTGTGAAATTCAAGATAAATTCCAATAAAGAAACCCATCTTTTTATAAACCCTTGACCTTTTTGGGTCCCATAAATACGATTAAAAATACTCCCAAAATCGATCGCCAAACCCAAATTATTTGTGGGCAAAGCAAGAGAAACTCCAATTAAACAAAACCCATTTCCCCAAAATCGAAATTAGGCAGAATTAAAAGTTTTAGATACAAAATCATAGAAAAATAAGTTAAAATTTGTGTATATTCATGGTGTAATTTCCATTAAATTAGAATAAATTACCCTAGGAGTATCAGTGTTGGATTGCAGACTTTGAGATCTCCTTACCTTCTTCTTCTCTGCTCCGCCTGGTTTCTTCATCCTTCTCCTCTCTGTGTGTGTTTTTATCTTCCTGTGTTTGGGCGGTTTTCTTTGATTTCTTGTTTGTAGAGCGGGGTATTGCAGAAGAAGAAATACAAAGCACTTTTATCCTGTCGTAACGCTACTCGCCCGGGTGGGGGTGGGGGGTGGG